>NC_134854.1:5861666-6198333 GCF_049852395.1 Peromyscus maniculatus bairdii
TAAGCTGGTTTTGTTGAAAGGTCTTAGGGAAATTGATATGTGGTCAGCTTGGTGGTAAGAGAGATCTCTGGATCTCCCTTTGATGTCTAGATCTAGCATGTCTGCCACAAGGATGAGAATGCCTATTCTAACTCCAATTGCATTTTATTGACTGTATTAAGATTGATGAGGAATCAAGTATGTCTTTGGTCTTTCTTCCTCCTGAACACTGGAAACACCAAGAGAGATCTATGGCTGTCTTCTTAGTTGTGTCTCTTTTCTTGAGGCTGGGTGCTGAGCTTGCTCTCAAGTCACTTTTTCTTGGGCTGACCAATCACTTCTCACAGCCTCACTTTTGATTCTGCACATGTGCCTGCCTGAGGGATGTTTTACAGTGTTAACTGGCCCAGTGTAGACTCTCTTTAGGCAACATGCAAACATTACAACCCTTTTAGTTCTCTTTCTTCGCATGTTTCTTCCATATCTAGAGAGGATAGCTGAGAAGTCAAATGTAGGTTCGAGTTAAAATAAAAAGGAGGCAAGGAAGTCCTTGGTGAATTTGATGGTTGCTTGAGTTGTTAGCCTAAAGAAACGGTAGATTCTATGTGATTTAGAACACTAAACTGGAATTTTAAAATCCACAGTGAATATATAAGTTATGGTAGTGTGGTGGTTTCAATGAGAATGGCCCTCATAAGCTTATATGTTTAAGTATGTAGTTCCCAGGTGGTGTAATTTTTGGGGAAGGATTAGGGGGTGTGTCCTTGTTGATGGAGATGTTTCACTATGGGCAGGCTTTGAGGTTTCAAAAGACTTGTGCCATTTCCAGCGTGTTCTTTCTGCCTCATAGTTGCGTATCAAGATGTGAGCTCTCTGTTGTCCCTGCCACCATGCTCTTAGTCCTGCGCCATAGACTCCAAGACTCTGAAATAGTAAGCCGTGTTAAATAATTTCTTTTATAAGTTCTCTTGGTTATGGTGTTTTATCACAGCAACAGAAAAGTAGCCAAGAAAGGCAGTAATAAATAAGGATACAAACAGCTAAACATTCTTCTAAGATTTATTTTATTATTATTTCTCCCTCTATCCCTCCCTTCCTCCCTCTCTCCCTCCCCCCCCCGCCCTCTCTCTCTCTCTCTCTCTGTGTATATGTGTGTGTGTGTGTGTGTGTGTGTGTGTGTGTGTGTGTGTGTGTGTGTGTGCAGATTCCCTAAAAAGCCAGAAGAGGGCATGGGATCCCTAGGAGCTGGAGTTACAGCTCTTTGTACACTGTCCAACATGGGTTCTGGGAACCAAATTCTAGTTCTCTACAAAAGAAGCAAGCATCCTAACTGCTGAGCCATCTTTTCAGCCCCATCACCTAGGAATTCTTAAGTACCGTAATGCTCCTCATATTGCTCTGAGTATTTGTATTAATGAATTTCCACCCAGGACTCTACACTGGCTCTGGGTGCTCTGAGAAGCACAGAAGGACTAGGTAATTTGCCCGACATCTTCCATTTGTTAATGGAATTGAGTGCTGGAATTCTAGCTCTAAATCCATGTTCTTGACCTCAGCAGCCCTTCAAAAACCAGGGAAGCAGCAGAGAAACATAGCTTCTCCTACCATGAACCTATTCACTTATGTAGTGCTGTGACAACTGTGTGCGCTAGAAACAAGGACTGTACATACTTCAGAATTAAAGACAGACAGACACACAAAACAAACAAACCAACAGCAAAACATCTAGCTTTGGACTTTTTTAGTTACTACCTAGTACATCTAATGCCCTCTGGGAACTGGAAGGAAAGAATGACTGTAGCAGGTATAATCAGGCACCCTAGATCCTCACAGGGCACTAAGCCCGTTATTAGCAATGCTGCTGGAGACTGAAGTCAATTAAACCTCCCTATGTGAAAGGAACTAGTCCTCAATCACACATGTACTCAGAAATCACAAGTAGTAACTTGGCTTCCACCTAGTTTCAAAAATAAATCTCTTAAAGTTCCACAGACTATTTTTTAGGTGACTAATATTCTTTTCCCATCACAATGAAACCAGAGCCCCATAACTTAGACTAGCCAAGGTCTTAAATAGAGAGGTCATAGGGTAAAGTTTTAGAAAAAAACAGGATGTGCATGTCCCATTCTCCAGCACAAAATTACAAAAACATGAACACTCTACAGGCACCTCCTCCCAATGAGCACGATGCCGCCCACACTGGTCACTACCACATCACCACAGGATTGGCTGTGGGAGATGAAGTTGTCACATACAATTTGAGAAGGAAGTGTGAGGTTCACAATTATTAATTCACACATAGGTAAACACTGCGTACAGTTTATTTCCTTCTCAAAGCTTGCTCAGAAAGCAGTTGACATCTCAATTTTTAAAATGACTTTTTAATTTTATTTATTTTTTTAAACTATCATCTACCCTAAGGAACGAGGCTGTCTTCAGAACATTTCCGTCTCCCACAGGCAGGCTGCCATAAAAAGCAAACAATTGTTTCCTGGTTCACAAATAACTTCCCTCATTGATAAAATCTGCAGAATCAGTAGTACAACCCAGAGTGTAGAGCCCTGTGAGAAAACACCATTCATGCTAACACCATTTGGGTAGAACTCCACGTACTGGAAACAACAAAACAAACAAGCAGAAACCCAAATGATATTTCATCTATTCCTGCTCTATTTTATTCATAATACTTACCACTTCCTGTTATGTCATCCCTTAGTATCTGTCTTTTTCCATTTGTTATTATTTGTTGATTAGTGGGCCTTGGTTGGTTTGGACTGATTTGGTTTTTTGAGACAAGATCTTATTATGTAGGCTTTGTGGGTTTTGAACTTTGATTTTTTGCCTCAGCCTCCCGAATGCTGAGTTTATAGACATCTATCATCTCTCTCACCATTTCCCCCTGTTTTGAATATGAGCTCAGGAGGGCAAAGACTGCACCTATTTTATTACAATCTCCATGCCTATGTAGTGTAATATTAAAGAAAATATGCTGTATATTTGTTAACTGAATGTGTGCAGCAGAAAAGTAATTAGAACTCAATCAAAAGTCAACCTACTCCCTGTGTTTAGTCTCGAGCATGGCAAAAGTAAAGTAAAATATAAAATAAAATGAGTAGCAAAGACAGGCCCAGGCAGAGAGATGGCTGAGTAGATAGAGTGTTTATTGAGCAAGCACTGTTTGGTTCCCTAACATCCACATAGTAGCCAGGCAAGGCAGCACACACCTATAATCCCAAGGGCTTAGCAAGGAGACACAGGCAAACCCCTAGGGTTAATTAGAGAGCCAGCCTAACCAAATTGGTGAGTTCTAGACTCAGAGAGAGAGACCATATTTCAAAAAATAAGGTAGAAAGTCTTGATTAAGACACCTAACATTGAACTCTGGCCTCCAAATGCATGCATGAACACACACTGAGATCCATACACATACACATACCTACCCACATGGACCCACACCCACATATATCATACAGAAGCAGGAAGAAAAGGAAGGCAGGCAGGCAGGCAGGTGGGCAAAAAGGAAGGATGGAAAGAATGAAGGATGGAAGGAAGGAAAGAAGGAAGGAAGAAAGAAAGGAGAAAAGGTCAACATTCTGAAATGCTATCTTAAAAATGGAAAAATACTGAGACAGTAGTCTTTTGAAAAACATATTAATAAATATTTTTGTTCTTAGCTCCTATGGATTAAAGAAGAGAAGTAAAAAAAAAAAGTGAAAGACAGAGTTAACTAACTTCCAAATGCCTTACATATAGAAAATTCTTCTATGAACACTCAGAAAAACAGACTTAAAATCTATGGCTTGGAAGGCAGACTTATATCTGAGTGTCTAGGGCAGTGTTTGTCAACCTGTGGTTCATGTTGTGAGATAATACTTTTGTACACTGTGAGGATGTGTCTTTGTCAAGGTGACTGATGATTGGTTTAATAAAGAGCTGAATGGCCAATAACTAGACAGGAAAGGATAGGCGGGATTTCTGGGAAGAGAGAGGAAGAGGAGGATTCTAGGCATGGGGATTTTGCCAGCAGACTTGGAGCAAGTAAGACATGCTGTACTAAGGAAAGAAAAAAGCCACGCAGCAGAACGTAGATTGATAGAAGCAGGTTAATTCAAGTTATAAGAGCTAGTTGGAAACAAGCCTAAGCTAAAGGCCAAGCTTTCATAATTTATAATAATTCTCCATGTCATTATTTCAGGACTGGTAGTCCATGAAAATCCGACAAGAACACTTGCTACAGGGTCACAACCTCTTTGTGGGGTGGAACAACCCTTTGACAAGGGTCGCATAAGACCATAGGAAAACGCAGGCATTTCCCATTATAATTCGTAACAGTAGCAAAATTGCAGTTATGAAGTAGCAATGAAAATGATTGTACGGTTATGGTCACCGCAACATGAGGTATTAAAGGGTCATAGCATTAGGAAAGTTGAGAATCTCTGGTCTAGGGCACTTAGATACCAGATCAAAACCTCATTCACTCATTCACAGTATTCGGCTATATTATTACCTAAAAACATGACTAGAATACTTTGTAAAGTTGATTTTCCTTTAGGGTGAGGTATTAAAGGTATTTAATTCTGCTCTGTGCATTCTTCCTGGCCATTTGTTTAGTTTGTTTCCTTTCTTTATTGTGTGCTAGGAGCCAAACTGGGTGTGCTGGGTAGACAAGTGCTCCACCACTGCACTATGTTCCTAGCCCAAGATGGCTGCCCGTTAAATATTTACAGTATCTCTTTATAATATGTAAAACTAATTCACCATTCTCTCTAAATTGTTCTTCTTTTTATAGCTAAGTTGTCAAATTCTTGCTAAATAACAAAATCTTACTTTCTCTGTATCTAGCCTCTCCTGGTGATGGTATTACACTCATAGGCTCATTTAAAATTTGTTGTTATATTAGGGTCTAGACTTGATTGTATCTCAGTACTGATTATGTTCAAGTATCTATAACTTCTCTCCAATCTTTCAAGTTGCATAAACCAATTCTCTATTCTACACACTCAACCTGATTTATCTACAGATCAGTAACAGATCTCCCATAATTGACTTTATTCGGTGCCATTCTATAGAGAAGAGCTATTCATCTTACAGTCTCTAATTCAGACTTTGTAGATGCTGGTAGCTGTTTCTGGGTTAAAGATTTCAGCATTTAGCATTAATTTTAAGGCAGGCATTTGAATGGGAGTTTGTTATTCTTAACAAATTGTACAATATGATCATGAAATCTAATCCAATCTGGTTCTTCACCCCAGGAGTCTGGCCATAGGTGTTTGCTCTGGCACCATATCTTTTCAGAGCATATGATGGAACCTCTGTGTCTCAGAAAAGACTTTCCAAAGGATTCCCTCCCTGATGCTCTGAACCTTCATCAGATATTCACCCTGTGGGAGGCTGTGAGGAAGACCACGGAGACTTTCTGTAAACAGTTCTGAGCTCCTAGAATTCTTCATAAGCCCAGGGAAGTAAGATTATTAATACATCTTGCAAAATAAAATATTCCTACTATGTACAAATTTAAAACAAAAAGAAGGTGAGTTTACTCCTGAGAAATAAACTGCTTAAGAAGTGGTGGCTTCAGAAGGCTTGATACTGTTCTCTCCACAACGTTTTAATGTGTCTGTGTCTGTTGTGTGGTATTTTGTTTGTGTTCTGACAAATAAAGCTTGCCTAGAGATCAGAGGGTGGAGCTAGCCACTAGTCAACCTTATAAATTGGGCGGTGGTCACACCTTTAATCCCAGCACTTGGGAGGCTCATGCCTTTAATCCCAGTACTCAGGAGGCAGAGACAGGAAGTAATAAGGCAGGGCGGAGGCTGGATAGTAGCCCCTTTTGGTCAGAGGATCCAGAGATATAAGAAGTCACCACTGGCTGCTCCTCTGCTTCTCTGATCTTTCAGGTTATTACCCCGATATCTGACTTCTGGTTTTTGTTGATAAAAACTAATTAGGTTCATGCTTCATGTGTCCTTTGTTAATCTGCCTTTGAGCATGCATGGGCATGCAAACTTTCAGTGGCTTTCATACTAAGTTCTGCCTGAGAGAAAGTTCTTTACCGAAATTTTAGACATTTATGATGCTTGCCAGATTAAGATACTTTAGCAGAAGTTAACATGGCAACAATCTGAATTTTTAAAAAATAGAATACATATCCTGCCCAGATATTGGTTTCTAATGCTATTCTCTGATACAAAAGACCAAGCTAACGGGAAATGGTTGGTTTGGGGCTAAGGAAGGAAGTACATAAAATGAGCGTAGAGCACTGTAATCCCCAGGAAGTTCTTAAAAGGCCTAAAAACAAAGACTAAATAATGAAACAATAAAAAAAAAAATAGTGCTGAATATCTCCATGAGCCACTGGTGTCCATGACAACAAAACAAATAGAATAGTATTAGATTGCCCCCTTCCCCAAATAGCCATGTGTTAATAAATAAGTGGAGATGGGGGATGAATCTCCCATGTAGAATTCCAGGTAAGTCAGCTGGCTATCACATCCTCAAAGAAGCATCACTCTGCATCTTGGTCTTAGTCACTTTTCTATTGTTGTGATAAAATATCAAGATCAAGGCAATTTGTAGAAGGAAGGATTTATTTTGGGCTTACAGTTCCAGAGGGAGAAGAGCCTGTCACCCTAACTGTGAGGGAGCCCGGTGGCAGGCGAAACGTGGTGCCTGATGCGGCAGCTGAGAGCACACATCTTGAACCGGAAACAGGAACCCGAGAGGGATTACTCAAAAAGGCACAGCTCTTTTAAAACCTCAAGGTTTACGCCAGTGATATGCTTCCTCTAGCAAGGTCACACCTTCTAATCCTCCTCAAACGGTCACCAACGGGGGACCAAGTATGCAAATGCCCAAGACTTGTGGGGAACATCTGTGGTGGTAATCTAATTGTACTGAATTATTATTTTGATTGTATGTTAATAAATAAAGTTGTCTGGGGGTCAGAGCTATTAGAGCCATAGCAAGAGTGTGGCGGTGGTGGCACACGCCTTTAATCCCATAGATATCTGTGTGTTCAGGGTCAGAGCTATTAGAGCCATAGCAAGAGTGTGGCGGTGGTGGCACACGCCTTTAATCCCATAAGATCTCTGTGTGTTCAGGGATACAGCCAGCATTGGAGACATATGCCTTTAAGACCTAGGGGGCTGTACATTCAGACAGTGACGAGGCAGTCATGTGTTTGGGTTTACAACCAATGAGAAGGCAGAACAACATACTATAAAAAAAACGAACCGACAGGAAGTAGGTCTCTTTTCGCGAAGCTGGGACAGCAGGAAGAAGGGTGAGATTTTAGCTCTGAGCTCTGACTTCTCGGCTTTCTCTTTTACATTGTTTCTGTGTTTCTTATTTAATAAGACGGTTGGTTACATCTACATCTGGCGCCCAACGTGACAAGAATCCATTAAAAACTGCTTGGCTTGGCGGCAGGTCCGCTTTCCCGCAAGGGCGGCAGGCGGCACGCGGCAGCCGGCAGCGATCGGCTTTTTAGTCCGAGCAGCGGCTTCTTAGCCTGGGTCTAGTTCTGCTTGACCTCAGGCTGGACTATCGGTGAGCTGCTTGCTTAAATCCTGCTTGCTTAAAGCCGGTGCTACAAACAACTCAGACCTGCCCTGCCGAACAGGGCCCTGGCTGTAAAGCCAATGCACGTGGTCAGAGCTTAAGGAAGTCAGACCCAAGCCTTGACTCGGCACAAGAGGGAACACGTGCTGCATTTAAACTTTAGCCAGCTACGCTTTCTTGTTCTCTCTCTCTCTCTCTCTCTCTCTCTCTCTCTCTCTCTCTCTCTCTTTCTCTTTGGATTTACACCTGGGACACTAGGTGGGTGTTTTGAAAATCCCCTCGGATTTCTACTGTTCTACGCAGATTTGGTAAGTCATAATATATCAAATATTTTAAAGGAAACTATCTAAAAGAGAATTTTTTTCCACATTTAAAAAAAAATGGGTTTTATGTGTACATTGGAAGAAAATTGGTTTTTGTTTGAAATTTTAGGCAGTCTGGCAATGGAACAACTATATAATATTAGTATTGGTGGAATTATGCACCTTATCACTATAATAATCCACATTTTAATATTTAAAAAAATAGTCAATTTAAGTGCCAGGATAACAGCTTTAGAAGAACTTGTTAAACCTGTAAAAATTCAGACAGAAGAAATTAACAGTGAAGTTGTTTCAAGTCGGGATCATAAGGTTGCAGAAAGAAAGCCTGTTTTCACACAGTCACCCTTAATTTATCCTGTAACCGTACAGCAGATGCCTGATCAAATGGCTACATAAAATACTTGGGCTCCAATTGAAATGTTGGATTTAAAAAGGTTTAAGGAGGCAATAGTACTTATGGCATGCATTCCCCATATGTAAAGCAAATGTTAAACACTTGGTCAACATATAATAGGATAGTACCACAGGACTGGCGGGACCTCGCACAAGGTGTTCTGGAACCCAGCCAGAGACTTCAATTTCTGACTTGGTTTAAGGAGGAGGCTAAAAACATAGAAAAACAATGGAGGGATAAAGGAGTACAAGTTTGCCAGGATCAGCTTATGGGCGAAGGCCAATATGCTTCAGCACAAACACAATGTTTATATGATGTCCAAACCCTAATTTTATGTCAAACGGCAGCCTTGAATGCATGGGACAGAGTTGAGGAACCAGGAAAAAAATCTGAGTCATTTACAAAGGTGATGCAAGGCCCAAAAGAGTCTTTTACAGATTTTTTACAAAGACTGGCTTCAGCAGTAAAGAGAATGGTCTCGGATTCAGAAGCTAGTAAGGCAATAATTGAATCTTTGGCCTTTGAGAATGCGAATGCAGCATGCAAAAGAATAATCAGGCCATTAAGGGCAAGATCTGCACCTATGGAAGATTGGATTAGAGAAACAATTAATGTTGAAGCTGATGAGCATGATGATACATGGGTAGGAGAAGTAATTTCAAAAGGTTTGAGGAGTGTTAGATGTTTTGGATGTGGAAAGCAAGGACATTTGAAAAGGGACTGTAGACAGGTCATTCCCAGAAACAATGTTTCTTCAAGGAACAATGGCAACAGAATGCCCCTTCCTTCTGGAGTATGCAGAAGGTGTGGTAAGGGAAAACACTGGACCAACGAATGTAGATCAACAAAGGACAGACAGGGTAATCCTTTGCCTCGGTCTTAGGGAAACTCCCAGAGGGGCCTCAGGCAGGCCCCCAGTGCAAATCCAGTTCAAACCTTTCCTGCAGCCATAGAGGAAATGCCTGCTCTGGAGAGCGATTAAATAACCAAATGCCTATTGGAATAAATCATGCTGGTCAGGATGATGAAACAGAGAGAATAGAAAATTCAGGAGAAAACATAAAGAAAATTTTTTGGCAAACTTCTATTAATGAACAAAGACCAAAATTAACAATAAAAATAAATGGTGTTTTGTTGTCTGGTCTGGTAGACACAGGTGCGGACGTTACCATAATTGCACCAGAATTTTGGCATCCAACTTGGCCTCTTCAGGAGGTAAACGTTCAACTGTTAGGAATTGGGACATTATCTCAGGTGAAACAGAGTGCAAGATGGCTCGAATGTATAGGTCCAGAAGGACAGAGAGGAAAATTAAAACCATATGTGGCTAACATAACTATGAACCTGTGGGGTCGAGACTTGTTGCAACAATGGAATACTCAGATTAACATCCCTCCAATCTCAGAAACAAATCATAAACTAGCACATGTTACTGAGAGAAATATTAGAAGATATTGTTCTAATGAGTGGTCACCAGCCATCCATATTATACAAGAACAGGGCACAATAACTGATGATCTTCCAAAGACACCAACAGCTCTACCTTTAAAATGGTTAACAGACAAGCCTGTATGGGTCCAGCAATGGCCTTTAACAACAGAGAAACTCCAGGCTTTAGAAGAGCTGGTAGAAGAACAGTTAAATGCTCAGCATATTGAAGAATCAACCAGCCCTTGGAATTCTCCCGTATTTGTTATTAAAAAGAAATCTGGTAAATGGAGAATGGTAACAGACCTTAGAGCAATTAACAAAGTAATTCAGCCAATGGGCTCTCTACAATCTGGGATGCCTTTGCCTACTCTGTTACCAAAAGGATGGCCTCTCATAGTTATTGATTTAAAAGACTGTTTCTTTTCAATACCCTTACAAGAAAAAGACAAAGAAAGATTTGCTTTTACAGTGCCTACTTATAATAATTCTCAACCGGTTAAAAGATTTCAATGGAGGGTCCTCCCACAGGGAATGTTGAATAGCCCAACTCTGTGCCAATATTTTGTACAACAGCCATTGGAAGTGATACGTAAAAAATTTCCTAAATCTATAATTTATCATTATATGGACGATATTTTACTAGCTGACTCAAATGCAGATACTTTAGAAATAATGTTTGAAGAAGTAAAGAAAATTTTGCCTTGCTGGGGATTACAAATTGCTCCTGAAAAGATACAAAGAGGAGATTCTATTAATTATTTAGGATATAAAATAGAGCTACAAAAAATTAGACCCCAAAAGGTGCAAATTCGGAGAGATAGACTACAGACTCTTAATGACTTTCAAAGATTATTTGGAGATATTTCTCACCTACGAACTATTGTTGGGGTAAAAAATGATGAACTGACTAATTTGTTCAAAACCTTAGAAGGTGACAAGGACTTAAATAGTCCAAGAGAATTATCACCTGAAGCTGAGAAAGAATTAGCCTTGGTAGAAAAGAAAGTGCATGAAGGACACGTGAATCGTATTGATCCAAAGCTGGATTGCATTTTGGTTATCTTACCTTCTAGGCGTTCTCCCACTGGAATATTAATGCAGAGGGAAGATATTATATTGGAATGGATATTTTTACCAAATAAACCAAATAAAAAATTAAAAACTTATGTGGAAAAAATCTCTGACTTGATTTACAAAGGAAAATTGAGACTTCGTCAATTAGCAGGCATAGACCCAGCAGAAATTGTCGTACCATTAACTAAGGAGGACATTGAAAAATTATGGACAGAAAGTGAACCTTGGCAAAGAGCTTGCAGTAATTTTTTGGGAGAAATTAACAGCAAATATCCCAAAAGCAATAGAATTGATCTTATAAAGAGAGCTGATTGGATCTTGCCTCGAATTGTACGGCAAAAACCCATATCTGGAGTTCGTACATTTTATACAGATGCCAACAAAGAAAGAAAGGCAGGTTACAAATCAGAAAATTTAAGTAAAGTGGTTCAAAGTCCGTATAATTCAGTTCAAAAATCAGAATTGTATGCTATTCTGTTGGTATTAATGGATTTTTCAGAACCTCTCAACATAGTAACTGACTCTCAGTATGCTGAAAGAGTGGTGTTACATATTGAGACTGCAGAATTTATCCCTGATGCTTCAGAATTAACTTCACTATTTATTCAATTACAAGATACAATCAGGAAAAGGAATCATCCTTTATATATAACTCACATTCGATCCCATACTGGTCTGCCAGGCCCTCTAGCACAAGGCAATGATGAGATTGATAAATTATTGATAGGAAATGTGCTGGAGGCCTCAGAATTTCATAAAAAACATCACGTTAATAGTAAATGTTTAAAAAAGGATTTTTCCATAACCTGGCAACAAGCCAAAGAAATAGTAAAGAAATGTCCAACTTGTTCCTTCTACAATCAAACGCCATTACCAGCAGGATGTAACCCAAAGGGTACTCAGAGAAATGAGATCTGGCAGATGGATGTGTTTCACTTTGCAGAATTTGGAAAATTGAAATATGTACACCACACTATCGATACTTATTCAGGATTTCAATGGGCAACTGCTTTGAGTTCTGAAAAAGCTGATTCTGTAATCACTCATTTGCTAGAAGTTATGGCCATCATGGGTATACCTGCACAAATCAAAACTGACAATGCTCCATCATATGTCTCTGTTAAAATGAAACAGTTTTTTGCTTATTACAACATAAAGCATATTACAGGCATACCACATAATCCTACAGGTCAAGCAGTTATAGAAAGATCAAACAGAACTCTAAAGGATATGCTAAATAAACAGAAATGGGTAACAAAAACCCCCAGAAATAGACTGCATAATGCTCTTCTAACTTTGAATTTTCTGAATGCCAATGAGAAAGGAACAACAGCTGCAGAGAGACATTGGATAATAGAAAAAACTACAGAATTAAATCAGCCTATATACTTTAAGGATGTGCTGACCTCAGAATGGAAACCAGGGTATGTATTACATTGGGGACGAGGTTTTGCTTTTGTTTCTACAGGAGAAGATAAGCTGTGGGTACCATCAAAATTGATAAAGGTTCGATTTGAACAAGAGAGACCTCTTAATTAGAGGAGGTGATAGTTCATCAACCAGCATGAACATCCAATTTAAACTAACTGGTATCAATACCTCATGCCTTTTCATTTAATCAGATAATAACTTGTCAAAAGGAAACATCCCCAAAATTAGTCTTGGGGAAAGGTTTTTGTTTTTGTCTTTTAGGAGAATGAAGGTTAAGGAATTTGAAGAAAACTGGACAAATGAGACAACTGAAGAAAAGGGACAAATCATCTATCCCAAGAAACAGAGTGAAACGGTGTATGGGTATATATTATCTAAAAAATTTTTATGTCTTCCTAAATGTTTGTTTCTGCTTTTCTCTAAAGATTTAACACTATTGGTTTTCTAATAGTCCCAGTTCAATTAAAATTTAAAAGCTGACTTTGGAGTTGGAGAATGGCTCTCTCCTTCTTTAAACTCAAGCATGTTGTTAAAAGGAAAATCCAAACTCCCTGTATCATGCCAGAATAAGAGCCATCTTCTGCTATGGTACAGGACAAAAGCAAAATTAATTAAGGGACTATTCTATTACTAATCTCAACTCTTTGATTCTATTCTGATTCTTTAAACTTTTCTTAAAGTATGAATTTTATATCAAAATTTACAAGATTAACATATAAAATATATAGATATATATACATTTTAAACTTTGTTAAGATATGAATGGTCATATAGAGTACTAACTAATTCTAGAAAAAAGGCTAGCTGCATATATATGTTTTTGTGTTCGAGTTTCTTATCAGTTTTTTGCAGGAAATCATGGCCAGGCCTAACATCAACTGAAGTCTCCAGAAAGAAGATGGGGCCCCACAACAACAACAATTCCACGTGGACAATAATAATATCATTAAGCTGACAAACATCATCCACAGATCAGCTTTGAACTACAAGGTGCTCAGAGCAATTTTGAGATGACTAGCTGAGATGATCCAGTCTCAAAGACTACTTGAATAAGGATAAAGAAAACTTCGCCCATACCCAGCAGGAAGCAATTTTAAGAATACGACGCCCACATTCCCAAAGAGGTGGTGTGGGGCGGGTGGTTTTTCGGTCTTTTTAATGGGTTTTGGGTCTGGGATAATTTTCAGTAAATAGGGGGGTTGGTTACAAGTTATTGTCAAGGGTTAGGAAAAAGGCTAAGCAAAGGAGATTAGATTTAAGGTTCTTGTTTAAAAAAAAAGAAAGAAAGAAAGACAAGAAAAAGACAATTACTAATTTTAAATACTTTACATTGGATTGGATTGTTTTATATTGTATACAAATTTGAAATTGATATTGTTAGAAAATGCTATATGTATATTTCTAATTGTATTTATACCATTCATTTAACAATGTAATGCAAATTTCTGATCCTTGAATGTTATTATTATCAACTATTAGGATATAAAGAAATGAAAGTTAGTAGTTAGACATTACAATAGAACTTGTAGTCATATTAGATATGTTTTAAAAATTGAGCAGAGATGTTTTAGACAGGTCATCTTCAAACCCTTCAGAGATCTACAGAATATGGCATTTCAATGTTTTAATAACTTAGAAAATTTTTCTTTTTTGAGACATGTCGGCTCCTGGCAGTACCAATCTACTTTAGAGAAAATATGGGCATTGAAGAAACTGCATATGGAGTCAACTTTCATTCTGGCAAAAGTTAGCCACTGGACAACAAAGTATCCTCGAATCAATAGGACAAAATGGACAGACAGATCACGAAACAAGGGACTACTGATTCTTGCCAAAACAAGTGTGGTTATGGCTTTATCAAAAGGCATCTTCTGAGGCCAGGACAATATGGCCCCATCCCTGAAGTGGCCTTCGCATCCGGAAAAGGTACAGTGCCCTTTTCTTCGAAGGCAGCTTAACAGGCAGAGGGCCGATGGATTCTGTTGTACAATGGAACAGCAGCTGAAAGCTCATGCCTCTCAAAAGTAGACTGGCATTTAATAGAGGGATGTAGAGAAGAAGGGGATGCTGAGATGAAGCCGTATATACACAGCCAAGAAGAATGGACAGCTGAATTAAAAAACTGTCAACAATTTCCAGAATTTAAAATCCTGAATCATGACAGGACACTAGTGGAATTCAGGTGTTTCTGGTACGTGGACTGCTCTCACCCAATGTGAGGTTGAACTGTTGACCTTGTGTACATCCTACTTCACAAATGAGTCTGTCAGATACACTAAGCCTATAGGCTGAAGATGATGCCCCAACACTGCGGAGAAACCTCAGGTGACTGCCCAGGCAGCTGGCTGTTTCTGTCAACTCACAAAATTTTTTAGAAGTTGCTTGAATGCACTTCCTGTTTTTATTTTTGTTAGCTAATATTATTCCCTTCTTGGGTCTCTGAGGGAGTTGAAGATTAGTTAGTTATGGTTGAAGATTAGTTAGTTATAGTTGAAAATTAATTAGGATAGAAAGTGCATTAGATACATCTTGGATTTACCAAAATAGGATAGATAATGGAATTGTTTTCTCTGATTTGTCAAATACCTGTTTAGGTATTTATTACTTGTATATATTGTATATAGTTATTGTACTTTTGTATATAGTTTTTCTTTTGTTAGTTATAACCTTTTGCTTTCTTTTTCTTTTTATTAAAATAGAAAAGCGGAAATGTGGTGGTAATCTAATTGTACTGAATTATTATTTTGATTGTATGTTAATAAATAAAGTTGTCTGGGGGTCAGAGCTATTAGAGCCATAGCAAGAGTGTGGCGGTGGTGGCACATGCCTTTAATCCCATAGATATCTGTGTGTTCAGGGTCAGAGCTATTAGAGCCATAGCAAGAGTGTGGCGGTGGTGGCACACACCTTTAATCCCATAAGATCTCTGTGTGTTCAGGGATACAGTCAGCATTGGAGACATATGCCTTTAAGACCTAGGGGGCTGTACATTCAGACAGTGACGAGGCAGTCATGTGTTTGGGTTTACAACCAATGAGAAGGCAGCACAACATACTATAAAAAAAACGAACTGACAGGAAGTAGGTCTCTTTTCACGAAGCTGGGACAGCAGGAAGAAGGGTGAGATTTTAGCTCTGAGCTCTGACTTCTCGGCTTTCTCTTTTACATTGTTTCTGTGTTTCTTATTTAATAAGACGGTTGGTTACATCTACAAACATCTCATTCAAAGAGCGCACCCTTAAAAGAATTGTATATAGCAATATCTCTCCCAACGGTCCATTATGGAAAGGGGAAGCAGAAGAGGATTCTGCAGTGGGAGAAGCTGACAAAGGCTATCTCAGTGAGCTGAGCAGGGTCACCTCAGCAATACTCTGTGTTGATGGGGCATACTCGAGAGGATGGCATGATGGATCTTCTCTGTGGCCATTCTTTCTCAAACTAAATAGCCCATCTAATACTGAGCAAAAGATCAGCAAATTCTATCAAGGGGAACTCAGAAGAGCTTACCTGTCCTCCAAACAGTCAAGGTAACGGGGAGCCGGGAGGAAACACTGAGAAAGACTCACGACTAAGATAAGCTTGGGAACATGTGATGACTAAATGTAATATGGGAGGGGCAGTGGAAATCAAATGTAATGTGGTATTCTGGGTGGGGTCTTGTAACAGAAAGGGCACATTCTACTAAAACTAAGAAATTTAAAAACTAGAGCTCATGCTGTTGAAAAGTCCGAGTAATAAAATCTCCAGAGAAAATAAGATGATGCCTGCTACGTTTGGAGAAATTGTTTTAGTTAGGCGGAATCTCACACGTGCTATTGAAGAGGGTGAGAGATAGATGTGGGATGGGTAGGTAGGGCAGAGACCATGAAAGCAGCAGGTCTATTGTTGTCCTTAGCCGGAAGCTGAGAATGTCATCGTGACCAGGCTAGAGGCCAGGGATGTCGGAAGGGAGTTCAGGGTCGCTATCTCTTTTCCTCTAAGTGAGCACGGCTGTGTGTGAGGCCGGGACCTACACCGCTGTCTTCTACTGAACGTCTTTGGACCTGGATCTCCAGATTTTCATGACGGAAATGGCTTATATCTATTTCCCAATTTCAGCCCATCTCCAACATGATTCCAGAGTCTCAACTCTTGAGGGAATGTTGCAATAGTCTTGGTGGCTATTGAGGGTATGTATCAGAGCTCTGTGGAAAAATCTCATATGCAAATTTTCCATTATGGGAAAGCTAGTTCTTTCTTGTTTAAAGGGTAGCGTTACATCAAGAATGATGGTGCACACCTTTAACCCCAGCACTCAGGAGGCAGAAATAGGTGGATCTCTATATAATATAATCAGCACTCTGATGTACTTTCCACATACAAGAAGTCCCTGTAGTCTTGAAGAAACTGGGAGATTGACAACGGGTCTTTGCGAATGAAGGGCCTTTTCTTAACACGTCCTTATTCGGTCTTTACATGCAGTACCATTTCACCCTCACTTGAATTTTTGTGTTCATTTCATTTTTCTCCATTGCCTTAGCTATTGTTTCTCTGCCAATGCATTTTAAATTCTCACTTGAGTTTCCTCAAGTGAGGATATTTTCATTTACACTCTGTAACATACACTGTGCTGGGTAAGTACAACTCTGTGTTCACGATCTCCTATTTAAAAAAAAGAAAGAAAGCAAAAGCACATATCCCTTCCTCTTCCATCATCTTTATCATCCAAGGTGTAGCACTCCCTCACCCTCAGAAGCGCAAGGCCATCTTCAGCTTTCCTTCCTTTTATTCCCACTGGCCATTACCCTCAATTCCATCAATTCTAGATTAAATTTCTTAACTATTTTCTGGGCCTTACAAATCCTTCCCCAGAGTCTGAATCTGAGATCTCACCGTCTCTGCAAAGTCTTCCCACGACAACGATCTTTCCTTCTCTCACAGCACGTCCTTGCTGCTGCCAGAGACATCCCCCCCCCCCACCAACACACAGATCTTATCACCACCAGAACAAAACACAGCCGATTGTTTGGCAGCCCTGGCCCCGCACATCTGCCCCAGCCCTGCACATCTGCCCCAGCCCTGTCTCTAAGGTTCTTCCCGGAGACTCAGCCCCTATATTTCCACCCCGGCTTTTGTCAACCACACCCACAGATCGGCCCCTGAAGCATTTATAGACTCACAATCCTCTCACACGCAATTCATGCTGCCGAATGTTCTTGCCTCCATTACTTCCTTAAGAAGTCATTTCTTTCCTCTAAAATGTTTTAGGGACAGTCTCACTACATGCCCCAGGCTGATCTTGAACTCGTTATGTACCTCAGGCTGGCCTTAAATCAATTATATGGTATAGATGTGCCTTGAATTTGTGGTGCTCTGCCACAACTTCCTGAGTATTGGCATGTGCCAAGGTGCCCAGCTCAAGACATCATGCTTCACACAGTATTTAACTTATGATACCCTCCTTGATCTCCACATCCAGAATTCATTTTGTTTTCTGATCATTTGAAATATTTTGTTTCTACCCTGTACACCACTGCAAATGATGTTCTAGTGAAATATGGATAGCCATGACATATCCACATTATTACCCCTGAAAGCTTGGTGGGCATGTAAAACCTTAGGACTAAAGTCAGATGAGAATCTGTCAATTGCAAGACATCCAGATGGTTTGTATTCATATGCAAATCTGAGAAACACTGATGTATGCCTCTACCCAGTCAGTCTTTGAACGGTCTTACTTGCCTTTCATGCTTTTTTCCCCTGGCTACCCACAGCAATTATAGGGACCTACAAGGTTCTTTTAATAGATAACTGTGTGTTGAATAAAGCTTGAGTGTTTAGTGTAAGTTATAAGATGTACACATGCCTGACCATGGTAATGTCCTTTTCCTACCTATATGGCTGATATTTTAAATTGGGTTTTATTACTTCAGTACTTGACATGCTTGCTGTGGCAAACACTCCTCATACTAAATTCCACAGAACAGCAAAATGGGTTTTAGTGTATAATTAGCATTGTGACATTTCCTTTAACCAAATATGATTCCTTCCTGCTCTATTTAAAGTTATTTTGCATGACTTCTTTAAGAGGCAATAAATAGAACCTAGTCATATCTGTTTCAGCATGGTACAATAATTCCTAGGGACTGTGAATACTCTGAGAGGGAGGAAGGAGTCAATGATCCCTAATTGGTTCCAGGAATAATTCTATATTGATTCAGCACAGGTGAGAAGTAAGGCTTGAGAAAATATAATTCAAAAACCAGGGCAAAAAGAACCGAGTGTGTCTCAACGGCTCATTACTAAATGCTATAAGAATTATGCGGCAACTAGCATCTCCCATCCAGACACATTTATTTCCAACCATCTTTGGAGGTTTCACTTAACCAATCATAACACTCCTGTGAGGTTTAAGAGGCAAAGTTCTATCTTCTGTTCTCAAATCAAGTAGTAAATTACCTATTAAGCTTGCTCAAGGTCATTAAAAAAGATTAGGGGAAAGCATAAGTCTGAGTAATAAAATGCAACATTTAGGGAAATGCTAGGATTAAATAGTTCCTATTTGATGTATTTAGACTCCTGTCTTCAGATTTGCTAAGCTTTTTTGGAGCATATACTAGTTAGCAAGCAGACACAGACAGATGGAGTTTTCAGATCAAAGTGGTGAACATTCAGTAAACAAGATAAAACAGGTTCTGTGTCTTGTCAGCCTACCACCAAGGCTTCTGAACCGAGAAACAGGAGAGCAACCTGAAGTACAGAGTACATACTTTCCCGGGCTCTGCTCCCGCCCCTCCCATACCTTCAGAAGACCTTCGTCCCATAGCAGGAGGAAACCCAAGCCATTCACTGGGGGGTTCAATTTAAGGAAAATAGGGGACCTCAGCTAAAATGCATCTACATTCTTTAGACTAGGGGCAGCAAAAACTCTTATTGGCACGGCCAGTGAATTTGCTTTCACAGGTGACATTGTGGGTGCTAAAACATGATGGAGAAATTGTACACCCATGAGTCAGGAGCAGTAGATCCCAAACGGCAGGCACAACCTGGGCAAGATCTCAAGACTCTTGGTGCCCAAAAATGGATTTGTTAAACAAGGAGGGAGGTGAAGAAGGGGTGGACAAAGCTATCGCCTAAGACAAGTTTCACACACTTCACATTTTTTTCTGAAACTGGCGATGCTCCCAGAAACCAAGAGTATATCAGAAGTGTCTCCTGAGGCTAATAATTCTGTCATCTTTGAGATGAAGAATATTCACTCAACGTAAAACTATGCCAAGTGCTGTTAAAGTGGATTGTTCCTACACATTAAGGAGCGTATTATATCGAAAATACTTTAACAGAATTTTGCTAAGTCAAAGTTTCACATGGCATCATATCATTAACTTTCTACCTCTACAGGGATGCTTAGATCCTAACACATTGTTTCCCCCTAAGCATGTATTACTAAATATTTCTGTAGCAATCTATTCCTCTGAATTCTCCCTATTTAAAATCATTTTCTTATTTTATCAACACTTAGTTTTAATAGTTATGCATAAATTTTATAACTATTTGATGCTTGAACTTCTACTATATTTGTTTCCCTAGAACAAATTCATTTGCTTCAAAAGTATAAATTTTAAATTTTATAGATAGGCCAGATTGCTTCCTCAAAAAAATTATATTCCACATTTCCATAGGTAATGTATGAAAACTGCTTTTCTCAGAATCCCCATAAGCCTTAGGTGATAGTGTCAGTTTTGGATTTTGCCTGTGCCATGAATATAGAGTGGCATGTCATGTTTTGAATGGTCTTTTCTAGCATTTTGTAAATTCCAGGGTCTCTTCTTTTTTTACTTGGGCATTTATGAATATCCAAATACTAAAATATTAATAATAAAAATCTTACAAATTAAAATTTAGTTTTAAAAATGGCACTGAGTATATAATATTCTTTAATTGTTGTATGAATAATCTTCATAAAAGTAAAACTTTGTGCTATTTTTAATTTCATCAGATTTTAAAAATGTGGGAACAGGTAAGACTCTAAACTTCTAGGGAACCAATATTATACATAAGTAGAAATAAAATAGGAATCCACCAACCCAATAAATCTGTATTACCATTCTGATATCCAAAATACAATACATACGAATATTATGGGAAAGCTGTATTTTATAGTAACAAAAGGAAAGTTTTAAAGGCATAGTATAAACATATAATAAACTAAAAATAAGGATATGGGTACTTTCTGTATACCTCCAGGGGAATAGTATGACATGATTTAAGATTTTGTTTTTATTTTTTAAATTACATGAAGGTGTGTGTGTGTGTGTGTGTGTCTGTGTGTGTGTCTGTGTCTGTGTGTGTGTGTCTGTGTCTGTCTGTCTGTCTGTATCTGTGGGGTTCTGAGAGTGTAGAGCCCTCAGTGGCCAGAAGGGAGCATCACATGTTTGTGAGCTGCCTGATGTGGGTGCTAGGAGCTGGACTTGAGTCTTCTGTAAGAAAGTATGCTCCCATAACAGAGGAGCTGTCTCTCTTCAGTAAAAGCTGAGACTGAAAGAAAGAGAGCAGGAGAGAGGGCAAGAGTAAGACACAGTGAGAGAGAGAGAGAGAGAGAGAGAGAGAGAGAGAGAGAGAGAGAGAGAGAGAGAGAGAGAGAGAGAGAGAGAGACAGACCTTGGAAGCCCCCTCATCTTCCTGTATGAGCTATATTACTTTGGAGGTGTGGGTGCCTATAGCAGCTACTTTTATTGTTTCATTAATAAATAATGCTCAGGAGTCAGATATTAGGATATAAACCTGATAGATCCACAGAGCTATGGAGAAATGATCAGCTGACCCTCCCCTCCATTTTCCCATATTGAAAAGGTCGGGAACCTTTTCAATTTGTAAGAACCTCCTTATTCCTTCCTGTGTCTCTCTAGCCTCATCTGGGTCCACCAAAACACTCTATGGTTTTTCTAGACAGCTGAAGGTGGACTCCACCCTCTGAATCGAGGTTTAACTCCATTGGTGGTCTCAGAGCAACAGTGCAAACAAATCCCCTGCAACATTTCCTGTTTGGGACATTTGTGCACTGTGTGAAGGTCTATTGCTGTAACTGGTATAATGAAAAGCTAAATGTCCAATAGCTAGGTAGGAGGTATAGGCAGGATTTCCAGGGAAAGAAAGAAAGAGAAGAGTTTAGGCACAGAGGAGCTGCCAGGAGATGCAGAACAAGTCAGACGTACAAAATAAAAAGAATGTAAAATGCCACATGGTAAAACATAGATGAATAAAAACAGGTTTATTTAAGTTATAAGAGCTAGGGGACAAGCCTAAGCTATAGGTGAAGCTTTCTTGATTAGTTAAAAGTCTTGGTGTCATTATTTGGGTGCTGGCTGATTGGCCAGAGAAAGACTGGTTAGATATGGTGTCCCATGTGGGGCATGCATTTGCATGTAGGTCATGAGAAAACTTAAAAAAAGAAAAAAGGTCCAAACATGAAAACAAAGAGCCAGACATGGCTTCCCAGTCCCGCAGTCTCTCAGGTGGCCCGTATCTATAGAGACACGGTTCAGGCTACTCCCTGCAGACGTTAGCCAGCCAGCACCATGTGTGGAGCCCCTCACAGGTTTAAGGCTTGACTCACATGGTCAGAGAAGGCTTCAGGTCTGCAGGAAAGCAGTCTGGACTGAGAAAACCTTTAAACATATAATAAAAAAAGGATATAGACAGTCATAAAAGAAATATACATAGTTTAAAAATAATAAAGTCCTGTAAAAAAGAATAAAGTAATACAGAATAAATAAAACACTTAAGGGTGAAAAATATAACATGGAGTTTGAACTTTTTATTGTGCTTTGTTAATTTTAAAGTTTTGAATGTTTAATGAACAGAGAATGGCAGCTGCTGAGAGACATTGGATTGTGGAAGGGACTGCTGAATTAAACCAGCCTATATACTTTAGGGATGTCTTGGCTTCTAAATAAAAATTCAAAAGGGGGAAGGCATTGTCTTGAGGGAGAGGTTTTGTCTTTGTTTCCAAAGGAAACAAAAAGCAACAGATTCCTTCAGAGTTAATAGAGATCAGATTTGTCTGGGGAGACCTCCTGAGGACCTTGACTCCAGACATGAGGAGGAAGACAGAAAAGACTATAGAAGAGATGATGTGTGTGCCGATCCCTCTGCATAGAAACAACTCTGAGATTGAATAAGACATGATAAATCTTATTGGCTACAGAACCCTCATGACTTAATATTACATGCCACGCTTTCACATGGCATGGATAGAGATTTGGTTATACAGTCCAAACAGAACTTATAAAGTTAGCAGATGCCTTTTATCTGCTCAAACATAAAACAAAAAATCATCTATAGCTCACTTGTACATATTGCACATTCTATACTTGTGTTAATACAGATATATATGTTACCTTTAAAGATTTATGTGTGTTAAAAAAAAAAAAAAACAGACACCAATAAAGACAAGTAGCCCAGGTGATCCAGTTTCTCAAAATGCCTCTGTTGCAGTTTCCTCAAAATTCTGCATCCAAAATAACTTCAAAACTGCACCTGAGATGGTCCAGCCTCACAGACTATCCATCCAAGACTTTAGATGAGCTCTGCTCTTTGCCATCAAACAGAAACTAAGAAAAAAAAAACAAAACAAACAAACAAACAAACAATGAAAAAAAAAACCCAACTTCCCAGGACTTGACCACTATCCTAATTTTCTCAGGATCCCCTAAAGATTCCATCACCCCCAGACAACAGGAAGCAGTCTAGAAGACACAACGCCCACATTTCCAAGAGGTGGGGTGGTTGGTTTTTGGTCATTCCATGGCAGGTTATGAAAGTTTGTCACCATTTATAGGGGTTGATTACAAATTGTTACTGGTTATGGTAAGGGAAAAAACTAAACATGAGAGGTTAGATTCAAGGATCTCTTTCTGATAAGAAAAAAGAGGGATATAGGAATGATAGGATAAAAGGGTAGATTATTAAATCTACTTTAAACTGAAATGTAACTATAATTTTCAAGTATTTACTTATTTATCTATTTCTCAAATTCTTAACCTCCCTGCCATCCCCACTGAGTCAGATCCCCTAAGAGTTGATCTCACAGTCTGCCAGTTAGCAAGTCTTCCAGATGGTTCCACCGTGTGCCAAGTCTAAGATCATGACACTGCTAAGTAAGCAGGTACTACAGTGGATCTCGGCCAACATACGTTCCTAGAAAACGTTCAGACAGGGACTCCTTTTGCTCTCTGGTGATCGATATGTGGCGCTAGCCGGTAGAAATGCAAGCCAGGCCCATGAGAGACCTCTCTGTCCTTTGTGTCCTTAGTCACTGCTTGGTCATTCTGATAAGGAAGTGGAATGCTAACAAGGTTTTTTAAATTCCAAGAATTCTCTGTTCTGATGGCAATATTTTGTCACATAAATGATAAGATTCATATATGCCTTTCATGGTTTGTTAGTTTGTTTGTTTTTTTTCCAAGAAAGAAGTGGAAGCTGTTGTGGATGTGAAACTGTTACTATTAACTTGCTGGAGACTTTGTTTCTTGGGAAACAGAAATACTCAGTTGCAAAAAGGTTCCAAGGAGACTTCACTAGATGAGTGTTAAGTTCCGGTCTTCAGTTAGCTATTTGTAGATGGGTCCCTGAGCACAGCAGGATTTGTTGTTGTCATCTGGCTAAGTCCCATCCGTGCCAATGACTTCACCTTAAACTAAAGAAAATGGTTACTTTATCAATGTACATGTAGGTTTATTTCTTTCAATCCTATACCCACTGGAGTATATGTAAGATGTGATGCTGTACAGAAAAGCATGTAAGTGGGTAATAAAAGTTTCCCAATTTGAATTGTTTATGTTACAGAAAGAAAGACAAAATGAACATGTGAAATTATTTTTAAAATAGCACAAAACATTCTCTAGGCATCAGAGATGTATGGATGAAGTATGAAGAAGTCTCAGATAATTGGTTTACTATTTCCACTTTGAAGAACACTTATGGGGAAATTCATGTATTCTCTTAGAGTCTAAGAAATTACATACAGGAAATCCCATGGTCTGTATATGGTTTGTATGTCCCGCAAAAGTTTGTGTATTGAAATATTGGTCCTTACTGTAGTGGAGGGAAGTGGTTTGAGATATTTATAAAGTGGGACCTTGTAGGAAGTCCTTAGGTCAAGTGGGAGACAGCCTTCAGATGTAGGAACCAGTCGCTCACTAGCTCCTTGTTTTAGTATGTGACCCTTCTATTGGAAACAAACAAAACCCAACCAAGAACAATAAGAACTAGATTTATACAGAAGGTTGCCCTAGGAAACAAAATCCTGAACAGCAATGCCATGTAGAAAGCTTTGAAATGTCATTGAAATTGCTATAGTTCACCACTCTAAATACATGTGAATGTCATTAGGGAAACCATTTTATAAACTGATGATATCTACCTCCATTCCCTTCCCAGCAAATTCTTATTTAATTTCCTCCAGTGTGGGCTGGGCATTGGTTTAAACTATTTTAATTTCCCTAAGCTATGCAAAGGTGTGGGTAGGCTGGCTATGGCAAGGATTTGGAAGCATTAGACATGCTGGCTTTAGAAATCCCTGTATGCCAAGTTAGAAAATCCTGGTTTTACTTTACTTTGCAAATGAAGAGGGATGCACAGAGCAGCAGAGCAACTGCAGGGTGGTGGAACCCTGGTGAAGGCACACCATACAGGGATCAGTGTCTGGCGAGTGCAGTAGAGGAGGGATAGAGAGAGGCTGACATTGATTTGTGGACCCCGAGAGGTAGATGGAATATAGAACTAAGTGATAAAAATGTCAGACAAGAGCAGCAGATATTGGGGGCAAGATAGCCCATTTTGTGTCACACATGCCCGGGCAGGGTACCAAATAAATAATGTCTGACAGGCACCTAGGACTGTTTGCCTCTAAAAATTCTGCCTATAGAAGGCAGATTAGGATTTAACATTTGTTTGTTTGTTTCTTGTTTCTTGAGACAGAGTTTCTCTGTGAAACGGTCCTGGCTGTCCTGGAACTCACTCTTGTAGACCAGGCTGGCCTCTAACTCACAGAGATCGGCCTGTCTCCAAAGTGCTGGGATTAAAGGCCTGAGCCACCCCCTCCTGGCCAGGATTTAACATTATTTAAGAATTACATTCAATAAACAAATTATTGAGCTTACAAAGTAGAAAAAAAAAAAAACACTGATGAGACACCAAGACAAGGAGCAAAAAGGATGGTCCAGATAAATGTCTTGAAGAATACCTATATTTGGAGGAAGAACACAAAGAAGCAGGTGTTTCAAAGATAAAAGAAACAGTATGACTTTCTGTACTGGTCTCTGTTATCTCCAAAAAGACGGTCCTGGTTATAAGGATAAATATTTAGAAGGTAGTTAGGAATTGTACTGGTTTAGGAACGCGGCTGTAGTAGGCTCTCCTCTAAGGTCCATGACCTCATTAGCCATAGGTAGTAGGCTAACTTTATAGTACCAGATGTTATCTATCTCCTGTTTAGTGGATTTAAGTCCACTTAGCTGTTGTTTACTGCCAAGACAAAAGTGCCACTACTGCACTGGGAGGGATATCTTGCTGTGCTGGTCACTGTTGTGGTTCATAGGTACGACAGTTGCGTTCCTAAGTATGACAGATTATTGATTGATTTCCTCCCTGGGCAGCTTGCAGAGGTCCTTCTAGTACTGTGAAAGTTAATCCTAAGGGAGGAGCATTTCAGGTCAGTTCCAGTTTGATTCTGCTGGGTCCTGTGTCTGATGTATGAGGTGTCCTCAACAGTGAGAGTTACTTTCAACTTTTGGAAGATAACCAAGAGAAGCAGAACTTATTTTGGGAGTCTCTTAGAGTTTCCTGACTACTGTTTAAATGCAGAGAACAACTGACCATGAGGTGTCCAAGCCTAATTGATACATCTACAACAGAACCCTTACGTCTAAGTATGGCTTGGGGAGCATCGTGGAAGAGTGGGCCAGAAGACTGAAAGATCCAGAGGACCAGGACTGTGAAACTGTGTCTTCTAGATATGACAGAGAAGCCATACCTGTGAAATCTCAACAATATGGCTGCCTCAATGAGACCCAAACTTTACCAACTGATTTGTCAACATGGATAGGAAAAATCTCATGAGGTATCAAATCTAGATGATGAGTCCTGATAGAGGGAGAATTAATGTTCTGCAGGTGTGACACCCTAATTGGTTATCTAAGACCAAGCGGTCAGCTATAAAAACATATACATATAAGCAGCACTAAAACAAAAAAGAAATGGGAAGAAACAAGCTAAGGTGGCATGAATGATTCAAAGAGAAAAGGCCAATAAAATTAATAAAATGTCTGCCAGCTAGCCCCTCCCCAGGCAAAGGTGGTCTTCAATCCATCACAGTTCACCAGATTGACATTTCTAGGATAAGATTAAGAGAACTGAGAACTTATCTCAGTAAATTTGCATCAATGCTTAATTTTATAATTTTAAAATAATTATATAAATTTGAAGATACACTGATATTATACACTCAAATCTTTCCTTATACCAAAAATAACTCATAAAGACAGTGTCAGGATTTTGCAACAAAATCCTGTTTTTTGGTGAAATTTGAAAACATGCTTTTGGGTGGTCAGTGGGGTAAAAAGCCAGCTCACGTGCCGAGCTTTGGCGGGATCACCAAAGAGTAGACATCACTTGTCCACAGCTCTGTTTTCTCTGCTATAGAATGGACTACAACAGAGACTCTCTCTAGAGCTCTTCAGCTAGAAAAAATGAAACCTTTGAAAGGTTTTCAAGGAGCAATCTTAATTAATTTGAAGAAAGGAGTCTAAAAGGAGAATGATATATGCTGTTTAAACAGTTTTATGATACTGAAATTAAAAAGTAAAAGTGCTACATATATAAACAGGTAGCTCTGGGAATATGATATGATGTTGCCAAACTCCTAAATTGAAAAAAATAGTTCAAATATTTCAGGCATCTAAGCACTAATGAGGTGATTAGCGAATCCTCTTTAGTGAAATGAGCACACATTATTTGGAGTTCCCCATCAGCTAGTGCATAAACACTGTCCCTTGAAAGGTCCCAGATGAGGGTTTGTTTTTCTTTCTGGGAGTCTTTCCTCAATCTAAATATATATGGATACTATTTATTTTTGCAAATTACATCTGCCATTTAAAGCAGTTTAGTCTAGGGCAAAATCAAACAAAATATTTAATTTATTTTTCTAAATCTCCCATTCTAAAATTATATGAAAGAATAATGCCTTGAAATAAATTATTTATAAAAAGTTCAGTGTTGCATCTTAAAAAAACATGTAGGTAGCAGGAAAGTACATTGAACAAAATAGTGGAGAAAAAAATATCTTCAAAGTATTATTAAATAGTTCCCAGCTTTGGAAAATTCACACACCCAATCTGGTTTCTATGAAGATCAAACACTCACAAAGGAGCAAGGCTTGAGGGAGAAACACCAGGATTTGAGTAAACATCTGGTTGCTATTTGCTTTTCAAGAATGAGTTCACTTAAGGAAGCAGTTTTGTTTTGACTGTGCTTTTATGAGAGAGAGAGAGACAGAGAGAGAGAGAGAGAGAGAGAGAGAGAGAGAGAGAGAGAGAGAGAGAGAGAGAGAGAGAAAGAGAGAGAGAGAGAGACGCTGGCTTTTGTTTCCTTTGTACCGTGGAGGGTAAAGGAAACATCAGAACAGGAGGTCACTCCAAGCTCAACTTTGACAAATAAGGAAGGTTTTTGCAAAATTAAAGTAAATTGAACTTGAGTTAGTATAAACAAGTCAATGCAGTTAAGGTTGTATAAACAATTTCTTGTGCTCCACTCTGCCAATTAAAGAACAAATTCTGTTCGGCTGTAAATACATCATGATTTCTATATGCACTGAGGAAAATAACAATAAACCTGGGTACACAATTACTGAGTGTCATAATACAATAAAATAGAACAGCATAGCTTTATAAGTTTTTTTGATTCAATTTCTTTCTTCCTTTTTTTTAAGCCCTGGTTTGATTAAAGTTCAGAAGCATTTCCGATACTACTCTGAGCCCATTACTCACATAATAAAAAACGCATGTGAGATATGTTCTAGGTGGAACGTCGACCAGGCAAAACACACTGCACCTTTTTAAATGTGACCTTTACTCACTTGTCTTCCTGCTAAATAGTTACACAGCAAATTAAAGTCTGGAGAGCAGCATGGTGCAGGCGGGGGTGGGAGAGGAAAAGGAGTGAGAAGTTCCTTAGACCCTCAAGTTTTAAGTTATCAGTGGAAGCACCTGCGAGGCATATGCCCAAACACCCAAAGGGGACCAGCTCCAAATTGGAGCCAGACTAGTGATTTCCCATCCCCTCCTCTCTTTCAGTTTCTCTTCTGTCCACACAATGCCAGATCGAAGCTAAGACCAAAAGAAATGTGCCCTGATAACAAGTGGTTTAAAGTTTTATCTTGCTCTCTCTGTCTCTCTGTCTCTGTCTCTCTCTGTCTGTCTCTGTCTCTGTCTCTGTCTCTGTCTCTGTCTCTCTCTCTCTCTCTCTCTCTCTCTCTCTCTCTCTCTCTCTCTCTCTCTCTCTCTGTGTTATTGCATCATTAGCTGGAAGGTGGTCATTTACTAGTCTTCCTACACAAGGCAGCAACTCATCTGCATCGCAGACTTGCTTCTGTTCCACCCAAACTTTTGACCGTGAGAGATGGACTTTTCCATTAGGACAATTCTGATTGGGTTAAGGATGCTCATCCTTAGTCTAGAGTTACTACAAGCAAGCCTTGCATTACAGCCTTTCATTAAAATAAGAATGCAAAAATATTGGTTCGGCTACATGAGGACCTCCCAGAAACAGCCTTTGTGATTGGAATACTCTTATTTTTTTTATTTTTTGATTCTCGATGCAGTCTGATTTCTGCTGCAACTGGAAAAATATGTCTTTTCCAAAGATCCATAAATAATTCTGGCTTGACAAAAAAAATATTCTGCCAGACTCTTTTGAACATATTACTTGGAGTCTACCCTGGAAGCAGGTCAATAACTTTGAGAAAATATCTATTCTCTTTTAGGCCACTGTACCATTCTGTGAATTAAGACTTTGATTTGCTCAACAGTACCTGGATGGTATAAAATTGAGGGATTTGATGGTGTCTCTGTCTTTTGCTTCAGTGAAGAATATGCTATGAAAATCCTAGCTCATAAAATATGTCTTCTGAAAAGAAAGTATCAGAACAGCACACCATGAGTCCTTTACATCAGGAAAGAACCGAGGAGAATAATGTAGAGGTCACAGATGGGCCCTGGGGATGAAATGGAGGTTTGTACCACTTATTCTTGTTGCTTTCTAGGTTCACAAAAATCCAAAGCTATATGCTCACTTTCATGTTCTCTTCACTGGAAAACATCTTTAGGCAATAGCATTTGCTACCTTGTTTTACAGAATAGTAAGCATTCAGAGAATTAACCATCATATCTGAGTATGTGGCCTCTACAAATACCCTGGAATCTCTGCTTGAGTTCATAGTGTCCATTTACCCGTCCGAAGTTTAGGTGTCTGCATCTCAGTACGTTTAAATTCATCTCGCCTCTCCAAAAATCAACAGGCAAAGATGAGAAGAGGCCCTTGAAAATTCCCTGGCCAAAGAGTGCAGCGGTTTTGAATCTGGACTTAGATGGTGGCATATGAAATACAGGCTCCATGGACTGCCATTGTTACATTTGTGCTATTTTTGTCCTAGCACCAGGTTAGCCCATGAGTTGAGTATCAGTGTTCTTTTAAGGTTATAGAAGAATAAGAAGCTAAGCCAAGTGTGGAGGCATGTGCCTGTTATACCAGGAAACTAAGGTCGGTTTGAGACCAGCCTGAGTCGTGTGGGAAGCCGGAAGGTGTAGCTGTAACACTTATTCCTTTCTTCTGGAGAGTAAAACTTTCAGTTGTTGCTCTGGATCTTTGGAGGTTTAGCAGCAAAACTAAGCCCACAGTATTGTAGCTAAGAAGGAATATCTAATATGGGTCCTAATCTTATATCTCCATTTTAGTAGCTGTGTTATTATATGCTTTACTGCAATCCATAGAATTGTTTTTGGATGAGGTTTGTTGCAGTTTAAAAAAACAAGTCATCTCAAACCTAGGTTCCAATTGTCAGCTTGTTATTGGATCAAGCTACAACCATTGATCCCTCCAGCTACATCAGTCAAAAACTTTCCCATAGAGGTACAATAATATAAATTTTAGCTTGTAAGACCATGCAATGCACATTGCAGCTAATCAACTCTGTTGTAGCCAAACATAACATGAAAACAAAAGAATGTGATTGTGTTCCAACAAAGCTTTATTTGCACAAACAGCCACTGGACCAGATTTGGCCAACCTTAGCAAGTAAGGCCTTTCCCTTTTTTTTTTTTTTTTTAAATTTCTTCAGAAAACATTACACAGAAAATCCCTCATGCAATGTGTAAGAAAATGTAATTGTTATTCCAATTCTGTGGCTTTGAGATCAGATTTGGTCTGTAACCCACAGAATGTGCAAGTATAAGATGTATTTCAAAGTTGAAAAGGGGTTACATATGCACTGCTCTTCAAATACACATGAACAATTCTGATCCACTATAAAAACTACTCTGAGTCCCTTGGGCCACATTTTATTTAAACTTCACGTAAGGAGTAAGGTTTAAAACTTTTAGAAAACATCTATTCTCTTTTAGGCCACTACGCATCGAAGTGCTGATTTACTAAACAGCGCCAGCATGCTGGGAGAGAGAGTAAATGGGTAGTACGTTCCTGTTCCTCTCCTCCTTAGAGAATCGTATGCTCCTCTGAATGCAGGAACATGTGCTCTATTTTTCAAAAGCAAGAGATTGGAAGGCCATGAAAATACACTCTAGGTCTGTGACATTTTGTAGTCTTAGCTCTTAAAGGACCATTGTCCTTGTGCTGTTCTCAAAATCAGTGTAAGGATGAAAGACCGACTATAAACACCCACACTCTTAAATGATAAGCAACTCAATGGTGCAGCAGCAAGGCTTCTGTGTAGTTTCCATTCTGAAATGAATCCTGAGAACTGTTGCTCCTTGATCCTATCATCTACCCCTTAGATCAGTGTCCCTACATGGCTGCACCTAAGAATCACATGTATGTGTTCTTAGCATGTATGATCTGGGCCCCATTCCGGAACTATGAATGAGATGAAATGCTGGCAGAACTTTCATTTGCCTCTTCTCAAATGAGACTAGAGAAAGTGATTAAATCCATTTCATGTGCTACTTGGAAGTAAATATTACAACTGCCTTTAACGGAGACCCAGAGCCAAAATGACTTACATTTTGGCTTACATATGAATATGAAAGAACCCATATTCGTTCCCAATGGAGCATCAACTTCTCTTATGCCACTAGCACGGAATTAACCCCCAGAGAAGGAGGATCCATAATGCTCATATCATAATTTAGGAACTGAAATTGCCAACTTTTCCTTTCAAGGGGTATTTATTAAGAAATAGAATTGCCGGGCGGTGGTGGCGCACGCCTTTAATCCCAGCACTCGGGAGGCAGAGCCAGGCGGATCTCTGTGAGTTCGAGGCCAGCCTGGGCTACCAAGTGAGTCCCAGGAGAGGCGCAAAGCTACACAGAGAAACCCTGTCTCGAAAAACCAAAAAAAAAAAAAAAAAAAAAAAAAAAAAAAAAAAAAAAAAAGAAATAGAATTAAAAAAAAAACAAATACACACACACACACACACTCACACACACACAAAATAAAAATACAAAACTCAGGACTGGGGAGATGAGTCAGAGTGGTTGAGAGCCCTGGCTGCTATCATGAAGGATGGGGGTTCCATTCCCAGCATACACATGGAGTTCACAACTGTCTGTAACTCCAGTTCAGGGAATCTGACACATCTTCTGGCCTGAAAGGGCAACATTCCAACATTCTCAATCTCTCTCTCTCTCTCTCTCTCTCTCTCTCTCTCTCTCTCTCTCTCTCTCTCTCTCACACACACACACACACACACACACACACACACACACACACACAAACCAAAACAACAACAACAAAACAAACAAACAAACAAATACCACCACCAACAACAACAAAATGAAGTTACTCTACCAGTACGAATGATTATATTTAAAAGTAGAATGCTGCCTGTCTGGCCCATGACCCTTTTTATATATTTTCTAACATTTATTATTTTTATCATCCTATAAGGCTTTGAAAAATGACTCTCAGCTAGAAAAAGGCACAAAGAGAGAGGTCAGCAGAGTGATTGCAGTGAAGTCAGGACAAGAGAGAAGAACAGGTAAAAACAATAGTTTTTTTTTTTTTTTTTTAAGAAAATAGGTCTCGTACTTACTTTCCTTTGTACATGAATGCATTTTATCAACACACCAAGCCTGCCCCTGTACCCTCTGCAGCATTGGTGGGGGCGGGCACTTACTTTTGTTTTAATATCATGTTTTTGTATTGTAGGTTAGCACCAAGACGAAAGTGCAATGGCAAAATAAAAGGCATACAGAACAGGACTCAGGTCCTTCTGAATTGTCGCCATTGCCAAGCTGCTCAGCCTGGGGGGCCTTCTCTGCTGATGCACACGAGGTAAAATAACGAGGCAGTCAACTGGGCGCCAGCAAAGGAATCACGAGAATTCCATTCTGAAAAAAGTATTTCTGTAGTATTTACAGTTCAATCATAGCTTATAGGTTAAATTGGTGGTCATATAAAATAAGCTGTGATTTCCTTTTTAATTCCACATGTGTTACACGTTAGATTAGAATCACAGGGCTATTTTACTTCAGGTATTGTCTCCACAGTGCTCCACAGTGAAAAAAAATTAAAAGTCAAATCTACAGACCAAAATGAATTTCCATACTTCAGATACTGTGAAATTGATCCTTTTGCTGGAGGCACTAGGTAACAGAGTAAGAGAATGCTAGCCTGAGCTGGAAAGATGTTTTTAAAGCTGGCAGAAGGTGGGAAAGAAAATTGAATCATCATCTACACAACAAATGCTAGTGTCCCTACACAGTTATCGCTGGTCCTCGGGCCCAGCAGCAGCTCCAGGTGCCAGATTCTACTGCTCCAAGCTGCCTTTGCACTTTCATAGTACTTGGAAGCCGCAAAGCCATCCTCCCTATTCTGTGTCAAACTGACCCACAGGCGTCAGGAGAAAGAGGTGATGCAATCCATCTGTTTTGCAGCTGGCGAAATTTAAAGTTGAATTGAAAGTAAAATGCACAGATAATCTGCATTGTATCCATACTAAGTCAGGGGCAGCATCAAGATGTAGTGGGATATAGGGATTTCAGCCCACAATAGCATGTCACCGGGAGCACATGGCATGACGCCGGGAATGCTGGTGACGCAGTGTTCTAGTCTATTCTATTCTAAAGAGGTTCTGATGACGGCACTTCCAAGTGCTCTGCGGCTTTAACTTGTTCCCTTGTAATAGAACAAACTCAACAAAACTCAAAAGCGTTCACCACAATTTTGTTCTCAGCTCTTATCAACATTCCAGGGCTTGTGTGCTCCTCCATGTTTTTCTTATTTGTAGGCAGAGGTCTCTGGTTTGTAATTCTAACCTACCCCTACAGAACAGAGACCAGTATGCTGCATTCACAGAGGCCCGCCTTCCAAACGGTACTCTCAACACCTTATGATTGTCTTCCTTCTCATCTCATGATCTTCGTGGATTCTACTCCCTGAGAGCTTCGCCAGCCAAGGGTGAGGGTGATCGGGGCCAAATATCATCCATCCTTCTCAGACACATCTTTCCAATGTTCCTTCACCCCCACAGGCCAGTAAAGGGATACCACACTGAATGAGAAGCAAGCTTGTTACCTCATTACGAGAGTATGGGGCACCAGAATCTGACTATTCTCTCCCAAAGAAAACTACCTTTGAAAAAAAGCAGTGAATTCAAATTGTTTCATTTCCCTTTCTTACGGAAAAAAAAAAAAGGAAAATAGGCACACAACAGTTCCATATTTGGCATCCCACTTCCACAAATTCTACTTTGACAATTTTTTTAGTTCTCACACTTGCATTAAAAGTGAACAGGTTTTTTTTATTGTCATTATTCCCTGAATAATGCTCTATGCATAAAAATGATGTGTGTTATATGTATGTTGTATTAGGTATTATAAATGATCTAGAAATGATTCAAAATATGTGTGTGTGGTGGTTATTTGCAAAGACTGCACTATTTCATAAAAGGGGTTTGGGTGTCTGCAGGGAGCCCTGGAGCCAATCCTCTGTGGGCACTGAGGGATGGCTATATTGTGTCTTCATAAAAATGAAAATGTGACTAGCTTATGCTCAATGCATAGTCTGCATCACTGTATCTCCCATGAGTTCAGTGCAGGATAATGAGCCACAAGAGACTAAGGCAGCAGAGGAGCAAAGAAGAAGAACACAGGAAATGAGCGTGGGACTCAGGGCCTCCCATCCATCCTTCCCTCACATCATTATAGTCTATTTCTTCCCAGAAAGACTCAGTTTCCATTCATGTTTCTTCATTTTAGTCAGGCAGTGACAGAGTGTGTTGAATAAGGTCATGAATACAGAGTATAGTGTGGGACCTACCCTGTGTTCAGCTCTTGGAGAGGTAGTAGCTGTAACTCATTTTATTCTCTCAACCTTCTTCATGTACTCAATTTTCTCTCAAGTAATTTTATAACAACTTGTTTCTTATTTTTCTCTTCAAATGATAGAAATGAAAATACTTGATGACTAATGGAATGTATAATGAATGTCCTCACCACTTTCCTATGTAGAACCATCTGCGAATCCCATTTCAACTGGCTTTGCAAAATAATTTCCAGCACATTCTACTTGCCATCAAATGAAGTGGCAATTTTCTTAAAATATGGAGCAGTTCAGTGCTAGAAAGAATATGTATTCACACACATAAACATAAACATTTTTAATGTAGCATTTAAATATGAACTATGTGACTCCAAAATGCAAACAGAATCATTTCAAGAATAAAGAGCTCTAACTAAAGCAAATAGAGAAAAGGTAATAAAAATAATCAAAGAAGCTGAGTGTATATGATATGAGATATTTGATCATAGATAAAACCTTGTTTTGTGAAACAGTTTGATAGGAAGAAAATTAGCAGCATAGTCTAGAACGTGTCCATATGTGGAGTAACTCTGAGAGTTACTTATCATCCTGACCTTGGTCCAACAGCTCCAGATCTAGGGCAGCACCAGGTCTTTCTTCAACAGTGCCAACACTGTAGCCATGCTGGTCAAGGAGGTGCTGGTGCATCTGAAGCTCCGCTCTGCTGCATGAAAGGGGCCTGAAGAGGATGGCCCTCCTGCTGTGACTGCCGAAGTTCGTCTCAATAGATTCTTCAATCTACGAAGAGAAAGAGGCCATCAAAATCCAAGGTGAAATAGTAGTATCTTCCCACTGAAGGGCATCATCAACACGCACCAAGGCCGTTCAGAAAGTTATCCTTCCCATTTCCTCTAGGAATGAAGCACAGCAGATTTCTATTCACTGACAAGGACGACAGCAATCTCGGGCAAGCACTGAAGGTCAGCTGAGTAAGTAGCTCTCACTGTTATGGAAAGATGAATGTTTAAAAACACAGAGCTCCGTGGGGGAACCTGCTGCCTAGAAAGACAGGGTAGCTGAAAACATAAATTAACGGTAATGACTGTCATCAAAGGAGTCCTAACTCACTACCTTTTAATCAGACTTAGGCAAATCTGACATAGGACATGGACTCAGAGAGGACGGGGACACTGTTGAAAAGACTCAGAGCTGAAAGGCTGCCAGTGCTGTCCGTCATGGTGAATATTGATGGCCAACTCGACAGGACCCAGAATCACATGGTAGACAAAGCTCTGGGCATGTATGCAAGGGAGTCGCTAAACTGACTTAGTTGAGGTGGGAAGCCTCACCCCAATGCTGTCTGCCACTGGTCGTGACTTTTGAACTGTGTCCAAGGCGAAAGCAAGCTGAGCGTCAGCATTCATTTCTCTCTGTCCTGCCACTATACACAATTTGACCAGCTATGTCATGTCCCTACTGCCGTGCCTCGCCAACAATGATGGACTGTGCCTCCAAACTATAAGCCAAAGTAAGTTGATTTTGTCTGGTATTTTGTGGCAATGGTGGCAAAAATGACTACTACTCTGTTACTTTTCTCAATTACAATATTTCAAAGCTTGAAGGCATCCTCATGAGCCAGGAAGAGTCTTATATGGGAGACAACAGGAGGTGCTGAGACTTAATAATTCAGGGTTCTTCCCATAGTAGCTTATTGCTACCCAAAACACATTCTTCTTTATCATTACAGTGCTTAGGTTATTCCATGAGTAAAGGGAGTTTTTGAATCCACAAGTAGAAAGTGGCAGAAATTTAAATTCATTTATAATGTCTTAATGGCAGATATCGAGTATTTTTCTGAAACTTTAAGCCTTGGTAAATGAACTTTGTTTATTGTTGGAGGTAATGAGACTGAACAATGGTCAGGAAAGAGATATAGGAGACCAAAGAAGAGGAGGAAAAGGCGGGGTGCTGGAAAGAAGGGCAAATCACTTTGAATGGCAGCTATCCACGAGCTTGTCCACTTGGTGGGTTGGAAACATACGACACCCATGGTTTTCAGGATTTAATTTTTTAACACTATTTCCATTAACAGTTGATTTCACTTCTCTTTTCAATAGATTTTTTTATTTTGTGTATGTATATGTATGGCTGTATGCACTTATATGTGGTGCCTATGGAGGCCAGGAAAGGGTAACAGATTTCCTGAAGCTGGGGATTCAGTGAATTGAGAGCCATCTAGGATGAGAGCTGAGCCCCAAACTCTGGTCCCCTGGAAGAACAGCAGTTGCTGTCAACCACTGAGGCATCTCTCCAGACACCAAATCCACTTCTTTGTCACATGCCACAAGGCTGTAAGAAGCTGCCTTCCATCACTGGTCATATAACCCAATTATTTCCACACCTGGTTTCCATCTTGCTCTTTTTTATATCCCCTGCTCTATATGTACCATAGAAAGGCCTTCTCTGCCTTTTATGTCTTTATCATCTCATCCATCCATCCATCAAATTCCAAACCATTCCCAAACATTCAATCACTATCTTGGAAATTTTTAATTGTGATACATATTTCTATCAGTGTCTTATTTAGGCTTTTATTGAGCAAATGGTTTATTTGGCTTATGCTTCTGTATCACTGTTGATCATCAACAAAAGTTAGAATAGAAAGTCCAATAGGGAAGGGACCGGGAGTAAAAACTGATGCGGAGGCCCTGGAAGGGTGCTGGGTAATGGGTGGCTACACTTGCTTGCTTTCTTATAGAACCCAGGACCATCAGCCCAGGGATGGTTTCCACTGACATCAATCATTTTTAAGAAAATGCCCTATGGTCTTGCTTACAGCCCAATCTGAGGCATTTCTCAGTTGAGGATTCCTCCTCTCGGATGACTATAGCTTGTATCAAATTGACATAAAGCTATCCAGCACAGTAAGTATTGATGAAAGGATTTTATATCCCTCCCGCATGTCAGTCCCTTCTGAGCCAGGCTCGGCTTGTTGGTTTACTTCTAGTGCCCATCCCAGAACACTGCATATGCCATATACTTAACAAGTGAGGACATTTAAATTAATAGATTGTAGTGCAGAATCAAAATCTTTAAAGATATCTATGGAAAGAAGAAACATACTTAGCTGGGCATGATGGTGCACACCCAATCACAGCACTCAGGAGGTTGAGGCAAGATGATCAAGAGTTCAAGACCAGCCAAAGTACACAATGAGGCTGTCCAAGAAGAGAAAGAAGAAAATAGAAACAAGAGGAAGATGAAGTGGGGTTCAGAGGGTAGAGGGAGGAGGAGAAGGAGACACCAACAACCTAGCTGCAACCTATTGCTGTCTGCAAATGTATAGACCTAGCCTAGCGAAGTACAGGACACAAACGTGTCACCTTGTTCTTGCTAGCACCATCTATGTGATCTTTCTTCTGGGTGCTATGAAGGTGAAAGAGTTAAGATGTGTAAAGTACTTAGAGCCGTGCTTTCCATACAGCAGGTACTGTGTCTGTAATAGTAACGTATCATAAAGAGTGAGGGGCCGAGAAAATGTTCTGAGTTTGAGTCGTGTGAGACACACACAAGGGTGATGAGTGTATCCCGAAGCGACAGAACATCATCCCCTTCTGTGCATGGTACTTGGGGAAAAACACCCTTAAGCGGTGATTCCTCCATGCTAAAGGATGTCGTGTTTTGTGGATGAGGAAGCTATCAGTCCTAGTTTGCTTCCTGTTTGTAATAAAACACTGACCAAAACCAACTTGGGGGAGAAAGGCTTTGGATTACAGATGATAATCCATCACTGGGGGAAGCCATAGCAGACACTCAAGACAGGAACCTAGAGGCGGTAACTACAACGGAGACCGTGAAGGGACAATGTTAACAGGCATCTGTACTGGCCTGCCCTTAGGGTCCTGACAGGACATATCCTCAGCTGCAGCCACTAAGAACAACCCCTGTGCACATTCACTAAATTTCCCTATAAAGGCAGGCCTTGCCCACCTCTGGTCTCTTTCTCTTCCTTCGCTCTCATCCCCGGGGCCCGGTCTCTGCCCTCTTCTTTGCCCCTTCTCTCCTCTCCCCTCAGTAAACCTCCCATGTGGGCCCTGTTGTATGGCGTGACTCCTTCCTGTCATTTTTGAAATACAACATTTGGTGCCAAGACTCAGATAGGCTCTACCAGCAGTCTGAGATGTGCTGAGACCCTGGAACCTGGTCCACCCCACAGCGCTGCTTTCCCACCTAACAGATCGCTGGGACTCTCCATCCAACACCGACAATTGCTACCCCCTCCTGCTTCTTCACTTCTGGCCATTTCCCATGAGTGAGGCTTCGTTTCTCAAGCACAGCCCTCGCCTTCTGGATTTTCTCGAAGTCCTGGAACCAGGTGACTGTGTCTCACTTGGGCTCTTAACCCATCTGTCCCTTCTATTTTGGATGAGGATCCACTGATGGGCCTGTGCCTCCTCACCAGTCCTGGCTGAATTTCTGGTACACTAGAGATTCCAGCTCTTGGATCTTCTCTACCTCACTCATGGAAAATGAGCCTACCCCCATACCTATCACCTGACTTAAGGGCTAAACGTACCCGCCTTTGCCCTAATACACCTTAGAAATCAATCCAAATGGCCATTTACCGGCACCCCGTATCCCGGTATTTCACGGGACGTTTGCAACTTCAGCCAGCGAGCCAATAGATGGAAGGGGGTACCCTGTTTTCAAGGTTTTCCCACGCCCTTCTCTCTGTTCTTTCTTCCTGCTCTCCTCAGCTCCTGCTAGCTGGGAAGCCTGCTGCTGTGCACCCCTGTTATGCCGCATCCCCCCTGCTCAGCCTCTGCCAAAGCAGTTACATCATCTCCTGTCTCCAGGTCCTTTTCCATGGCATGCGCACGCACCCTTTAAAAGTGCCCTCCATGCAGAGCTCATTCTCTTTGCCTCATCTCTTGCCTCTTACTCCTCTCCTTGCCTCTAATTCCCTCTCTTGTCCTTTCTTTTCTCTCGCTTCTCTTCCTCTTGCCTGCCTGTCGCTCTCAAGTCCCCACTCCAATGCACCCTTTTACACTTTGGCTCTCCCCCTCCCAATAAACCTCTCGGACTAACCCTGTTGTGTGTGGCATGTTTGCTTAGCGGCATACCTTGGCAGGGCCCGCCAAAGGTACCCACTTCACGCTAGTAACTTACCTGCACCCGCGGATCTGTTCTCTTCCACCTGCAACAAATTTGCTTTCTCATTCACAGACAGCTTTGCTTTCCATTCAATACCAACCATTGATTTTTCCGGTGGGGCTACCCACCTCTGACCATTCCCCTCGATGTGAGACTGACCTCAGTATTCTTTGGACTAGGCAGTCGGGGAACAGAGAAAGAATTCTCTCTCCACTTTCTTTCCTTTTTCTTTGTTCCAAGATCTCTCTCTCTCTCTCTCTCTCTCTCTCTCTCTCTCTCTCTCTCTCTCTCTCTCTCTCTCTCTCTCTCTCTGTAAGTGTCCTGTTTGCTGCAATGTGTGAGGTGAGTCTGAGATGGAGAAGCCAGCTTCATCTGGCTCAGCACACACTGGTTTCCCCCTTTTTTTTTTACTTTATTGAACTCCTGTTTAATGTGTGTGTGTGTATGAGAGAGAGAGATTTGGATTTAACCCTATATGTGTAAATATAAGCTGGGTTCTGTGTGTATGTGTATGTAACTTGGATTCAATTCTGTGTATATGTGTATGTAACTATTGTTTTTGAAAAACATATTTTAAACGGCAACTACTTGGCTCTCCTCCATATTGGCTGGTGACTTCATCATGATTTTTTGTGAGCTCCAGGGAATTAACTTGGCTCCACCTCGAACAACATCTTGCCAGGTCCAAGTGGTGCCAGACAATTCCACAGACCCTGGACAGTGAAGTGAGACAGCCAGCTACCCTAGGACATGGCCAGCACCCTAGTTTTCTCAGGTCCCCCAAAGATGATTGACATCCCCCAGGTCAGCAGGAAGGAGTTTTGAAAACACCCGGCCCTTGTCCCTGCCTCACCTGCTACCGCTTTCTAACTCCTCACCTTTTTATAATAAACAAAAGGGAGGAGTGTTAGCATTCAGGCATCTGTACTGGCCTGCCCTTAGGGTCCTGACAGGATAGACCTCAGCTGCAGCCGCTAAGAGCACCTCCTGTGCACATTCCCTACATTTCCTTATAAAAGGCGGGCCTTGCCCACCTCCTGTCTCTTTCTCTTTCTCATCCTTTGCTCTCTTTCCCAGGGCCCAGTCTCTGCCCCTTCTCTCCCCTCCCCTCAAGAAACCTCCCATGTGGGCCCTGTTGTATGGTGTGACTCCTTCCTGCTGTTTTTGAAATACAACGGACACTGCTTACTGAACCACCTGAATGGGGTTGGTGCCCCCAGTGGGCTGAGCTCTTCAATTATTAATCAAGAAAATGCCCCCACAGGCTTTTTTATAGGCCAATCTGTTGAAGGCATCATCTCACTCAAATTTACCTCTTCCCAAATAACTCTAGTTGGTGTCAAGCTGATAAAAACTGACTAGCACACTATCTAAACTCCAAGAATTTATCTGCAAACTGGGACATGATTCCCAAGAAAATGTAATTGCATGACAAACTTATAAAGAGTGTCTGGAACTGAGCAGAGGCTGTGTCTTTGGATAGACATGGGATTATAGGGAATGTGTGGCCTTCATTAGGCCAAAGTAAACAAACAGGCGTCCGGGTGAAAGGGGAGACTGTGCTTCCAAATATATCAGTGACACTCGAGTGAAATACAAGGACCCGGCATTTCCCTTCCTGCTCTGTTTTCCCCTAACCACAGGATGCTTCTCTCTATCCCAGTCGGCCCAAGGACAGGGTTGGACACCAGCAGAGAGTCTCTTAAACTATTCAATCGTTTTCATTCTGAAACCAACCACTCATCTTTTTCACTCAACCAGCATGAGATGAAGCAAGAGCAGTGTAACTTTTACCAGCACATCTTATTACTGGGACACATTTTAAATAGTGCAGAAGTTCTGGCTGTGTTTTATTACAGCCTCCATTAACTTGACCTAAAATTCGAATTCACTTCTGAGACTATAGCAAGTAACGGAAATGAGATGGTCAGTAAAACGGTGTTGTCCTATCCTGTAGTATAAACTGCCCTTGACCTTGTGACATTTAGAACACACTGTATCAGCAGAGCGGCCCAATACCACAGGGCAGGGACAATTTTAGCTAGTCCAATGACAGGTGCACATGCTTCGTAAGTGAAACAGAAACTGTGCAAACAATTAGTCAACTGCGCCAACAAAAGCTGGATTACCAAATTCGAGAAGCAGCACTTGGGGGGAATAAGCTTGTGATTACACCTTCAGTTTCAAAGGCGTATCTTCAGTGGAATCCCACACTTAGCCACTGTCCTCCACTACAACCCACCTGCAGGCTCACAATCCTGCTGACCAGAATTATTTGCCTATCTTTCTTATTGAGAGATTTGCAAAGTTCTTCCTCAGAAATCACTTTGCTAGACTACCTGAGAGCCTTTTTATAGATGAGCACATTATTTTTACTGGAAAGACTTCAAAATCTGAAATCTTTATGTCACCTTAGGTAAAGCGAAGGTGGGTTATTGTAATAAAATACTAGTAGTGTTTGATGGTGCAATGGAGACCAAAAGGAGAGAGAGAGTGATCATCAAAACATGGACTTGAATTCTGGCTTAGCTGTTTGCTTGCTTTACATACTGGGTCAAGTTTTTTAATCTGTCCACATCCGAGAGATCTCATATGTGTAGCTAAAAGAACAAAACCTACCTCATGAGCTTGTATTGGAAAAAAACAAAGTTTGATATGAAAATGTCCAATAACACTGAATGATACTAAAACATACATAAATTTGAACTATAATACTATATTATAGCTGTTCCTTTTTATTACGAATTCTGTAAGTTGATAAGGTTTGGTCTCTGTCATAAAAGGTATATTAGTAATAAACTATATATTCATATGCTTGCTATGTTTTCTTTTATAAGGGTCATTTCTTATTCAAATAGAAGTCTACTTTTGTTAAGTTATTATGTGCACTTTTTCTTTTTTATTGAAAAATTTTTTCATAGAACATATTTTGATTATGGAATCTCCCTCCCCCAACTCTTCCCAGATCCTCCCCACCTCCCCAAATCCATGCCCTTTCCTCCTCTCTTTAGAAAACAAACAGAAAAACAAACAAGCAAAAATCCAAACAAACAAAAAAAAAGAGGAAGAAACAGACACACAAACAAAATACATAAAAATTCAAAGTCAGAAACCATAGAAGCAAAAGTCTAGTAAGCCAAAACTGCCCAAACAAAGCAACATGAGGCAGAAAGTCTACAAAAATCCCATTGAGTTGGGTTTGTGTTGGCCATCAACTACCGGGCATAGGGCCTGTCCTGAAACGTGGTTTAGATACCCAGTAAGACTCCAAAGGAGAAAGCTAACTTTTCCTTTGCAAGCTGATGTCAATTGCAGATAGCCTCTTGGTTGGGGTAGCAGCCCAAATCTACTTCTCCCTGTCTGTGCTGCGACTCCTTCTAGCTTGAACATGTGCAGCCCTGTTCTAGCTGCTGCAGAGTCCACAGGTGGAGTAGTCCTGTTGGGCCTGGAGGACATTGTTTCTCCATAGTGATCCATCTCTCCCTGGCTCTTAACAATCTTTCCATCTCCTCTTCTGCATAGCTTTTTGAGCCCTGAGGGAAGGATTGGGTGCTGTGGGAAGTTCTGGATGGCAAATGTGTTGTTGCTCTGATTGGTTAGTAAATAAAACAATGATTGGCCAGTAGTCAGGCAAGAGGAAGTATAGGCAGGACAAGGAGGAGAACTCTGGGAAGTGGAAAGCTGAGAGAGAGAGACACTGCCAGCCGCCACCATGACAAGCCACATGTGAAGATGCCGGTAAGCCACGAGCCACGTGGCAAGGTATAGATTTATAGAAATGGGTTAATTTAAGATGTAAGAACAGTTAGCAAGAAGCCTGCCACGGCCATACAGTTTGTAAGCAATGTAAGTCTCTGTGTTTACTTGGTTGGGTCTGAGTGGCTGTGGGACTGGCAGGTGAGAGAGAATTGTCCTGACTGTGGGCCAGGCAGGAAAACTCTAGCTACAATTGGGATGAAGATGTCCCATTTAGGACTGACTGTTCCAAAATATCTCACTTTCTGCACATTGTCCAGTTGTGAGTCTCTCTCTGTGTTAGTTCCTATCCACTGCAAGAAGAAGTTTCTTCTCTGATGATGGTTGAGCAAGACCCTGCACTATGGATATAACATTGTTAGGAATCATTTTAGTGCTGTGTTCCTACAGGCCCATGGTCTATCCAGCCTTAGGTTCTTGGCCATCCAAGCAAGTGGCCCAAGTTCCAGCTCATGGAGTAGACCTTAAATCCAACCAGAGAGAGGCCGGTCACCCACACAACTTTTGTGATATGTGCGTATTTTTTTTGTGTGTATGCCTGTTTCCCTGCATGCATGTGTGTGTACCACATGTATACCTGGTATCTGTGGATGCTGGGAAAAGGGCATTCAATTCCCTGGAACTGGAATTGCAGGTAGTTTCGATCTGCCATGTGGGTGCTTCGAACAAAACCCGGGTCTTCTCTAAAACTGGAATGTGCTTTTAACTATTGCTGCCCAGCCCCTGCACACTGGTTTTGCAAACAATTCCGTACTATTGAGCCAGGGGAGGAGCAGAGGAGCCTCCCTCTACTGTTTGCTCCTTTGGTGTTTCTTTCATGGAAGTAACTTCTTCTTTCCTCCTTCCCTCCCTTCCTCTCTTCATTCTTTTATTCCTTCCAATGCTGCCTTTTGAATTTTTATTTGATCTTTTCCTTGAAATTTTCATACATGTATATGATGTATTTTGATCATACCCACCCCTTTACCCTGCTCCAACTTCCTCCAGACCTCCTCACAACTTCATATCCTATTTTTTTTCCTTCATAATCCTGAGAGTGAAATGAAATCTACCTGTATGTCTACTGGTACAGTGCTACCCTGTGGAGCACAGGCAGCCTACTAGAGGCCACACCCTGGGCTTTCCCTCTGCTAGCACTCATCAGCTGCCAGTAGTTAGCAGGTAGGGGTGAGTCTTCATGAGCCCCTCGCTCATCCATGCTTGATCTTGTCCAGGCAGCCACAGCTGCTGGCGGGTCATAGGTGTAGCAGCCATGTTTATGTCCAGAAGATCTTATTTTGCAAGAGTCTCCCCTGACCCCAGGCTCTGACAACCTTTCCACACCCTCTTCTGCAATGCTCTCTGAGACTGGCCAGGAGGAAATGATGATATTGCTGTGCTGTCTAGGGCTGAGCATGCCACAGTCCTTGTTCTCTGTACTTGAACTAGTTGTGAGCTCTCTGTTAACCACAATGTATTACAATAAGATGTTTCTTTGATGAGGGCTGAGAGCTGCACTAACCTATGGATAGAAGGATAAATATTCAGAAAGCAGTGTGATGCCATGATCATTTATCAAAACAATGGTAGCAAATTCTCCCCTAGAGTGCAAAGGGTCATTATCTCTAATGCACATGAATTATTTGTTTGTTTACTTATTGTGTTCACTGCTTACCTCCCTACATCAGAAGGGAAATAGGTTTGTGTCTGGTTGAGTTCCCTCTTGTTTTCCCAGCCTAAGGACAATATTTGGCATAAAAGATGCAATAACAAGTGTGTTTTGAATGGATGCATGTAAACATCTTCTACTTTAATATGTTGGCAATGGAAAGTAGTTAAAATTTATATCAAGGAACACATTCTAATAGGATTTTGTATTATAGCTATAATAGCAAGAATGAGTTTGTGTTTGAAAAACACAATCAATTTACAGTAAAATACTAAGTAAAGAAAATATTCTTAATGCATTATATTTCTCAGTTACCTTCAAATTCTTCACCAGAACTTACACAAACCTGAGAAATACAGCTCTTTAAAATATTGTAGGGCCAGAAAATAAAACTTGCTTTTTTTTCACATGACAAAAAGATTTTAGGTGGATTTATTGAAGTAACTGTATATTTATGAGAACTTTTGATGCTCCAGTACAAATCATATCAAAGGCTTGGGATGCGTGTCATAGATGACTAGAAGTTAAATTGCCTTTTTGGTCCAGCCTTTTGGCATTTTAAAAATATCACAGAGTTCTATCATAGTGAATTATGTTTTAATTTTTCCACTATAAGAATAAAATAGATTCTTTTCCCCCTTGGGGAAATGTACACTTATTTAAGAGAATGTAGGTAATAAAATGGAAGGGATTTTCCAGGACACATATCAAATGTATTTTTACTTAAAAATCTAATTGCAAGACAATAAGAACCCAGCGTGTTTACTGGTCTTGCTGGGAGAGACTTCTCAGAGTGTCTCCTGACCAATGATGGCTCAGTGGTAGCAGCACTTGATGAACAGGCCTGAAAACCTCAGTTAGATCTCCAGAAACCATGGATGGAGAGAATCGACTCAGCAAAGTTGTACTCTGACCTACGCACACACTCCGTAGCATGCACATGTCCCCCTTCATACACATACTAGTAATACATAAGTAAGGTTTAAGTGAATTGCCGCTGACCCTTACAGCAGATCCAAGTGAATCTCCAGTTGCTCACTGGATGGCCACATTTTTTCAGAGCAAAGGGTCTTTTGGTTATACTACTAAATTGTATCCTGGGGTTATTTTGAGAAAAAAAATAAGTTATTTGGGAGAAAAAGGTTATTTTGATTCAAGTATTCAGTATGAAGTCAGCTGGCTTCATTGCTTTTAGGACAGTAAAGCAGAACACTATGGTGGGAGCTTGTGCTGCAGCAAAGAGGCTTCCCTCAGAGGTGAGTAACCCACAGAGCACCAGAAGGCCTCTGCCACCAGTTCTAACCACACCGAAGGCAGGCAAGGCCCAGACAGAAGACGCTGGGGAAGCAGGGATCTCTCTCACTTCCTCTGGCTCTCTTTCACCATTCATTCACTAACCTGTTTGATATTTTTCAAGCATGGCAGGCATCGTGCTAGATTCTGGGAAAGGCAACAGTGAAAGGCTTGGTGAAGCTCCAGGCCTTGCTGAGTATGTCCAGCAGTAAGTATTTGATGACGTTGAGCATCGTGACATCCAATGGAGAGAGTGACTCTGGTCTGCCAACGAGGGGCTCCAGAAGGACCCCTCTCAGATGGCATAGCATTGCTGCTCATCTGTCTTATGAATGTGGCATGTGAAAGTAGACAGCATTATTCAAAGCAGAAAAGGGATGAGAAAGGAAATCGAAAGACCCTTGAAGGTCAGTACCGTGGTCCTTCTTTACTGTAAGTGGCAAATATAGTCAAGTAAGCAATAAGAAGTAGCTGGACATGGTGAGGTTTTAGAAAAGAGCAATGGCAGTATCACTACAGGCTTGTTAAGCAGCCAAGAGGAAACCCAGACCTGATAGTCAAGATGATAAAAGCTGACCAGTTCATGCTCATTTTTATAGGCAGGTCTAACTTTAATGATTCCTCCCACTAAAAGACACAGCGTGGAAAGGGGAGATGAAGGAACAGGCAGAGGGAAGGCATTCCTTGTTTTCCTGTTTTCTGGGAGTGTGAGTGTCTGGATAGGATTCTAGAAGGTCAGACAGACTTTGACTATCTAAATCACAAGATTTCCTAAAACCTAGACGCTAATCGCATGTCATACAGAAAAGGGATTTTTAAAACTATGTGGGTGGGGCAGTAACCCGAGTGACTCTGCAGGAAGGGAAGAGTGAACCCTTCACTGAGGTGGCATCTGACCACAGACGAAGCCTGGGAAAGAACTGTGAGGCTGAGCTCGTGACTCTGCTCTGTGGAGCCAGGCTTGGTGTAGTCGAGGTGGGGGGGGGGCAGCAACAGCGTGGGCAAATCCTATTCCAGGAATGGCTTTGAGGACATTCGGTAAACAGCCAAGTATACCCAAACCTACTATTTAAAATAAAGGACAGAGCCGGGGGAAAGGCAGGGAACAGTAGAGACAGCTGGACCAAGCTATCTGCACAAATATTTGTTGATAAGTGATGCAAGCTGTATGTGTCCTGGAGGAACATCTGAAATGCTAACATCTAGAGAACATGATATGATGTGTGCTTATCAGGAAAGACTTCACATCTATAAAACATTAAGTACGCTACCTGCAGGTAACAGCTAAAGGTTTCCCAGGGCACTCTACCCAAACCTTTGGAGCCACATGGTGCCTTCCTGCAGGGGGTCACACTGTTCAGTTGCTGTGTTTGAAGAAAGGAAGAGAGCACAGAATGGAGAGGAGCAAGCTGCAAGACGAAAGGAAAAACGCGTGAACGAAACAGTTTGTCAGCCTGCAAACTTCAGCAAGGACACACCATGCTGGGTGAGGCATCATGTCTGTGTCCGCTGGCTCCTCCTGCAAGATAAGGCTCACACACAGTATGGATCTTGGATACAAGAGAAATGCAAAAGGATGCCAAGAACGCAAGAAAAACAACTTCTCCTCGAGGCCTTCCCTGGGTCCTGCCACCCCATCTCTGTTCCCCTTGAGATGGCCCTCTGTCTCAGGCAACACCAAAGAACTTATCCCATCTCTTTTCTCTGCTTTCCCCGAATTCCTACTCCCCCTCTCTCTTCCCCTCTCTGTTTGGAAAGTAATAGAAAGCCTGTTTCCAGCCTCCTTTGGAAGGGATTCCTCAGGCTAATAATCCAAGACTCCTTGCCTTGAGATGCCACCCACCATGCACAGCTGTGGGCCATCAGTTTTCTGCTTCCTATAACTCTGCAGACATAACAAAGGCCCGGCAGAGGGGAGGAAAACACAACTATAGCTGGGAAGTGCTGGTCAGATAGCTTCCTTCAAGACGGCTTTAGGAAAAAAAAAAACAAAACAAGAAATGAGATCGGGAGGGAATGCTCTTGGCTGATTTGTAGCTACTCTGCACTGTGGAGCAAAGGAAAGCCATTCCTTTCCTGAGCATCCCACTTCAGTCTCTCCACCTTCCTTCCGTCTTCTCCCTCCACACCCCGGCCCTTCCCTGTGCTACTCCTTTGAACTCCAATAAAGTTGAACAGAAGTAGGAAGTCGGTGTCTTTGCATTCAAGTCCTGGTCACACCAGCTTATGTCAGAACAAAAGCTCTCCGACCGACTTGGCGGGCCCTTCTTGCCCTCTGAGGTTCCTTAGTGTCAGCACTTCTTACAGGGCATTGCCCGTAATAAAGAAAACGTGGAACTGACAATCCACCCTTGTGAAATAACAAGGCACAGACAAGGAAAGACCTTGTTCTTTTGAAATATGTTAAAATAATAGCAAGTCTCTGTCCCCTGGTGCCTAAACAAGGAGTTAATTCAGCCACTCAGCCTTAAAATAGCAAGTCCCTCCAAAATGAATGGAACAGAAAGGAAAGGCCACTGGGGCCATTACCACAACATCAGTACCTAAGCACCATGCGGTGGCCAGAGATCTTCACAGATGCCTGATGCTCCGGATCTGAGTTTGAAGCTAAAGCAACACCCGAAGGCCTGCTGAGTTGCGAGTCTCTCTCTCATTCCCAGACCCCATTCATCACCTTCTCTGTTCTCTCTCTCTCTCTCTCTCTCTCTCTCTCTCTCTCTCTCTCTCTCTCTCTCTCTCTCTCCCTCTCTCTCTCCCTCCCTCCCTCTCCCTCTGTCTCTCTCTGTCTCTCAGTCTCTTTCTCTCTGTGTCTCTGTCTCTGTCTCCCTCCCTCCCTCTGTCTCTGTCTCTGTTTCTGTCTCTCTCTCTCCTCTCTCTCCCCCCTCTCTCTCCCCCCCTCTCTCTCTCCCTCTGTCTCTCTGTCTCTGTCTCTGTCTCTGTCTCTGTCTCTCTCTCTCTCTCTCTCTCTCTCCCCCCCCTCTCCCCTCTCTCTCTATCCGCCTGTGGCTCTCCACTCTACTCATCTGCCCCCAGCACATCACCTCCCATCTTTCCACTCACGCCACTGACAGGATCAAAAGACGATTCATATGGAAGCCGGCAAAATGTACAGTCCTTCACGAATATAGAACTTAACTAAATAAATGTCTTACAAAAAGGTTGTAGATAACAGGCCCTCTTGAAATAATAAATTTCAATAAAAACCCTACAAGTTTTGAGAATATCTATCCATAGAGGTTCTGTCAGACTACACTCTAGTAAGAAAAGGGGGATTGACATACTAGGGACGCTGAAGCATCGAAAACAATCACGAAATTACATTAGTCTCGAATTTAAAAAATGTCATACTAAGAATATTGTAAGGAAAAATATGTCTTTTTGAATATCACACATATTTAATGGGCATACATACTTCTTAGATTTAGAGGCTAAACAAAAAATGGGTAATTCATCCTTAATTGTATGTAAATATGCTTTAATTTTCAGTTTTGTAATAATGTTCTGTAGGTAAATTCACACATTAGGATGTGAAAAGCTACACACTGAACACTACGTCCCCTGCTATGGCTTGGAAATGATGGTCATTATTGGATAATCCATGGCCCTTCCCACAGTCTCCATTCATTCCGTTCCCAGATGCCCCAATGCCAATGTCCATTTCAGTCTTCTTTCTCTCCCTCCTATATTACCAATGACAAAGCTTGCTGCCTATGTTCCCACTTCCGGTCCTGTTTATCTCCCTAACTGTTCTCCTAGGCCTGCTATCCTCTCTGCAGGTCACCTCTGCTGTGGGTCACCACAAAAAAACGCATGGCAGCCAGCCTGGAATCTCTTTCTGGCATCAGAGCACACATGTTCTCCTCTGGGCAGAGTCCAGCCTAAGGAAGCACCTGCCGGATATGAGTGTAGAATTCAAGCACTGACTTCGGGATTGAGAGATTTTTCTGTCCACTGTGTACCATATTTATACCCCCAGAGAGAGGAGGATGGGTTCCTTAGCCTACATTTATTATCTGTGATCCAAACCACGCATGCTGCCTCTCTGGCTGCTCCTCCTTTTCTCTTTCCCCTTAGCATTCATAGCCAGTTATCTGGACCCTCTCCCCAAATCCATGGCTCTATGCACTGCACAGATTGGCAAGGATGCATGACAGACACACTCCATGCAGGTGTTCCCGTATCTCCGGGGCAGCTGAGGTCGGCTCCAGTTCTTGTTGAATCCCAGGCTTGGCTAGCAGATAGAGGCATATACCTGCAACCCCAGAGAAACCCTTGTATCACCCACAGAGGAGCCGGCTTGGTAAGAAAAACGGGAGAGGGCGTACTTAGTATTCAAGAACCATGTCCCCATGGAAGTAGTGGTTTTCCCTCAAGTCCCCAGATGTGTGTGTATCTTACCACTTGTTCTATTTTCCTGCTTCTTCTAGTGCCCACGTGGCTGTTCACTCTCTTGGCTCCTTATCTTATCCTGCACTGGGCGCGTCTAGGCTATAACCTTGGCCCACCTTTGCAGGTGACCCTGAGTGACACTTTTCCTCTCCCATAGCCTTACCATCGCTGCTCATACTACCAGATGCTGCAGATGTTCATTTCAAGAAAGACTTCAAGTGTTCAAATTACAAACTCATTCTAGAAGGTAAACGAATAAGCTCCGGCTCCTTGCTCTCAGAATCAAAACTTGGCAATAAATGGCAGTATCTAAAGGTACCAGAACATAAATACTGGTCAATTCAGACTGATATCAAAGTTTCAAGTTCCTTCCTCTGTGGGCCAGGTTGTGTGGAAAGCTTTGTGTGAGGTATGAAGCTCCGTTGAGGCTTTTGGCTATTTTTCTATGGCTGATGAGAAAAACAAGTTCCCTTCCCAGAGCTTAGCTGCTAACATGTCCAGCAGAAAAATCTTCCCTTTTGACAGGGCAGATTGTTTTAATCTTCTCAAGCAAGCAGGAAGTATCTTTTAAGTGGAGGAGGAAATGGGAGGAGAGGTAAAGCACTGGTGAGGCTATCAGAATTCAAGGATCCAATAGCCAGTCTACAGGACTGTTGGCCACTACAGGAAACTCTATACTGGATGTAAAGCGTAAACTGACGGTGTCTCCCACTCGTCCATTTACCTGCCATGTTATGTGCATGATCTCTGCCCTGACCTCCTTTCAGCAAGTTCCTGAGAGGTTTTACTTCAAGGCTGGGCCTCATAGAATTTGGTCACATTGTGGCAAATGCTTGGTTCCACCATTTAGGATTTTGCTAAGACACGTGCTTAGGATTGTGTGCACACCACTGTGTGATGAGGCACTCTCCCTCTATTATCACAGATTTTAAAAAGCTTCTTTTTAAGAGGTCAATGTTGTTATGCTAAGATAAGTGAGAAGGGGCTGGAGAGATGGCTCAGCAGTTAAGAGCACTGGCTGCTCTTCTGGAGGACCTGGGTTCGAGTCCTAGCACCCACATGGCAGCTCACCATTGTCTATAACTTCAGATCCAGAGGATCAGATGTTCTTGTAGATATGTATGCAGACAAAACACCTATGTACATACAGTAAATAAAATAAGAATATAGAAAGAAAATGCAGATGAAAATAAGAGATATGTGAGAATCTTGAGGTTTCTATATTTGAAAGATTATGTTTCCACTAATACATTTATCTTCCCCATCAATTTTCAGAGTACATATATTATTTTAATGTTTCCTTGTAAGAGAAAGAGTAAGCTTGCCTCTTCCTGCTCCCCACCCCCACTTACTCCTTTATAAACAGAACTAATCTACCCAAATCGGTCAGCTTCAAACAGCTCTAAAATCCTTGGGCAAATTGATTTCTCTTATACTGTGGGAAATTTCAGATGCATTGTTAATGTTTGCTCAGGAAAAAAAAGATAAAGAGAGTTCTAGAAGATATTGATAAAGCAGGGAAAGAGAGAAACACGAGAATCACTCTTGCCCTGGGGAGCGTCTGTAGGAAAGCCTCGCTGCTCCCTGGGAAAGTCTGCTTTCTCCCTGATGCTTTCCCTGCCGAGGTCGGAGAGTTCCTGCACTGCCAACACAAAACTAATTTCCTGTTCTGTTTCTCCGGGAGCGTTTGTGCACTTGGGCTACATTGCTGCTGACTTTTCCACTAGGAGAGAGCCAGGGTTGCCGCTGAAGCCCTTGGAATGCCCTTTAACTCCCTACTACTTGTTAAAGACACAGCAACATCCAGAGGAAATTCAACGGTGACAACGCAATTTTGGACTTCTACCAGCGTTTTGGAACATAACTTTGTAACTTGACATCTGTAGAGCACACTATATGGTAACTTTTTAATGAAAGAAGGAGTTATTTCTGGTAACTACATTTTTGGTTCATTTTTTGCATTCTTTTCCCAAGAGGGGCCGAATGCAATGAAAATAAGTTCGTGATATTTTCCTCTGGGAGATAATAATGTAATTTTCCCCGCCCTTTAAAATCTCGAAGTTTTTCAAAGCTCTCTCACCTAGTGCTTAATTTGATCCCATAGCAATACTAAGATAGTCATTGCCATCTCTAAGCGGCACTAGAAAATTCAAACCGTGTATGTGTGTGGGTGGGGTGGGGGTGGGTGAGATAGATAGATAGATAGATAGATAGATAGATAGATAGATAGATGATAGATAGATAGATGATAGATAGATAGATAGATAGATAGATGATAGATAGATAGATGATAGATAGATGATAGATGATAGATAGATAGATAGATGATAGATAGATAGATAGATAGATAGATAGATAGATGATAGATAGATAGATAGATGATAGATAGATAGATGATAGATAGATGATAGATAGATAGATAGATAGATAGATAGATAGATAGATAGATAGATAGATGATAGATAGATGATAGATAGATAGATAGATAGATAGATAGATAGATAGATAGATAGATAGATAGATAGCACTCAACTCTACCCCTGAACTAGGACTCCTGATAGCAGTCCTGGGCAATGTCCCTTCTCCCTGGAGAGGCCTGTGAGGGTCACAGGAAGCCCTGTTTTAGACACAGGTTGTTCTTTTGTTTTCCAGGAGTATCCACCGCTAGCTAAACAACACACCTGCTAAACAACACAAAACAGAAGCACCAATGCCCAGAAGTAATATTGCTATTGAAGTAAACACATTTTTTCCTTCATACAGATTATTCACTGCCATTAGGATGTTCCTTTCTCCTGACTCACCTGCCCTGAATTGACCAAATAACCTGCTCTCTCTCAGGCATATTCATAAGAGCAGATTCCAATTTCAGTTTGTCAAGCACAGCTGTGAGGCAGGTTAGCAAGGTTATAAGGTTTGTCTAGAAAAATAAAGTATCAAAGTTGATGAATAAGCTACATGCATGACAACTCCCAGGCTTTTATGAAAAAAGACAGGCTTATATTTCCCCATCAAACACACGGTCTTGATGGGATAGGGATTATTTTTCACAACCAGGAAAACGTTAAACTGTATATAGTTGTCATAGGGAAAGTGACAGCGACCTGTTACCAGAGGACAAGTGACTTTAAATGCTTTCCTGGACAAAATATAAGGAAGGAGGGCTGAGAAGAAAACTATGGGCTGTATATGAGTATCAAAATAAATGCACTCTATCACATACAATGTACTTTGTGCAGGTCCAGTTCAAAGCCAGATTCTTAAGCACACAGCATTGCATCTGCCGACTCTGGCCGCCATTGATGTGTTCAAGCATGTGAGTTGATTCATGTCTTATGTGTTCTCCTAGGTTGTTTCTGTTACTGTGAAAAACACCATGACCAAAACCAAGTTGGAGACAAAATAGTTGATTTGACTCACGGGTCACAACCAACCATCAAGGGAAACCAAGGCAGGAACCTGGAGGCAGGAACTGAACCAGAGGCCACGGAAGAACTCTGCTCACTGATTTGTTCCCCACGGCTTGCTCAGCCTGCTCTCTTATCCTACCCAGGACCATCTGCCCAGGGCTGACACTGCCTATAGTGGGCTGAGCCTTCCCACAGCAATTATTAATCATGAAAATACCCCCACAGACATGCACTCGAGCCAATCTGATGGAAGCAATTCCTCAGCTGTGGGCCCCTCTTGCCAGATGCCTCTAGCTTGTGTCACACCGACAAAAACTGACTGACACACATGTAAGCTTAGATGGTGTCACCCATAAGGAGAAGACTGGGGCACTTGGAAAGTTAAGTAACTTTTCTATGGCACTATTTCCAACAAATGAGACCGTGTATTTCAAAACAAATCTGTGATCTACCGATTCAGTCTATTTACGGTGTTTGGCATTAGGGCTTTGTTGGAGACAGTTGTGCCCATTCCCACTGGGAATACGCACAGTTGGAGAATGTCTCCCTTACCACATTGTTCAGGTGCTGCATGCTAAGCTCACTGGGGGAGGGGATAGTGACAGAAAGGTGGCTATGCTCTTCAGGGCATATGACCAGGCCCACTCTGCATCACCAAATTCATTTGTCCTGACTCATGATTAGTAAAGTTTATCTATTCTTTGGATCCTAAACACCACAAGCTTTCGTGGACTTAATTGAAAGGTGTATTTTTGTTGTTGTTGTTGTTAATACCCTTACACATATGTAACAGATTCACAAAACAATTTACCATTATAGACTATTAAACCTCAGTAAGTCAAAATTATGTTTCACATTTTAAACAAGTATCTGAAAGTATAAAGCAGACAAGGTACAACTCACTTCCAATAGGTATAGTATCTATCAGAGAACAGAGATCTCGTTTTAAAATGTGAGTTTATCCTTTTACCAAGGCTGCCTGCCTCGAGAAAAAAAAAATCCAAAGGAAGCCAATGGGAAAAGTGAAACCAGAACATTCCTTTCCCCCCAAAAGGCCACAGACTCAGAGCAGGCGGCACAGTTCTCCTCAGCCCAGCTCCTGGGGGCTCCCATTTCAGAGGATTTCTCACTCTGGTTTTCAACTCCATTTGTACAAGAAAGAAAACTGCTCAGAGCCGAAAGGTGCACCCGGTCTTGGCACACCCCTGAAAGGACAAGAGGGAGCCCCACAAACAAAAGGAAGAAATGTAGGGAAGTTTGCGCATTCTGTTTAAATACGAGCTTCTTCAAGACTTCATTAAAGTCTATCTAAGGTATGCAGGCTTGAATTTGTCTGAAATTCTTTCAGAATGAGCAATGACTTTACCATATGTACATTTCATTATAAAAATTGAAAATGGCTTTAATCAGCTAGCGCAGAGCCATCCACAGGCATGGCATGCACCTCAGGCAACCCAGCTCATTCGGGGCAGCTACACGCCTCTTTGCTGACATTTCCTGAAGGCCTACCATGCACAGTCCCCCGTATTTAAAGACCATTCACACAAATGCAGTTAAACTATGAAAAAGCATGGTACAGTTCCATTTCTGGTACAATACGTCTGCTCAAGGTAGAACTTCATTGACAGAGAGGTGACAAAGAGGACAGGTTGGGGACAGTGGGATAAGGAAACTAACCCAAGACTCTGTTTGGTTTGGGTTATGTGACCCCTCTCTCCTTTAGTAATGCACTTGGCAGGCTGACGCTTTTACCTGTACACACTGTGTGCACACACCCCTCTCCAAACAGAAACCCTCCAACACTGGACTACACATACACCCCTCTCTGAACAATAGTGTGTATTTTTCTGCCTTTAATGATGATCAAGTTTAGAAGGTTCCCATTCAAATATATGCCCAGTGTATCTTGTATGAACAAAGGAAGGGCCAGTTCAGCCTGAAATGGTTCTGAGTGCATAGTAAGACAAACTATATCTGCCTTTAAAACCCATAAAAAGAGACCCAGACTATGACCTGAGGCCCTAGAGTAGTGGTTCCCAACCTGTGGCTTGCAATCCCTTTGGGGTCTGAAGGACCATTTCACAGGGATCCCTTAAGACCATTAGCATATCAGACATTTACATTACAATTCATAACAGTAGCAAAATTACAGGTTATGGTTAGTGGTCACCACAGTATGAGGAACTATCTTAAAGGGTTACAGCATTAAGAAGGTTGAGAACCACTGCTTTTGAGTATCTTGTTCATGTGGCTAGCTGTCAACTTTGATAGTCTCTCTCTCTCTCTAATCTGTACTATCACTTGTTTCCAATTAAAGTTATCTTTGCTACTTCAGCAACTCTGTGTGAGCCTTATTTTTACTTCTTTGAGTAAAGAAATCAAGCATCTGGAGGCACCTAGCCAGGATCCTAACCACCTGCAACAGTAGCATTCCCTTTAAAATATATATGGGAGATACATGAGATTGTTCATACACTAAGGATCCCAATGAGACAAAAAAAAGTGAAGGTAGAAAAGGTGGTGACAAGTCACAGATCAAATTCTGCATAGCAAATTGTTTGAAAGTCCAAGAAATGGCATGGGAAGGCATACAGAGCACACTGGTCCAGGAAGGAGAAAGCCAGGCCTCATTAGAGAGCAAAAAGAGTTCCTGTCATTTCCTGATGTTTCCTTATAGTTGGGCCTCACTAACCCTCAGATTCATCACACACTTTTCTACGCATACAGTGCTTACCGCATGTCAGGTACTGTTTTAGCACTGGGGATATGAAATAAACAAGTCAAGCCATCTTTGACCATAAGCAGTTTATGTTCCCTGTAGAGAAAGACAATGAACTAACAAGTGAGCACACCTGTGTATTTAATCAGGGCCCCAAATCTTAACTACATCCACTCCTCACTCAATTCTCCAAGTCCTCAGCTACAACATGGTGTTAATCGTAACATCCGGTACTTTAAAATTTATCAGGTAGCATTTCGAGTTTTACCTATAGATAAGCAGATCCACCTCTGAGTGACAGGTCAGCCTCTCCAAGTTTTGGCTGATTCTAAAAATCCACTTCACTGTGAAAAGACAGCACTATAGTGGGTGGAGTTGATATTCACTGCAACAACGGTTGTTTATCTACTCTGTGAGGACAAATATTAAGGGCAATTAATAGGGACGATGGAGCTCAACAACTCTTCTGGAAAATTAAAAAGTGACCACCCCTATGGCTGAATCCATCATGTCTGGGGGAAAAAAGGTTTCACATGATCACTGGAGCTCCTTGTTAACCTTAGGAAGAAAGTACTAATACAGTCATTTTCAGGGAGGGGCACTAAATCCCAAAGCAAACAAGTTAACAAATGGGATTAATGTGATGCCAGAGTTTTCGGATGCTTTGGGGTTCTGCCTCCCCAGTTCTCCTAGTCTCCTGAGATTGTGTGACGAAGCACCATAATCTGAGTCACTTAAACCCAAAGACATTTGCTGCCTCATAATTATGGAGGTGAGAAGCCTGAAATCAAAGTGTTTCTGGATGCCACCCTGTCTCTGAACCCCAGAATCCTTGCACTCCCATTGCAGGTGCCCTTGGGTGTGAAGCTCCAGGTACCTCTCTACTTCATCTTTTCACAGCATCATTCTTCTAAGGACATTACTCATACTGGATTAGGGTCCCACTCAACTCCAGTGTGGCCTCATCTTAATTAATTACATCTGTCACAAATCTACTTCCAAATAAAATCATACTCTGAGACATAAGGGGTAGGACGTCAACGTGTCTTGGAGAGGAAGGTATACAGTTCTGCTCCGTAACACTAGTGAATGAGTGTAGAGTATGACGTAGAACAGAAACAGAAAGAAAACACTTCCCAGGTCAATCCTGTCTTTACCATCAATTTGGTGCCTCATTTTGTGAACCTCACTTTCTTTCCGTATAGAAGAAGAGCATTGAATTTAATAATACCTACTAATTTTGAGACATAACATTCTAATATATCTTCTGAATAATTATAATGAGAAATAATTTTCATTTGGAATGTTTTAAAAAGCATCTACTTATAATACGGGCTAGCATGATGGAGGAGATGAAACTTTCTCGGCTTAAGACAGCTTTCAGAAAGAGCATGAAGATTTATTTCTAGAGAATTTGACTGGGGCTTACAACTTGGAAGAGACTTTAGACAGAGGGAAGAGTAGAAAATAAAGTCATAGGCTGGATTCTGACGTTTGACAGACAAGCTGAGTTTTGACAATATTAGAAAGGTGTAGTAGACCATGCCAGGGTGAAGGATGGTCTAGGGGTTTTGTAAATATGACTCAGTACTGAGACAGAAAAGGAAGGTAAATCTAAGATTTTACAATCTCATTAACTTGAATCTGGATTTTTTTGGAGGTTGAGGTAGGGAAAATTTCACTTTATACCAACCTGTAGTTGGTATTAGGGGCTCATGTTAAGGTCACATTTACTAAAGTACTTGGTATAATGGGCTAAATATCCCTCATGGTCTCCGAGGAAAAACACAAGTTAGAAAATGAACGGTGTATCTAAAGGTGGTGTGTGAACTTCACAGAGAAAATCTAAGTGTGGGTGGATGTCAAGGGACAGGCAACAGCCTGGGAATCAATAGGCAAGCAGGGTTTAGACAAGTGTCTCAAAATATGCATTGTATATAGTTAAGTATTTAAGAGGACACATCTTTATAGCATATGTGAATTTTTTAACATTATTTTTTTAAAAGACTAAAACAAAGAGAAAGGGCTGGGCAGAGGTGGTGCACACCTTTAATCCCAGCACTTGGGGTGGGGCGCTGCAGAGCCAGGCGGATCTCTGTGAGTTCCCGGCCAGCCTGGTATACAGAGCAAGATCCAGGACAGGCACCAAAACTACACAGAGAAACCCTGTCTCAAAAAAAACCAACCCTCCCCCCAAAAAAAACAAAGACAAAGAAACAAAGGACATCCTGAACATTCGAATTTGGAGTCAGTCATGTGGCTGAGTGACCAGCCTCCAATCCGGTCAGGTGTCAAGTCAATAACTCTAGAGAGTGGCAAGAAGCAAAGATTGTCTCATGGTTCCAACCATATAGTAACATAACCAGGAGAATATGGGAGGAAGTCAGACCTTATTCATTAACTAGGAGTGTCAAAGAATTGTTGATTTCTGCATATTTAAATATTCATAGACATTTTTTACCATTCTAGAAAACATAGCAGGGAATAGGAGATATAGTTGAGTGACACATTTTCACCAAGGGAAAGAATAAAATAAGACAGAAGCCCAAAGGATAAAGATTAGAGATGCCTACTTTCGTCATCAGAAGTGGAAGGGACAGAGTGAACCTTGAAAGGAGACCGTGAGTTATTCAGCGATCACAGAATGTGCGTGCTCTGCTGTTCTGTCAAAAATGAGGATATGACACTGTTTTGTTTAGTGATGAGCGATGCTTCTGGAAGAAGGATGAAGGCTGAAAGTCAGGGGTAACCAGGAGGGAGTTTTCAGTAGAGAGTAGAAAGGACCAATTTCAAAGGCTAGGAATGGGTGGAGGTGACTGGGGAGTGCACACAAGAGAAGCAGCTGCAGTATCTGTGGAGGGCTGGAGAAGGAGTAAGAACATGAGGTAGATCGTCACGTGCCAAGAAGCCCTTTGCCGTGTTATCGCCACTAAGCACGCTTATTGGTCCAGTGGAAAAGTCTGAACATTTCTGTAAGGAATCGGGTAGCTGTGAAGCCAACTGTGGAGGAGACTGAAGAAAAAGAGCTTACGACTGCACAGGGAAGGCAAGATCTGGCGAAGGAGAGGCCTCTCTATCCAGCCTCCCTTGAACTGGTCTCTCTTCAGCTCTGCTCCGCTCCAGTTCATTTTGTAACTTGTTTTCTCAGAAGTTGACGCATGCCAGTCTTTGTGTTCTGTAGGGATTGTCCTGTCCCTTCAGAATTCAGACAGCATATTATGTTCACAACATCTAGACCTTATTAGATTTTCTACACACAGTCACACAGACACAGACACAGACACAGACACACACACACACACACACACACACACACACACAGAGTCATGCACGTATGCAAGCACACATACATGCACACGCGTGCGCGCGCGCGCGCGCGCGCACACACACACACACACACACGCTCAAATGTGCACACACATGCATGCATGCACTATACGTTTTTTAAGCTATTTGGTTTATTTCATACACATTTGTAGGTTTTTACATTTGCTGCACCATTTCTTTTTAAATCACCAGCTCCTTCTCTGCCTCCTCTCATTACTTTCAAAGAATAATCTGAGAATTTCTCAGTTTTCCAGCACTCTGCTTCCTCTGTCTCACAAGGGCCTCCATTCCTGTGTCACCTCATTGCCTAAGAGTATCAATAAATTTCATACACCAAATGAAAATGAATGGATACACGATTAAAGGGATCGAGAAGAGAAAAAGAGGAAACGAAGTATTTTTTTTTCAGTTGAAGGGGAGGGTTCTCTATGAGACCATTACAAATTATATATATATATTAAAGGAAGCAAAGTCCTTTTCCAAGATGCAGATTCATGGAGATATTTCTGGTGGGTTGTTAGAAAGTGAAATAATTACCACTTCTGTCACAGTTGTCGCTAGATTGCTGCTGGTAGGTGTTTCTCATGCCATTACTGTGGCTGTACGACTGAGGACCATTTACTGTACCCTCACCTGTCTCTCTGTCCTCTGTCTCTCTCTGTCTCTCACACACACCATTCTCACTGCCATTAACTGTAACTTTTACTCATATTACATAGGTAAAGGAGGGGCCATTTCAGACCATTTGTACTGGCAAAATGATATATGTATCAGAGGCTCTGGGTACCTCTAATGGCTGCCCTAAGAATCCAGAAACATTGGATGGACACAATCCAATGAAAGACAGGAGAAGAGGACATCAGGGTTTCCTCTGGCCTCTAATGCCTGAGATTCAGTAGCTGAAGACAGCCTCTCTGGATGTGACCCCAGAAAATGTGCACTCACTGGATTTTCAATCTATCCTTCTCTTATTTTGTCTCTGCTCTGGTATCCCTGAGAGCGTGTTTTCCAATAAATTGTCAGCACCTAAAAGTTGGTCTAACTTCCTGATACTACAAAACTTGGGCTAAACAAGTCATTCTAAAGAAATTTTCAAATGTTAAGTGTGTTGCTTATTTTTACAAATACAAATAAAAGAGTAGAACATGTTTAGTGAGGACATTTGTTTATTTACATTAAGCTATGTTGAATCCTGGGGTAGTAAAAGTTGCACAGACCAATCCTTGAAACTGAAGGAGAATGAGGAAGACTTGGAAGGCAAACAGCCCAGCAACAGTCCAAGGAATAGTAGTTCTCATTGTGTAGCCTCAACGGGACATAATCAGAAACACATGGCTCTCCCGAGTCTAAACACAGTCCTCAAATAGCCGTGTTTCCAATAAAGGAGCACGGACTGAGGAGATCACGCCCATTGTGTCTGTTTACAATGTAATATCTTTTCTGTGTTATGCAATGCTAAGGCGTCAGCTTTCATGAAAATGGATAAATCTACAGAGCAACCTACCTCAGTGAAGACAACATAACTATGTTCATATATTAAGTTGGAATGGTTTTAAGACATGGCAAATTAGTAAATAATATTTAAACAACCAATGTTGAGAGAAAAATCCAGAAGAAATGATAATAGTATATGTGCTTAACAAGGCACATTGGAATGTACAAATGGAAAAAGGAATTAAAATTTGGCCAGAAAGAGGGAGAGTGCTTCCTTATGGAGAACTGGCAGATCGAATACTGTGATCTCACTGGCACTTGGAACCACTTTAATGTTGAATTGGGTCCCGATGGGGAAAGGTGTGGAAGGCAAAGTTACTGTCTTCAAGTATTTCCAGGGACAGGAACTATAGGGTCCTCTGTTACTAGATAGATAAAGAACAGAAGGTCCCTTCTAAGAAGGAATTGCATCCAAAAGCACCAAGAAATGCTTGCTGCTTATTCACCAATGAATGACAAATGTAATTAGAGAAATATTCTGCTTTTCCATGTTTTCACACTAAGTTGTTTATTTATTTGTTTTAACATCCTCCTTTGAAGACTTAATTAAAGTTTTTTTTTTCATTTTAAGTTTATTTATCCAGACCCAATTAATATACACAGAATGAAGCGTTAATTAAACATTGAAGCATACAGGTTGTTAAGCACTTTCAGTGGTCCTAACATGTTTTAAATTCTGAATATCTCATCAAAATAAATTATTTGTCCATAGAGAGTTGCAAAGACACATGCATGCAATAATTTGAATGAAATTTCTGGCATATATATATATATATATATATATATATATATATATATATCCAAACACTTTTTTTCTCTATAGTCAAATCCAGGGGTTTTAAGCATCTTTGAAAAGCATTTAAAGTAAAGATGGGTGGATTTAACAAAAGCAAAAATGAGGGATTCAGCTAAGTTGAATATTTTGACCTGTCAGTAAAAGTAACCACAAATTTCAAAATGTACAGATGAAAAAACTCTACTCCTCTAGGGTATCATTTCTAAAAGCTACTTCTAGGTTTTGGCACACCCACCTCTACAGTGCCACACTGGTCATTTCATTAGTGACGTTTACAAGTGGTTATTTTTGACAGGGTCTATATAGCATTCATAATTGATTTCTCTCTCCACGTTAGATACCTGAAGGGATATTTGGTCATTGCAGATGGTTATTACTTGACTCCTTTTGGAAGACATATTACAATGACAAACAAGATTCATTTGTCTCTGGTTTTGACTAATGGTTTTATGTCATCCTCTTCCCGCCTTCCTTGCTATCAGTGGGCTGCACGTATTAAAATCAGAGGTACAGAGCAAGTGTTTGGAAACACAGTTTTCACATTCACTGAACTACAATTCTCAATTTAGAATCTTGCTTATGTTTTAAATATTTAAGACTGCGAATCATTTGGGAGCCAAAATCATCATGTGTTTGGCATTCTTCTGGTTGAAGAAAATTCTAGAGTGAATGTTTTTTTTACACCAGCAGCCAATAAGTTTCAGATGTTTTCCAAGGAGCAAGAGTTCTAAAGCTGAAATGGAATTTTCTGTGACAGTCTACAAATAACAGCTAACATATGCTTAAGTTACAAACAAAGCTGGAATCGGGAAATACTTAGTAGGGAAGCAAAGGAGGCTGGAAGTTAATTAATGAATCATTTCCACCTAAATTTCCTAGAGAATATTTATGTTTAAATATTTACCTCACCTATTTTTAAAGAGCATTACAATTACAAACTACCAAAAAATAGTTTTCAATTTACCAAACATTAGCTTTAAAATTCAGGTACATCTGTCATACATTTTAAGTGTTCAAGAAAATAAAAAAGCAAAGAAAAAGTTACATAAACTAACCAAAAAGTGCATTCTCCCATTATTTCACAGCATCTGAAGATTGAGTCATACCGTAAACTAAGGCTTCCTGTAAAGATGAGCCTGCTTCTGTCATCTGCTATTAGTTCCTGTGTTCATGAGTCAATACAATCCTCACATTTTTGCTAACAAATGAGCACACCCATGTGACAGTCCTCAAACGCTCATCATCTTAATCTACCGTGATTTGGTGTGCATTCTTCAAGTTGTGGCTTCAGAAACGGTTACACCAGTGTTGAGTTTGCTTTTACTTAGATTCTACTGTGGTAGGAACTAAGCCGACTGATATCTGTGGGATGTGGCAGGGCGTTCTGTTAGTCATGTGGATCACTTGAGCATCCTTCAGTCACCTTGTTTTTAAGTTGAGGGACCCCACCTACTACTTACCCACCTGGGTTATCAGTCTGGAATGAAATAAACAAAAGAGCTTATAAAACATCATCGTGGTGGTCCTGGAGGAGGGCATGCTGCCACCCAACATGAAATTCTGCTTCAACTAATAAGCAGGCTCAGAAACTCCCATTGAGTCTGCCTAGATAGAAGGTACGGCTTACAGATCCCAAAAGCATCTTGCAATATACTATTTCAAGTGTCTCTAAATTTAGTGATGTTCCCATCAACTTTTTAAATAACCATTTTTTAAATGTTTTCTGCATTTGCAGCTAGGTATGAACAGAGTGCAATATTAAAACAGAAGTTTTATGGTTTTTTCTGGATTTGTGTTGTTTCCTATACTTTATAAATAAAATATTTTATTTATAAAGTATAGGGAAAAAAAGTGAGACTAACTTGCCCATTGTGAATACAGAATGATCTCTTTTTCTACAACTCTTTGTTTTGCTTTTTTTTTTCTCTTCTTCTAGACAGTGTCTAATGTAGCCCAGGCTGGACTTGGGCTTACATTGTATTTAGCCTAGGCTGGCCTTGAACCCCATGCCCCCGCCTCTGCCTTTCTAGTCCTGGGATTATAAGCATGAGCTAGCCACCTCACCAAGCATAAATGCACACTTTTAAAAAAATGTCTCACTATTAAACAGTGATAGGCCCAGAACTCTTCATGTCGAGCAAATGGAGCTGGCCCTTGCTTCCGGCCTCTGCCTCCTGAGTACTTAGATTCTAGGTGCGGGCACTGTATGTACTGAACTGGTGTTCCCCTAATTCTATGAGCAATTAAACAGTATGTCAATTAGCCTTAAGAAAACTATATAGTACTGTTCTTTTAAATGCTTCAGAAATGAATACATTGGTTTAGAAACACATTCACCAAATTCAGAACCAATTTAGCAAATAGTGAGATGGAGTTCTGAGAGCGTCTTACCACACATGCTCTCCGTTAAGGAAAGAGACCCAGGGTTTTTTAGATTTTTTTTTAAAGCTGTGACTTTGGTTTCTGAAGTATAAATCCTCAGATTTCTTAGACTTCTAACATTTTAGAAAGCATTTCATTTCACTGCAGTGAGCATTGTGTCTAAAAGATAAAGGGCAGAACCCTTTAAGTAAGTTTAGGAAGTTTTGCGGCTTATGTAACACATCTCCCAGTCAGCAGGTCACTTTTGGCTGTTTATACTCTGGCTCCCTTTCGGACCTCATGGAAGTTAATTTTAGTTTTGTGGAAAGGAGAGAGACAGGCTGACCGCTCAGGCTAAGCACAGACTTACCTTCCTGATCTCCTGGGCATTCGCCGCCGAGAGAAGGAAGCACCGTTTGTCCTGAGGGTGTCCTTTCTCACATCTGCTAGCCTGAGTGTGAGAGGGGGTGTGTGGGACAGTTCCAGGAACCTCAGCTGCAAGCTTCTTACTCCCTCGGAGTGTCAGGGTCTGGTAAAAGAGACAGATTGCCACCACCAAACCCACCAGGAAAGGTCTGGGGCAAAATCGCCGGCGACAAAGGAACACAGGTCGACAGATCATGACCAGTTCGGCTTCACTTGGCCCCTGGCCACGTTGTCAGCATGAAAAAAGTACACATCTGTCTTCTTCTTGCACAACTCCAATCAAGTTCGCCCCATCTCCACTTGAGAACTTTCCGAAGGTTCATGCCAAAGATTCACAGGTCCCAGCGGTCCGAGGCGGTTAACACGAGCCCTTTGCGAAGGACAGTAAAAAGTGATCGACCTGCTTATTTTATTTTTAAGATGTCAAAATCATGATAGTCTTAAGAAATCATCCGAATGCATCCCCAGCTGCCAAGAGTTCCTTCCGGTAGTGTCTTATTTCCACAACACGAACTCAAGAGTTCAGCTTGTCTCGGCTTTGGGGCAAAGAGAAAGCACAGTAAAGCGGATCTGGAGTCTGCAAACAGCCCTGAAGACGCAGCAGATTAAATGCGAAGTGCCTGTTGCACAGCTGGGCGCGGGCCAGGTTGCCCTAGCAGTTTCTCATTTTCCCTCCCGTTTTAAAGCCGCCCTACTCTCAGCCTTTCATGTTTCTGAACTGCTTCCTTTCGTTCAGTTTTTAAATTGCTCCTTTGCTGCTAGCATTCACGGCTTTTAACCTAAGAAGGGAATAGCAGTTTGAATGTGTGTGGTTACTGTCGGGGTTTTGCTTGCGTTGGGTCTCATTCTGTTTCAAGTTCAAAGTTCTGTGTACTTACTCAGTTTTCATCCTTCTAGCCAGAATTTTCCCCCCATGATCCCCTAACGGATCGCTGATCAGGATCACTTGGAAGGAAACACCCAGGCGTAGGACTCCACCTCATTTCACTCACACGCACGGGCGCACACGCGAGCAGACACGCGGAGACACGCGCGCGCCAGCTGCACCCAGGGCCGAGAGCCGGGGGACCTGGACCATCGCTGCCACCCAGGCCGAGCGGGGCGGAGCTAAGCCCAGGGCTCCCCTGGCCTTGGGACCAGTCGCAGCCGAGCTGTCAGCTCTGCCTCAGCAAAGGGTAACAGGCTACTGAGCTGGGAAACAGCAGTTAGGGTCGCCCCTGCAACGTGATTACCTATCCAGACCGGTGGAGTTAGAAACATCCTTGATGCCCGATCATCTGCGTCACGGCATTTTCCCTAACACAGCACTGTAATAACAAACGGCTCCTAGTCAATAGATGGCAAAGGTCGAGGAGGGGATGAAGGCAGACTCTGAGTTAACGGGGAAGTTCGTCACTCCAGGGAATTGTGGTCACGCTTAAGAGGACAAGAAAGTCATTAGGACAGTCTGGACCACAGGACAGGAAACATTCGAGTAACTGACAGCCCCCTCTCCACTCCAGCACCGAGTGCTACCGCAGTGATTACGGCTCCTTTCTGAGGTCTTTCCAAGGCAAATGGCGTGATGACTGGCCCTTCAAATGAGCTGACTGGAGCAGGCAGAGTGTTCTAACTTCTGCCCCGGAGAAAAGGGCAGCCTTAATTTAATTCCATACCGACTCTCTCATGGCATGGGTCGGCAAATCCCATCACTCTTGGCAGGCTGGGGGACCATCAAAGGAGAACTTTGCAGGCCCTTGCTTTTCCAGCGCTGGGGAGGACTGACTTAGGCTCACTGCAGACATTCTTCAAAGACTTTAAACCTAGATAGTTTCTACACTTCAGGTCTAACCGAACTTTTTATAAGCAGACGTTCTCCGGTGAGGCCACACCCCTAGAGTAAGCCCATTCCATAGGACTCGCCAATAGTCCCTAATATTTTGTGAGAAAGCGCGCCCCCTAGAGGTTCACTGCTACTACAGATTCAGAAAAATGGCCATCTCTTGCTAGCAAGAAACTTTATGAGCCAGCCTAAGATATGAGACTGTGTCAAAAAAAACAAAAACAAAAACCACCAACAACAACATTAGTTCCTTAAAAACAAATTAATTAGGTCATTATAGAAGAGGCATGCACTCATTTCAAGTCCTTTTATGTATTCTTTATAAAATGTTTTAATACTATTTAATACATAAATTCAAAGTCTTCAATACCATGACAAATGGGGGGATGGGAGAAAATTAACCTGGTTTCCACATTTAGATGTCAAGAGAGCATTTCTGTTGCATGCCATAGGTTTTTGGTGGAGGTAGTATGATTTGAAGACTAATAGAAATCACTAGGCCTCTAAATTGGAATGGTTTCTAGGCTAATGAGGCCCAGAGTGTGGCAAAGCTATTTACTGGGGGATATGAGCCATATAGATATTTGTTAATATTAAGGCTTGAGTTATTTAAGAAATCAGGGTTTGAGGGAGGAAGGACTTTTTTTTCATCCTTAAATTGCTGAGTCAGAATACTGAAGAATAAATTGGATGCTAAATACAATAGTCTTTGGGTTGGAAGAAAGGAAAGCCAACAGAACAGAAAATTTTTAGACAATGTTGTTGCTTTGCTTTGGCCAAAAGGAATCTAGAAATTATTCTGGTAAATTGAAGAACTCAGTTTCCTATCTTGACCACAGAGTCCAAGCAAGAAGAAGACAACCAATAAGTAATATTGGAAAAAAGAAGGAGTTAGTTAGAACAAGAATGTGGCAAAGAAAGTATAGGATCAAATGGAAAGAGACCGCTGGGACTGCATCGAGCATTAGAGGAGACCCATGGTGGACATAAACCATCAGGTTCACCACCTCTTACCAGTTGTTCTGAAACAGGTGTTTGGTGAAGTCTCACGCTATCATTTGTGAGCTGAGAGTACCTCTTTTGAAGCATCATTGGCCCAGATGAGACTATGCAGGGACAGCACCTGAGCATTCTCAACAGCAGGCAGGTGAACGAGTGCTGATGCTCGTCTTCCAGGTGTTGACTCTCCAGGCTCAGTCCTCACAGAGCCTAGGGTGTGTCGAGGTGTCAAAACAGTGAGCAGATCATCTAAATAGTGAGCCCCAGGGACCATAAAGAATCAGACACAAATTCTGGCACTAATTGTTCTCTTCCCATCTTCCTTTGAGATGCAGGTGGGGAACAGATGTTGGCTTGAGAGGATGAACTTGTGGGCTTTAGTCATGACTGAGATTAGACATATTTGAATTTAAAATTGTAATGGCTAGATAAAGATGGACACATTGTACATATTAATGCAGTACTGTGTAATGTTTCTATACTTGCATATGGCATGTCATTTATAAGTCAGGTTAAATATATCTAGTGACTCAATGTTTATCATTTCTTTAGGGTAAAATATTAAGAATTCCTCTTTGTAGCTTTTGTAAACATGTACACAGCATCTGTAGTCTTATTGTGCAATAGCACATTAGAAATCCCTGCTTCTAATTATAACTTAGTGCCCAGTGACTAGCCTTTCCATTCAGCCTCTCCTAACCCTCATCAGCATCTGGAGGCTGACATTCTACTCTGTTTTTATATTCCACACAAATGGGATCATATAGTTTTCAATTTTTATACTTGTTATTTTCTACTTGGTGATCTCCAATTCTGTCCATATTGTCAGAAATAACAGGATCTCATTCTTTTTTTGTATCTGAATGGTGTATCTGTGGGAGACCAGCTCTGAACTGTTGAAGGGTTCATGCATGGAGGAGAGAGCAGTTAGGAAGTATTACATAGAAATGTAGACATAGACAGAGAGAATGACAGAGACACAGGGTAGCTTTGGGAGGGCTCTGGGTCAATAACCAGTCACCTTGAGATTTATTCCAAAGGGCTTTTTATACAATGCCAAGGGGCAAGGCAAAAGACTTCCCCTTTCAAGATCAAAGTACAATGTACAGCCAAGTGTAGACCCTTCAAAACACCTGGTAACCACACCAGTGACCAAATCATCCCACTATACAGCCCTGCAGGGCAAAGCAAGCTCAGACTTTCTGACCTTGAGTAAGGCCTTACCAGAAGCCTCTGTGGGCCCTCACCTATATCCATACCTCATTGTCTTCACACATCAGTTCATCCTTGACTGTTGTAAATAATGCAGTAAACAAGAGTATGGGTGCCCTTTAAACATACTGTCTTGTATCTTTTGATTTTTATACCCAGCAATGGCATGGAGTGACTATTTAGTATTTCTATTTTTAAATTTTTGATGAACCTGCAAACCTTTGCCCGTAGCTGTAGTAATTGACATTCTTACCAACACTCCACCTTCTTACCGTACTTGTAAGTTTTGCCTTCTGTAAAAGCCATTTTAACAGGGTGAGGTGACTTCTCAAAGCTATGGCTTTGATTTGTATTTCCCTGTTATTAGAAAAGCTGGTCATTCTCCTCTATATTAGCAAGTGTTTTGATGTCTTCTTTTGACAAATGCCTAAATGCAGCCAAGTTTTTTCAACTGAGTTTTTTTTTTTTGTTTTTGCCTTTGAATTCTTTGACCTCCTTATATAGTAGATAATTTTGAATGGAAGGCTAAGCAGAGTTATATTGGAGTCTGTAGGAGTCTGCACAGGAAACAATAAAGACAGAGAATATATTGGCTCAACGATGGAAGTAGGAGGGTATGTCTGCAGCACAATTGTGAACTGGGGTTTCTGGCATTGTTTCAGATTGGATGCTTTTGTGCATCTAGTTTATAAAGTACCTTTCCCACTTAAAAAAAAACAGTCTTTAAAATTAGGCATTTAGCAGCACTGAGACAATAGAGTGGCAAACATATTCTAATTCAAAAGTTGTACAAAATAGAACAATCTACCACAAAACGAAACTTTCAGTGACCTTTCCAATACATAAAACAAGATCTTTCATTGCACATCTAGCTACTTTTGGTTTGGGGTATGGATTTGAGGTATTGAGTTTGACTCTAATAATTTCTGAAGGCTTTTTACTTGTTTTATGGTGTTGGGAATAAAATGCATAGCCTTGCACACGCTAGGTAAGCACTCTACCACTGAGCTATACCCAATACTTGGTTTTTGTTTTGTTTTGTTTTGTTTTTGAGACATGCAGACGAGGAACTTGCTATATAACTCAGACTAGTAAATCTCCCATTTCAGTTCTCCAAATATGGAATTATGAAAATTGCATTGTAAGGTATTAATTTTTAAAACTGGAGATAAAAATATGTTTAAGAAGATTCTTGCATTGGATCGAGAACTTTAGAAAGATATCTATCTATCTATTTATCTATCTATCTATTTAACCATATTTATATCTATATCTGAATCTCAACTTCATCATAAACTAGGGGCATCATGATCAATAGATGACCTTTGCATGGTGATCCAAAAGTTTTGCTTCTTGTGACACATTTCAACATGAACATCCTCTCTGTTGCAGTCTTCTGGGCTCTGATGGCTTCCTTCAGGGGATAGCTTTTCTCTACAAGAAGGACCTTGTTCATGATAGTGTAAAATCTGGTTGCAGATATTCATGGTGATGTTGCAAGTCAACTCTTGGGAATGCTATCAGCAGTGATTCGTCCCTTGAAAATGAGACTGCCTTCTTAGCTCCTATCATCTCTTGGCAATGTTCATTCTGGAATTTTCCCAATAAACTCTAAACATAAGTTGTTAGTTTTAAATTATGAGTCATATATTAAATCTGTTCAAAAGGCATCCTAGACACTATGGAAAACAGAAGACATGTGACAAATACTATAAATGACTGGAGTACGGCAGACACAGTAATTGGTCCAAGAACATTTTAAGATCTCAGTGTGCTAATGCATTAAAGCTTACATCTCACTCATACAACTTTCTATCATTTCTCAGGTTCCACTAAGACATTTGATGACTTCATACACTCTTAGATATCCACCGGGCTCCTCCGAATCTCACTAACACAAGAGGAACAGGAAAGAATTGATTATCTCTTAGGAGGCCAGTTTCAGATTAGCAAATGTCACTGTATTGGTCAGGTCTGCTGACATGGACTCACCTTGTGGGAAATGTGCCTTATCAATAAGCCCAGGAAGAAAAGGAAATGACCTGGCACACATAGCTAAAGTGAAGACAAGCCATGCATTCTCTGTCATGGAGAAAAAAAAATACGGAGTTCCTATCTTTCAGGAAGTGGTAAGGAAAGCGTCAGAACAGGGGCCATTTCTCAACTGGCTCTGAAGTCTTGATAATTTCAATTGCTGCCAATGGACTTGACATTCTAATGGGGAACCACTAAAAATAAAGCTGGCAAAGTATCAGTTACAGATGAAAGATGGTTTTAGTAATTTCCAAATTTAAATTGATATGGTCTTCATAGGCAAACCTTGGGTATACAAGAAGTTTCTTAATGGAGGGATATGATGAACCCGAAAACAGAGCTATTTTTACCAATTTTCATTGTAAACATACAAACTCAAATCTCCTTTCTATTTCAAGTGGAATAAAAATAACACCAGTCAAGGTCACGGGTTCTTCTCTGAGGTGCAAAATATATACAAAATTGAATAGAAAATTTAATGTGATATATATTCTTCCAACACCCTTTGTTCCTTAGGAGGCAGATGCTACCCTCCACTAATATACACAAATGTACCTCATTAGGTATTCTAAACAAAGCTTTGCATGCAGAGATTATGATTCTATTTCAGATTTAGCATCATGCATCCTTTCATTTAAACTGAAGGGCTTTCATCTCTTGCTCAGGAAGACAGAACTATCCACAGCTAGGTTCATATGTGGTTCTGGATGTGCAGGGACATTAGTCAATAAAATCCTAAGGCATGTAACACTAAAACAAAGCCCTTTTTGTTTGTGTTTGGATGTTTAATGTAGTCAATATTTGAACATGTTTAATTTCCTTTCATTTCAACTTGCTTCTTTCCAAATCACCATGTGGAGCCACTTTTTTTCAAGATATGGATTTCAATGTAAGAGAATTTTTAACGCGACAAAGATCTGAGAATCATGTGAAAAGGTAAGAAGGCACACTACATCACTGCCCGCTCACCCAGTGTCTGTCCAATTTATACACAGGAGTAAATGCGGCTCAACTTCTTCATGGTCATACTGCTTACATTTTTTTTTGTTCATTTAAATAGGCACATCTTGCAATCTGTACAATGCAAGATGAAGAATCTGTCCTGATAGATGGAAGCCTTTGAGGCAAATGCTACTGATTTTAGATTTCCCCCTAGAGCAGTGCTCGCAAACCACACATCACTCTGGGGATTCCTTAAGTGAACACTTGGTGCCACCTTTTAAAGATGAGTCAACTGCTTAGTTCATAAGTTTCAGTCAGTCACTTCCCACAACTGTCTCTTTATGGCATTTTGAATTAACTTGCACTGGCACCAGATTTATTTGCATCACTATGTGCTGTATTTTATTTCATACTGTGCTAATAATGCACCTGTACAGTGTGTAAGTTACTTCATGTTGAAAGCTATTTTGCCTGTCTCTATGCTTCTGTTGTATCAAACTGTCTACTTGCAAGGGATTGCTCTAAAAATTTGCACTGTGGAAACGTACACATTACTGATTAAAATACTGTGTATCACTATTCCCATTGTTTTCCTAGTTATTTCAAGATATTTGATTCAGGGAGGCAGTTTCTTCCCCAAGGAACATTTAGTTGTTTCTAGAAACATTTTTGGTTGTCACAACTGGCAATGGGGATACTTTGGACACTGACTTTTAGTACAGAAGCCCATAGTTGTTAACTCTCTCCTCTAATGAAGACTGCCCCAAAACAATCATTGGCAGAAAAAAAAATTCCAGAAAGTGCTGAGGATGGAAAATTTCATATTTAACTGGAGGGACACTTGTGTAATTCCTACATGGTGGCTGCATAGGCTTTGTCTGTTCCTCACATTAGGATAGTGAGTACATCAGCAGAGGCATGGCCAGCTTCTCTGTGATTTTAGCAACTTCCTGGGTATAATTATATAGATCCTTTCCTCCCCAGTGTTAATTATGGATATAGAGCTTCTTTTAAGCATCTTAAAAGCCTTTCACATTTGCATCTTTTAAACTATATATAAGCTGGGTATGGTGGTACTTGTCTGGAATCCAAGCACTCAGGAGTCTGACTCAGGAAAGTCAGCACAAATTCTAGGCCAGCTGGTGCTACGTAGTGAGTACCAGCCTGAACGATGGAGAGAGGCCCTGTCTCAAAATACCAAATCAAACAAACAAAAAAACTAAAACCATGTAGATATTATATACACATATGTCTATGGATGGGGCTGGATGGACAGACAGATAAACAGATAAAAGGGAAATATTCACTGGGCACCCAGGATGGGTACCACTTAGTCAATGAACGATACTATTTGTTTAACTTTCCTTAGGACAGACATTTACACACTGACAAGAAGCCAGAATTTGTTCTTAACAGTTCAATAGTATAGAAACTATTAATATATTTAGTTTTTGTTATGTAAAAATATCAAATTACATCCCCAATAGAAATCTCATTTGTCTTTTCTATAGATCTGCAATATAGGATTCCTTAGAAACTAAACATTATAATGTTATAAAACAGCTATACAGTTTTGCTTTTTCTTCTATCCTTCCCTCTTTGGCTTTTCCTTCTCTTCCTCCCTTCCCATCCATCTTTCTTTTTCTTTTGTGTGATCCAGGCATTTATTTCCATATTTTGAGACTTTTACAGCACTCAACTTGTCACAAGTTGAAGTGTATGCGTGGTGTAGAGTGGTGTAATACGTCGTCCAGTGGCTCACGAATGCTGGCCTTGATTTGGGAAATCCGAGTGGATAAGAAGATAGCATTCATGGACAGAATGTGGCTCTTCCATCAAGGGACCATGACATAAAGATCCCTTCCATTTCTAATCCAAAGCATAAGATCAACACATACACTTAGTGACTTTTCAATAGAAAACTTGACTTCTGTTAAAAACATCTGCAAATGACAAACACCAGTAAAAGAAAAGCACTCTGTGCAAACTGGGAAGTCCATAACAAGTTGTCTTTATAATCAGTCCCTCAAACTCAAGAGAGAGCTGGTTCATTCCAGAGCCACATACAGACGCTTCAAGGACAGGGACATGTATACTTTGGTAAATTCTGATGTGACATACTGAGGAAGACACGCTAAAGCCTACCACCAGCTTTTAGCGGATGTCTCGTGTTTCCACTCAGGATTACACAGAAGCGTTCACTCCTGGCTGAACTATTACACTGCATTTAACAAGTACAGCCACTTCCTGTCACTGGACACCTACCCCAATCGTCCCTATTTTAATAATGTCCCAGTGTTGAGACTGCCTCTGCTGTGCATATCTAACAATGCCAAGAATGAAGCCATGGCTACTGGGTTGTTGTGTTTTTGTTTTCCTGCTACTGTACTAAGAACTGTGAGTGCTTTAAATGAGCTCATCTTTAAAACTAGCTCTCGACCAACCTGACGGTTGGTGGCGCACGCATTTAATCCCAGCACTCGGGAGGCAGAGGCAGGTGGATCTCTGTGAGTTCGAGGCCAGCCTGGGCTACCGAGTGAGTTCCAGGAGAGGCGCAAAGCTACACAGAGAAATCCTGTTTCGAAAAACCAAACCAAACCAAACCAAAAAACAAAAAAACAAAAACCACTAGCAGCCACACAGCTGCCTAAGCGGAGTGATTCTTCCTTCCTACAATGGCGAGTAGACACGGGCATGAGAACATATCAACACTCACGCCCACCCCAACCTTGCTCCTCACACCAGCTCTACGTCCCGGCAAATGTCCAGGTTGTTTTTAAGCAACAGAAAAACAAAAATGAATCATAATGTTCTCCTCTAAGTTTCCCTTGTTAGGAGTGAAGAAAGTAAAAAGGAAGACTGGATTAGCCCCAAGCTGAATTCTATGACTCTGCAGATTACAGTAAGGAAATGATTAAAGTTCTTCCAAATAAGAATTCTAATCGTGCTGAAGCTTGTAACAAATAGTTAAAAAATTAACTCACAATGCATATGTGACTTACTACCTTAAAACAAGCAGAAAGGAATATAGTCCTTCCTTATCAAACCTCAATTAAAAACAAAACCCTAAAGCCAACTCCTCTTTAAATCAATATTTCTCTAACAGAATCAAATCACAAATATTTTATTAGGTCCAAATCAAAACCTAATTCTACAATTTAGATTCTTCTGTAAATAAAGCGACTTACAAATCTTGACTTGCAACTCTGATTGGTGTTCAACAACTGAGGGTGGAGTTAGCGAGATGGATGAGCAGGTAAAGATGCTTGCCTGCAAGCCTGGTGGCCTGAGTTCGGATCCCCAGAACCCATATCTAAGCAGGAGAGAGCCTGCTGTGGAGTATCACTTTAGCTAGTCAAAGATGTGTTACATTTGTTTATGCTGCATTTGTTTAATGACGTAAAGAGGTATTGCTTTGCCTGTCTAAGGCACCTGATTGGTCCAATAAAAAGCTGAACAGCCAATAGGCAGTAGAGGGACAGGCAGGACTGGTGGGCAGAGAGAATAAATAGGAGGAGGACTCTAGGTTAGGAACAAGAGAGAAGAGAGAACAAGGACAAAAGAGCAGGAGACACCCAGAGCCAGCCAGCCAGGCAGCCATTAACCAGCCAGACACATAGAAGCAGAAACGAAGGGCACACAGAATGAAAGTTAAAACGCCTGAAGGCAAAATGTAGATGAAGAGAAACAGGTTAAACTAAGTTTAAGAGCTAGTGGGACAAACATAAAATAAGGTGAGCATTCATTACTAATAATGTCTCCATGTCATGATTTGGGGGCTGGCGGGCCAAGAAAGCCTGCTACCAGAACCAGCTCCACAAAGCTGTCCTCTGAGCTCTATGTGCACACTGCGGTATGTACGTCCCCACACATACCATTTTTTAAAAAGTGTAAATATCTAGCTTAAATTTAACAGTTACCAATTCCCAAGCTACAGGCTACTTTGGAGATATCCATACTTTTTAATTGCTATCAATGATTTTTAATCATTATTATGGTCAAGGAACAATAGCTAAATATCCCCCCTGCTATTACAAACTATCCCTTGGTTAAGTAAAATGCCCTTCTTAAACCAACTGTTGCTCAGCGTCTGGATTCTTCTGGACATTGTACCTATCTACTTTCAGTCTACATATTGCAGACCACTGGTGTTCCTAGAATGCACATGCTTGGTCTTTAGGGTACAGTTCAAATATTCATCCTTAGGGCTCCCTCTCTACTGCAGTAATCAATTTCCCTGCTTCCCAACGCTCCCACCGAGCTTCTTATATTCACCGTAGCATTACCAAGATACTGCAATTATTTGTCAGCATGTTGGCTTCCATCATTTCTCTCAACAGAACACACGTTCCTTAATGTATGTCATTCTAGGCATCTAAGTGCTCAACATTTATAAATTTATACAGATATTTTTGAGTTATTTTCTCTTAAAGCCTGTTTGCTGAAAGGGTTTTTTTTTTTTTTTTTAATGTGGGAAAGAAAACTTCAGTATCCACATATCCAAGGAGCTTGCCTCTTATAATCCAAGTTTAACAGACAATAGTTGTGTAAGATTAAAGTTAATTAATTGAATAAAGAAAACTATTTCTAAAGTCCAGGAGCAAAGGACCAACATTATACAAACCTAACATCATTATAAATCTAAAATACGTTAAGTGTGCTTTAAGGAAGAAATGAGCCAAAACTTTGGCTACCCTTAAAAAAGAATGATTGTAAGGTTATCGAACACTCAGCTTCATGTAGGCATTGAATTAAGCCATTTATTGCTTCAAATGTGTCACCATGAACATTTAAATATACACTACAGCAGTAAGGCCTCATTTTTTTTTTTTTCACCACCTATAAACTGTGAACTCACACTTGGGCCTTTTGTACCACCCACTGTTACACAAGTTTTGTACAACAAAGATTCTGAATGTTCTTGGTGTAAATGTAACACAGAATGTTAACTGCTGGCCGTGATGCTTTAATGAGGTAGTTCCATGCTTGGCCATGTATGTATGTATATACTACACATATACACAGCTATACCATTTAGTGACAGGTTCTACTCATTTCTAAGTATTTAATGTAAAATTTTGGTGTATTTCTTTATATACAGTTGGTAAGAGAATCAATTCCTGGTCTCAAAGCTTGCTAATGTGTTTTCTAAGTGACTCAGTAGGCAGAACTTGGGAAGTGAATGAATTCAGGGATGCTCCTGACTTGACAAGGAACTTTCTCTCAAAATAAGGTGACTTCCTCTAGCCAGTTCTCATAGAGTCAATGAGTTTGGAATAGCCACACTGTGTGACTACAGGATGTAAATGCCTTTCATCTAAGAATCTCCAGATAGCATATGACTGAGCTAACAGAACACAATTGTTATACATTACTCAAGGCCTATGAAATCTCCATGAAAACACTATCATGAAATCATAACACCCTTGATGATATAAAATACTAAGGACCATATGAACCTGTCTTTGGGGCCAACAACAATTATAAAGTAGCCTGTGGCAGTTCCGCATCACAGGATCTTAGAGCTGAACAACGCTCCTCAGATGTATTAAAGCTCTACCCTTTAGGTAGCACTACATAGATTTAACACTGTCTTTTGATTAAGTTCTAAAAGATTCACAAGTGGGCTTCATTAAAACACAAATCTGATGGACTTCATACATTTCAATAAAAAGGAAGTATGATATAATAACTATCTTTGAAGTTTCAACAATTTTTCCTACCCATCATCCAGAAGGTATTTTAAAGGAACCCTCCACTATGTACAGTCCATCAGTCATTAGCACCTATAGAAGAAGACCTTAGGAGTGCTCTGAAGACATCTACAACAAGCAGTACTTTGGTTTCACGAAGCCCAGGGTGATAAAGACTTGAATTAACTGCCACATCATGGTATCATAGAATTAAACACAGAGCTCAAGTTTAAGGTCTCTTTAGTCATACTGGCCACACTGATTCCAATCCAAACATCTACAGTCATTATTTCCATTTATCTGCTGTAATTAGGTTTCTTTTTTAAACCCTTAGATTCAAAGCAAAGTCAGAGAAATATCTTAGAAAAATACATTTGACACTTCCAATTTACATTAAAAATGTCCTTCCCTTATTCTCATAACACAATTTCCAACCATTATTATAGAAATCATAGATTACATAGCATTCTGCATGCTAACCACTAATCTTTTTTAGATTATGAAAATTAGAAATAAATTGCAATTAAGAAATTTTCATAATTAAGTGTGTAAAGTATAAATACAAGTTATTTTTTTAAAAACTTTATTTTAACACCTAATACAATTCCAATTTAAGGATTACTCGCACAAAAAAATAAACACATTTGGTATAAAAATGTATCACTTTAACGCCCTTTCCCCCATAGGCCCCACCCCCACCCTCTTGAGCTGCACTCTATCTGGATGCAGAACATACAGACTAATGGCACGAATCAGGTTTCACCTACAGGAGTTTCTGTTTATGTACCCAGGTACTCTAGAGGACACCAGCCCACTTTATGACATGAACCAATCCCTTCAGCCTGCTGAATGAGTTTCACAAAGAAACAAAGCTTATTATAAAGGCATCTTAAAAACCATTATCGTAAATCCTTTTTAGAAGGACTGACTTTTTTTTTTGTTTTTTTTGTTTTTGTTTTTTTTTGCAACCATTTATATACAGTGTAACATAACAGCTCTGGAGTACAGTACATGCAGCAGAATATACCTGTTGAATATAAAATACTTTCTTAAAATCTTCATCGTTGGAATTCTTTGAAGTTTAAATTATAGAATGCCCATTACTTTGAGAAAATGGTTGAGGAGTACAAATGTCTGCATATGTTGGCCACAGAAATAATCCAAGGCTAACTGGAATAATATTCTTAGCACACCAGGAGTGCATAAATAATTTACTTACATTATTAAAATACAACTCATAAAATTCAAGTTCGAGATCTTATAGGATTGTCTCTGTAAATCCTTTAAGTGGTTGCCTAGAAATGAGTCGTCTCTTCTTCCTCGTGTCTGACTTTCTGAGTCCCGTAAAAAATGCCACGCTGAAGCTCCTCCTTCCTCCAGGGAAGCAGCTCTATTTGTGCCGACTGCCCCTCCTCTTCATGGCGGCGGTGCACTGTGGACAGTACCACTTCCCCTTCGGGGCTTCTGTCAAGCCAACACACCCATAGTGGAACCACTCTATCGGGCACTGGAAAACAAAGTGAAAAAGAGTGTTGGGACTTCTAAAGACTAGATGGAAAAAGTGCTCAAGACAGAGTATTTCAATAACCAAAGTGAGATCCGTGCAATCATATTTCTTGATCCCGGCAGTGCCTTAGAGGTTACTGAGTTCAACTGATCTGCCTCATGGACCAAGAACTGGAAGCACAGAGAAAGGATGCTTCTTTGATAAGGAGGTTCGTGGACTCTACAATCTGAACACTAAAGAATGAACATTCCCTCACTGTCATCTACTTGGACCGCTAGGCAGAGCCATCTTCCAAAGACAAAAGAAGACGAATCTTATAGAAGAAGGAAAGTACATTGAAGATTTGAAGACATTCAGACCTAAGTGTTCTAGGAAGTGGAATGAGCTGGCTGTAAGGAAAGACATCAAACCTAAGTGTTCTCCTAGGAAGTGGAATGAGCTGGCTGTAACTAAAGACATCAAGTGGACAGCTGTGCTTCCTTCCTGGTGCTCCATCCAGAGACACGGAGAAAAATCCTCTGTGAGACGTTCAGAAACTCTTCTTTCCACAGGAGTCATGACACCCACAAGAGCACAGGAGGAACCAGGGGGACCCCAGAGGACATGGACTCCCAGTCAGCTCTGGAAATGGGGGGGGGGCACTGCTTTGAACACACACACACACACACACACACACACACACACACACACACACACACACGACTGCACAGGGCGGCTGGGGAACACACTGTTCCCACCCTGTCAGGGAAGGAACACACACGACTGTCACTGCGTCAAGCCAATCTTTGGTGTTCCTCAGAGTGTTTTACAAATTCCACTCTTGTTAGCATTAGGATCCGACACCACTGGTGTCACCACTGCCAGAGGGCTCCAGTGAGGGCTCCAGCTACTCCTCTGAAGTGGGAAAGGATCAAAAGGGGCCCTGCTGTAAGGCTGGCAAGGAATGAGTCAAAACCACTGACAAAATCTGCTCAGTATTTAGTCAAACACGTATCTTTAACCAAAATTAAGTCCCTGCCGTGGTTTGAACATGAAATTTTCCTGAGAAGCTCCGGGGTTTGAACAGTTGGTCCCCAGCTGGTAGCACCGTTTAGGAAGTCTCTAGAACCTTTAGGAGAGGGAGCCTTGCTAGAAGTACTTCACTGAGGACAGGTCTGGGGGTTTTACAGCCTGCTACTACTTCTGCTTGCTGTCTCACTTTCTGTCTCCTGCGTGTGGGCGAACTGTTTATTACTAGGCAGCTTCTGGACTGCCAGGCCAACCACAGGGTCCTGCTACTGTGCCTCCCCTGCCAAGATGCACTGGATTCCTCTGGAACTGTAAGCCCCAAACCCCTTTTCTCTCCCAAAAGCTGCTCTTCGTCAGGGCATCCTTATCAAGTAACTACAGTTTCCTAGGGGAGGAAGCAGGAAAGCCTTCCTTCAAATCTCCCCATTTCCCCATTAGAGACGGCTCGTCCCAGCATAAGTCTCTGGTGGAGGCAATGCTGAGTGCTGCGATAACCAAGGAAATAACCCACATTAGGTCCTCCTTGTTCCCAGGCTCCCTCTGCTTACAAGAATGGAGGACTTTAAAGTCTCATTTCTTCAATGTGGTAAACAGCCTGGACTTTAGCAAACACAGTATCTTTAGCAGAAAGAAAGGGAAGCACTTAGAACTGCCAGAAGTAACTCTCAAGAATTTAATCTGAACCTAACATTGTAATACTCGCTTAAAAAAAGTTAAGCAGGGAACTCATGAAGGGACATGGTCCTGCTGTGGATATGTAGATACTCTGATCAGGAGAATGTAGCTATCATAAATGAAAACCTGATTTTCAGATCGGAAGATACAGTTAATAAGACAAATACTCAATTATCAACAACTTTTTACATTCCAAATAGAAAAATGCAATACTCACATCTTGGTTATCACATCCCACCATCTCGCCATAGGATACCTAGTTGAAAGAAAATTAGACAAACTAATTATAACTATGTAATAAGCACTGAATCTAAATTAGGTTTTTATGATGTCAGAGAACAGAGAGAAACTCACTGAAAATACAATGAAGGAGTTGGGAATAGGGTGGTTTTGTTATCTTTCTTAAAAGACTATGGGACAAGGGGATATGCCCAGAAACCACCTGCTCTTTGGAAATCTGAAAGAATTCACTACATAAGCCACACAGAGTGGGAGTCAGATTTGTGGTGGTGGTCCTTGTGGGAAAACTTTAGTTTCTTTCTGGCTATCGACCACCTGATGGGTTTTATATCCTCCTGGGTCACTTCTGCATCAACAGAGTCTGCTACTGAGACCAGAAGGAGACAGCAGATGTCCTCAATGACCCTCCACATAGTTTCTTTGAGATAGAGCCTCTCAAAATTAATAACATACATAACAAAACAACAGAAAATATAGCCAACTCTGCTAGAAGTTAATTTATAAGAATATAAAATGGTTTTAAAAGGCACACATACTAAAGCCAACTAAAACAATCATTCATACAAAAGTTCAAATTGGTGCATTGTATTTAAGAGAAAATAATACTTAGTGCTGAACTAAGCTTTAGAAAATGCTATGCATATCAATTTTAGGTAGCAGAAATAGATGTGTATCTTGGTAGACTGTATCAAACATTTATAACATCATTGTATTTGAATGGATTAATATAAAGTTAGTATAAAAGCAATTATGTTGAAAATGATGTTCATAATACTTGTTATTTAAAAGAAATGAGAACTGTAACATAATCTACAGCTAGGGATGGACTAAATAAATTATGGTGCAAAGCATGAGAGCTAGCATTGAAAAAAATTTTAATAAGAACCTTGTTTAGTGAGCAATAGATAGTTACAGGCATACAAACATACCACGTCCATATATCCATATATATTATATGTATATAACTGGTATGGAATGAATGTTTGTGTTCTTCAAAATTCCTATTTTGAAGCCATAACCCCTTATAACTGAAGAGTGGGCCTGTGAGGAGTGGTTATGGTTAAGTAAAGCCAGAATCTGATGGTTCCAGTGGCTATACGAGAAGAAAAAAATGAAGCTGGCACATGCTTGTATATCTGCACAATATGGTGTCCCTGTCTCCCCATGAATACACAGGTAACTGTCTTCAAACTATAAAAGTGGCCTTACCAGGAAGCTAGTCAACAAGTGCCAGAGTCTTGGCCCTCCCAGTCTCCAGAACCATGAGATGAGTCTCTGCTTGGTAAGCCACTTGGCCAGTAGTATATTATATCAGCCAACATATACGCAAGGTACATAGTGGTGTGACATCCAAGTATCTCACCACTGACTGTATTGGAAGGCTGACATTCTGTGTCACTCACATGCTTCTTTATATTCTTGGTATTTACAGCAAATATGCTACTTTTATAAGAGGAAAATTCTGTAAGTAAGTCATCTTGATTTCAGCCAGAATAAAAATGTGCTGAAAATGAAACCGTTATCTTCCTTCTTGTTTATTCAGACTGCACTTTTATAGACAGGCCCACATTTTTACCTGATTACAGATGCAATATCGAGGTTCATTGGGGTCATAAGTCCAGTCAACTTGACTGTTGGAATCAGATTCGGGCACTACTGTTGCTTGCTGGGAGACTTCCTGTACTACAGTTGAAGATGAAGAACATAAAGATAAGGAAGAAGAGGAGGACGAGGAGGAGGAGGAGGAGGACTGCTGGCTTGAAGACTTCGTGTTGTTTCTGGAAAACAATTAAAGAAAGATCAGTCTTCTTTGCTCATCACGAGAGGTCCCCTAAGGGTGACTACTAGTAACTTACATGAAAGAAAAGATACATCCATGCCTGATGCTACCTTAAAGAATCTCATTCAGAAGCAACTTCCCAGAGCAAGGAAAAGCTATATTGTTTTCAATAGTTTATTTTTAAAATAAATACCAGAAAATTCTCTTAAAATGTTTCAACTTTTAAAAATAATTTCTAAATTAAAGTTACTATCTACTATTGACTTAAAACTTTTGGCAGTATTCAAGAATAGCTACACTATCTCACATTGTATTTTTACAGTAAACTGAACAGTTCTCATCAAAACCCTAAATACAAATATACCAAAGTATTTGGTAAAAATCTTTCTAACAAACATCAGGGCATGTGCCCTGTGCCTACCAAGCACAGAATGTCAAAGTTGAGAGTGTCAAAATTCACGAATTGTTCACCACCAACTCTAGAGTTCTAAAGTGCAGAAACTTACTATAAGGCGTTAAATTAAATTTGGGCAATTATATCAATTTTTAAGGTATATTTTACATTGATCATTCTTTCAGGAATTTTATAGAGAAACAATACATTTAAAAATAAAATTAAAATATAATTATTAGATAATTCCTTTTCTTTTCTTTTTGATTTATTTTTCTCTCATATTACATTCCAACTGTAGTTCTCCTTCCCGTCTCCCACAGATCCACTCCTCCTCAGTTTCCCTTCAGAAAAGGGCAGGCCTTCCAGAGGTATCAACCTAACATGGCATATCAAGTTGCACTAAGACTAGGCATAGCCCCTCATATTAAGACTGGATGAGGCAACCTAGAGGAGGAAAAGGGTCCCAAAGCAGACAAACGAATCAGAGACAGCCTCGGTTCCCACTATTAAGAGTCCCATAGCCGGGCGGTGGTGGCGCACGCCTTTAATCCCAGCACTCGGGAGGCAGAGCCAGGAGGATCTCTGTGAGTTCGAGGCCAGCCTGGGCTACCAAGTGAGTTCTGAGTTCCAGGAAAGGCACAAAGCTACACAGAGAAACCCTGTCTCGAAAAACCAAAAAAAAAAAAACCAAGAAAAAGAAAAGAGTCCCCGAAACCACTAAGCTGCACAACAATAACACATGTGCAGAGGACCTCGGTCAGACTCACACAGGCTCCTGCTTGCAGGTCCAGTCTCTGAGACCCTATGAGCCCTCGTTAGTTGATTTTGCAGGCTATTTTCTTGTGAGATAATTAATTCTTTTGGCCTAGCATTTATCCCTTTTATATCTTCAGACAAAGGGTCTCCTCTGTAGCCTTGGCTGGCCTCAACTCCCTATGTAGACTAGGCTGGCCTTGAATTTGAGGTAATCCTCCTGCCTCTGCCTTCCAAGTGCTAGGCATACAGATGAGCATCATCATGTTTGGCTTGAATTTTCAGTATGCATAAGTACTTGGTGTATCCATTACCTTAGATGAATAGTGGCAAATGATGAGTTTTCATCTCCACAGTTCACACAACCACCCTAAGTCGCTCACACACCAAATCTAGGGATGTTTTCATATAATCAGTTTTGGGGACATAAACAAAAATTCAGATGCTTTACTTTTAATCAAAATGAAAAATCTTGTGTAAAAAACTTCCTGGGATACAATTTGTACTTTATATTAATTAACCATGAACCACCTAATTAAAAATGGAAACAGTATCATAAAATGATTTATCTGAAAGAATAAAAGAAAGTAAAAAGAAGTCATTTATATACAAAGTCAGAAAAACTGCAAACGACTTTAACAGTTGAAAGACTTCCAGCCTGCAAGGTAAGGAAGGCAGTGCAAACAGCTGTCTGCCTGCCCGCCCTAGCATTCAGCTGGGGCCACTGCACCCGCCTTGGTTAATTCCCGGAGGCCCAGCTGAGGCACACAGTACTGAGCAAAGGCACGCAGCACATCCATTACAGAACTTACTTGCTCTTCCTGCCACTTCGTGAGTCAGCTGCCGAGGAACTGGCATTCTGTGTTAAGGTCGTCATGAGTGCCGATGAGGAGGAATAGCCAGCTGTTTCTCTGGGCATCGAAAATTCTTTTCCCAGCTGAAAGTCATTATTCTTAAATGCTTCATAACTGGCTTTTAAACTTGATGTTCTTCGTCCTTCTTTCATCTTAAGTAGACATACATTGACAGCATTAATATATGTAAATATATATTTTCTCCTTTAAGCGGTACAAGTTATGACTATTTAAGTCATTTCATGTAAAGATTCAAAATCATTTTTATGCTAACTTGAGAAAAAATATGGGAAATAGAACTTCTTAACTTGCACTGTGTGCAAACTACAGAAATGAGCTAACTGCAGCCAACACAAATGCAGCAGAAAGCCCGACTGTGGAGAGAGAACAGTAACAGTCCTCACAATGAGAACAAGGCTGCTGGAGCACTGACTGGGAGAAGGTCGGTGTGCGAGATGCACGATGCATCACGCTCCACCCACTGGCCCTCTGCAGTATTAATAAAGCACCACCCAGCCTAAACGCCCCACTTCAAACCGAAACCACACGGCATCTGAACCCCATCTCTTCGCACCCAGGGGTCGCTCTTGGGGTCTGCCAAGGACAGGAACAGAATGTACCATCTGCCTCAGAACCCTGCCTGGTACCTGGGCTGTTGCTTGCACTGCTTGAGCTGCTGCCATGGTGATGGCCCCTGCACCAGTCCCTGAAGATAAGGAGCCAATATTATAGGATGCCAGGGGCTGGGACGAATTCACGTTGTAAGCATTGTTGGAGGAAGCTGTGGAATTATTATTTCGACAACCTGTAAAGAAGTAAAGAAAAAAATCAGTCGCAGAGAACACAATGTTACTGAGTTTAAACTACATTATTTATTATCATTTCCAATATATATAATCATTAAATTTAAATTCTTCAGGTACTTTAGGAATTGAATCAAAGAAAAATGGAAGCCAATTTTCCCTTTTCTACTCTCCACATGTAGACTGTACAGGTGACACATGTATGAATTATAACCCTGAGAGCTTCTCCATCCCCTTATTCCAACACAAACAAAACAAGTGAATTATCGCATTGAAGAAAACAAACTTACCCAGTGTGTTCTCCTTAGAAGCATCAGATGTAAGGGTGGACAGAAGAGCTTCAGATTTGAATTTCTTTTCGGGGATATGATCTGTTGCTGTATGGTGAGAAGTTGGATTATATTTCCTTTCTGAATAAAGAGAAAGAATTCACACAATTTTAAACTTTAGAGGACTATAGACAGGGCATAAGAATACTTCTACCTTTTTATAAGCCAGTACAGTTACAATCTAGGTTCCCCATGAAATGGTCATTGAGCTCACCAAGGAGAGGACAAGCAAACAGCCTCTGCCACGCTTCACCGAGAGAGTAGACACTTCAAGCGCTTCAGAAACTTTAGGAGCAAAATACTAAAGACAACCCATGATGCACTACGGTTTCACATATACCATGAGAGGAAGTCCATTTTAATATATTGCCTATCATTGAGAATAGCTTTCAATTTACCACTCTTTCCTATTGAATTATCATGTCAAAAAAATTAAAGAAAGCAAGACTATCTACTAGCCATTCACACATCAATTCCTTTACTCACTAACTCATTAATAGTAAGATTCTATCACACGCTAAATGTTAGGCTAAGCACTGAGAGTCAAGACTGACCGAGACATACCTTATGAAGAAATATTGTTCAGGTCAGCCACGATACTCCCTAGGTCTATGGAAGCTGGTATGTGCTGCTGGTATTTCTATACACTCTCTCTATGTTTGTTGGGGGGCCATCCCACCCCCACTTTTCCCCGGAGTACTCTTGAGCAGGAGCAGCAGGAAATATTAGATAGAAATATTGCTAGAGAGAGACAGACAGAAACATAGAATAGCCTCGGGAGGGCCTGAATTCTTATCCATCAGGCCCCGACTGTATCTGCCCAAAGGGCTTTTAAAGGAATGCCAAGGGGTGGAACAAAAGACCTCCACCCAGGCACGGCCAAGTGCAGACTCTTCCAACCACCTGGCAACTTTGCCCATGGTCAAATCATCCCCTCATGCAGCTCTACTGTGTCAGGCAAACTCAGGTCTCACAGGGAAACCTCTGAGGACTCCCACATATGTTTATAGAAGAGCCTGCCTGTTCCCAGATTAAATACACTTTGCTTAAATGTGAAAGTCTGTAAGTAAACGGTGACAAAAGTCTATTTTTAAAAAGAGAAAGGGAAAGATATTTCTCAATTGGTTATGTGGAGTTAATAAAGAGAATATATAGGTGACATTACTGAGTTTTAAACTATACTTCAATCAAACTTACTTTCCACAGGAGTATGTGAATGAGCGTGGTGATTGTTCACTGGCTGAGAAGGAGTATCTAATTCCAAAGATCCTAGAGAGGGCACAGAAACAAACCAGAATTAAATGTCACCATAGAACTTTACACATCAACCAACCATAAGCAATGTGTCCCCTCACAGATGACTGCCCAACTCTGGTGCATAGCCTATCATTTTAGCTAGACATGTGGAGGGTCATAACCTTTGATTTCATCCTGAACAATCCTCTCTCTAAGCCAAGATTCATTTCTCAATATTCACTTTAAGTATACAACTATTCAAGGCATGCTACTGTCTAATTAGGGACTCTCTGGTGCTGGGTAATACATAAATAGGAAAAGGGAGCATCACAGCTCTATTGAGGGTGAGATCTAAAAAATTCAACCTAGCAAAGATTCACTAGGTAATCCTCAAGGTCTAGGTATGAGGACATTACTGCACACAGAGAAATTCTTTCAATCACGAAAATGAAGTGTGACACTGACAACTCCAGGAAAGAATTCAGGGCTTTGCCCACAAAAGGTGAAGGGTATAATTCCTAATGCCAAACCTGAAAATACTTCTAAAGGAATCCTCTGAGTTTATTCCCTTGAGATAAAGTCATGCCAGGGGGTAGGGTGGAACCGTTTTTGTAATGTGATCCTGTTCCATTTCATGTGTCTGTGTCCTCAGAGTAGATGTTTTTATTAACCCTCCTGAAGCAGTGAGTAGGCGGGCATGGGGTATTGTTATCCACAGCTACCACCAGCATTTCCAAAGGGAAAAAACCTTCAAAGGCAGTTATACAATATTTCATTTTGTTCCCCAATACCCATTATCCTCAGATAGGTTTCCTCCAGAATAAAGGTATTGCCAGCAGAGAAGACATTATGTGAAGCGACGATTTACTTTTAAATTTAAAAATGCAATTCTCGCTAACAGGCCCATGCCTGGCTTCTCCAGATGAACCTCACATGTCTGATAAACACAGAGCTTGGGTACCCTGCAGTCATGAAACCCACTATCTGGCAGGAGACCCAGGAACAAGTGCTGGCTGGTGAACGCACCAAGGTACAAGGTCTGTTGGAACACCGTAATTGAATTTTCACAGAACTCACCCTCAACACTCTATACCTCCTCTGGCCCTACTACCAAACTATCTGCTTTCATTTCACCTATTTAGGTTGGAAGAGATTCTAAATCAGTTAAAAACAGAGATCTTGTTCACATTTTGAGGAAGTCTCCAGAGTTAAGCCCAGGAAGTATCTGGTACTAAGTTGGAGTACTGCAGGCTAAATCTTGATAGATAGATAGATAGATAGATAGATAGATAGATAGATAGATAGATAGATAGATAGATAGATAGGTAAAAATACACTAGCATGGCTTCTTCTGATAAGGGGAGATTTTGGAAACAAAAGAGGAAGTGTCATGGACCCAATGGAGATCTCAGTACACACAGGTGAGGCAAAGCTTCAAGAAGTTCCTAAGGGGAAATCCCATCTTTCTCAAAGCCTAAGCACCTACAAACAGACTTCATTTGTGTCTCACTGTGGCACTTGTATTCCTTTGCCTCTTTCTTCTCACCACTGACCAGATTAGCATACGAAGACATGAAAAATGGAAGGTGTGTCCAATGTGGAGCCAATAATCACAATCACAGTGCTCTAGAACCTGAGGCAACAAGGTTTTATATAGCAAGATCACATCTCAAAGTGAAAACAAGACAAAATGGAAAGACTTTGTATGTTATTTTCATAAAGAGTGAATGGGATGACATCTTGTATTATCTCTCTCAGTGTCGATGACTCAAAGACTTCAATGCTAGACTCCAAGTTATGAGACCCAGATGCCACCCTCCACCAAAGGGCATGCATGCATTGTTTGAAAGGCTTCTGTGAGAAAATGTCTCCATGGTGATTGACACAGGTAACTTTCCACGAGAGATGAAAAACCATAAATTTTACTTACGCCTCTCTAATATTTCCGTAATCCCAGCATTATCAGCTTCCAGCTCCATTTTAAACTTAGCCAGCTCCTGATCCAGTTTTCTCAAGTGGCGATCTACCTGTTTCAAAAAAGATAAAAGATAATACCAAATCTGGGACCCTGCTAGACTTCAGTTTAATGATGAAACTTAAATCTTTGTTTCTTCCAGCAAATTTGTCAATCAACCTACACCTTAGGGTGCTAGGCCAATACTCTCTCAATCTTATGTTTAAGAAACCAGAGTTTCAAATACATTAGAAAACGTTCTATGACCAATTTTCAGAGGTGGGGCTGTGAAAATCCAAGCAAGTGCCATTCTGAGGGCTGGAGGACTAGCAATGCTTCACAATATGCCTAAGTTACCTTCTGCTCGAACTCTACCCTGGAGTCATCTACAGTGTCCTACAGAACTGCCCTTAGCCTAACGAAGGGACACAGGCAATCAGTGCTGCACAGCAGGAAAGGGAACCATTCTAACTGCAGACGTTTATGTAAAGGCTCAAACAAAAGGGTAAAAAAGCCAAAAATCTTCATTTCTGAAAAAGTTTGGCTAAAATGGTTTTATTTGTAATACTACTGCCTTAGTTATGATGGCGAATTTTCTTATGATTTGCTTATAGATCTTTCCAATAACTTAGGAAAATTATGATACTTTCAACTAGCAGTATTCTAATATATTTGTAAGATTAATGTTAAATACTTTCCAATATCGTTGTTCCAAACTTACTATTTTAAAAATGAACAAACAATCCATCACATTCTTTGAACTGTATTTTTCTTGCAACACTGACAAGATCTTTTTTCAAAATCTAGCCTCACTGATTACTGTTGCGACTAATGACAGCAGAGGGTAGAGAAATGGTCCAGTGGTTAGAAATGCTTATGCTCTAGCACAACGTTGAGGGTGGGTACCCACCAGAGCTTAGGTACCTATCACCTGCCTTTGATGGCTCCAGCTGCAGAGGATCCAAAGCCCTCTTCCAGCACCCACGGGCATTTGTGCTCATGTGCACAAACCCATATAACAGATAATCACAAATATGCACAATTAAAATAAAAAACAAAGTCTCAAAAACAAAACAAACAAGTTGCTGGACATGGTGGTTCATGCCTTTAATTGGGGAGTAGAGGCAGGGGATCTCTGTGAGTTCGGGGCCAGCATGGTCTACACAGTGAATTCCAGGTCAGCCAGAGCTACACAGTGAAACATCTCTTCTCTTTTCCACCCCTCCCCCAACAACAGCAAGCCCAACCCAACCCAACCCAACCCAACCCAACCCAACCCAACCCAACCCAACCCACCCCACCCCAACCAACCCCAACCAACCAACCCAACCCAAAACAACCCAACCCAACCCAGCCCAACCCAAGCCAACCCAACCCAACCCAACCCACCCCACCCCAACCAACCCCAACCAACCCAACCCAACCCAACCCAACCCAACCCAACCCAACCAAACAAACTAGAATGGCTTTCTTATATACACCACAATGTACTACAACATAAAACGAAGAAAAAACTCTCAATTGTTCAATTAAGTACTTTGTTTCTAACATGAGGAGGAAGAGGAAAACACCAGCAAAATACAAGATGCAGGACAGATGCTACTGAGGCCAGGTAACTCAGTGTTCTGTGCTTTAGATGTCCTCTTAGTTACTTTTCTGTTGATGTGATAAAAAATCATGACCAAAAGCAACTTTAGGGGGGGAAAGTTTATTTTAACTTATCACTTGTAGCCCATTAACCCAGAAGTAAGGGCAGAAACTCAAGGTAGGAAAATGGAGGCAAGAACTGATTCAGAAGCCACGGAGGAGTGCTTCTTACTGGTTGCTCCTCATGGCCTGTTCGACCTGCTTTCATATAGCACTCAGGACCACCAGCCCAGGGATGGCACCACCCACAATGAGCTCTACAGTGGGTAGCTGTTCTGTCTATGACCTTGAAGCACCACCCCTAGAGATGCAGCAGGGAGGTAACTGCTCTACCTGCCTATGACCTTGAGATACATGCCCCTGGGGCGTGGCCTCTCAGCAACCCTTAAGACCTGAGATGCAAGTAAGCATCCCTCTGCCCTCTTCACTCCCTCGTGGGACTTCCATGCAGGGCTGATTCAGGCAGCTGGAACAGTGTTCCAGAACCTGTGTCAATTCTGTTCTGTACAGTGAGTTTTTCCCCTTAATAAGTTCTTTGCCCTTTAAACAGACTCCATGGATTTCATAGATTTCTTGTTATAGAACTGGGCCCTCCCATATCCATCAATCAAGAACTGAGCCACAGTCTTGCTGTAGCGGTTAGATTAAGAATGCTACCCACCCCCTATTGGCTCATTTGAATGCTTAGTCACCAAGGGTAGAACTGTTTGAAAGGATTATAAACATTAGGAAGTATGGCCATGTTGGAGGAAGTGTGTCACTGGGGGAAGGCTTTAAGGTTTCAAAAGCCCATGCCAGGCCCAGAGTCTGTTCTCTCTCTCTCTCTCTCTCTCTCTCTCTCTCTCTCTCTCTCTCTCTCTCTCTCTCTCTCTCTCTCTCTCTCTCTCTCTCTGCCTACTGATCAGGATGAAGCTCTCAACTACTGCTCCATTGGCCTGCCTGTCCTCACCTAAATTTTAAGACATTACTCTTTCCAATTTTATAAGAAAAACCATAGCTCAGATGGGTTAAGTAACATGCCCAAAGTTATAAAGCTTTTGTATTATAATAAGATTTAAATTTTACCTACATATAATCTATTATGCTTTGTCATTTGTATCTAATGCCTTCTAAAACTGTGTATAGGAACCAACTGTTCTTTTTCTTTTTAAACTCAGAGACATATAATTTAAATAGCAAAACTAGTAATACTGTCCTAATCATTTAAATTTTAAATGTTAGCAACAATCTTCAACATATTACTTTATAAGTTTTCAGTCATTTAAAGTCAAGTTATCGCTTCATATTTACATGCAAATTACTCTTCAGAATTTGGCAGAAGTCATAGCCACAATATTTAAAGTCTTCTGGTGTCATATGTTCGGGATGCTTTTACTCCTATTCATATGACACAGATAACTTTTGAGCATCCTCTAATGGAATTTCCTTTTCAACAAAATAATAACCACAGATCTCCATTATTCAACATATAGTGTCTCTTTCATTGTCAAAATTCAATCTCAGGGGGACTCAGACTAATGAAATGCTCTTATTCCAAAACACTTAACACAACGAAAACCTTCCATCAATTTATCTAAAAAACAATAAACAATGAGCTTCTAATATATACTTGGCACTAGGCTAAATGGCGGGCATGTGAAGACTGTGAGATAAATCCTGGCCTTCATAGAAATTAGAATTTTACCAATAAATCGAAATTCACAAAAATTTTAACATAATAAAGACCTCAAGAAGATACAGTGTAAATGTAGCAAATAAAGATCAGTTCAAAGGGAGTGGTTAAGTAGTGCAAGAATAAAAGATGCAACAATGTGACACTGGGCTGTGGTAGACACAAAGGTATCAATGACTTAGTGAAGAGCACATTGTATTTAAATACATGGAAAGGAGTAATCATACAAAATGTCAAACAGTCAAACAGTATGTTCAGAGTGAAAGAAAGAATGGTCTAGTCTGTAATTTAAAGACTAGAGAGGGGAAAATGCTGGAATCGCAGTTGGGAGGGTGGTCTAAAGTGATATGAAGGTGTTTCCCCCACACCACACACTCAATTCACCCTAGCTTTCTACTTAAAAATCTTTATTCAATATAGCATTGATGAAGTTCATTAGATGGCTCAGAAGAAGCAACAGAATTCATAGAATTAAAAATCCTCAAAACTAATTTCCTACCTCAGCAGGCAGAGCAGCCATAACCACCCTAAGGGTGCAGCTCTGGAAATGGCTTCTTGATTTAAAAGCAACTGTGAACTAATTACTTTAGAAGCAACTCTTGGGCAATGCGAATTATTTTTCTTAAATTTATCATTGCTATACTTACTAAAATAAAATTAGAAGTCAGAAAGTAAGTTGACTACAAGCTCTCTTGTTCTAGTTCCAAATCATTCTATAACCCCAACCACAATGGCTAAATTTAAACTACTGTCTTTCTCCAGAACTCTTCTAAGGCAAAGAAAACATTATTCAGTATATTCATGATCAAAGAATTTAGTCACACTTGGCCTCTTTGTATAAAACAACAAAAAACTATTCCTTAATATTTTAGAGTTGAAATACTTTATTTTTCTCTTTTGAATCTCCCAGTTTTTCAATGTTCAGATTTTACAATGCGTCACTGATGGACCTAAATTAAATTTACATATAACTTTGAAAGTTTCCATATGATCAGTTGCTTCCAAGATAGTCAAATGTTCCAATTTAGACATCTAGTTTGATCTTAAAGAATGGGCAAACAGTTTATTAGGTTCTAAGAGAAAATCCACAGCATTTGAGGCAAGTTTCTTCCATAAGAGGGTTTTGCTACAAAGAAAAAGGTAAATTGGTGTTGGGGGGAGCAGGAAGTAATGACAGCAAAGTACTTTCTAATAAATCATTAAAATGGTTTTTTACATCCCTAAATTATATGACTAGATGAAAACGTGAACTATTCTCCTTTGGTTGAACCAAGTTCCTGGAACATGAGCTACATCTAACTGTCTTCAAAGACAGCAGGGACAGACAACAAATCAAAGGCCAGGCTCACATAATATTCATTTCTTAATTAGAGGATCAGGGGAAAACTCTCAACTTTATTGGTAGAATTTGGGTCTGAAGTTCAGTCATCTCAGGGACAGGCCAGGATATATAAACAGAAGCAAATTCAAGGGTGTTGAGCAGCACCAGACTATGAAGAGCACTCAAGCATTAACTAAAAGCTCTAATTTTAGCAGAGTGCATATAAATCAACTTTATTGGGTATTGCAATATAATACTTCTTAGAGAGTGGTATTTTGTTAAAGAACACAAATAAGTATTTAATGACTGTACTAGAATTTTAGGAAATTATCTAACAAGGTAGTTTTTTGTTTTGTTTCTAGACGTTTCTTTATTTGTAGATGCATAACATGGATTTTTTCCTTAATAAATGGCATAACCAGTATAATGCTGGTCATAAGACTATATCCATTTACTACTGAGATAGAAAGCAAATAAAATGCTACAGTGTAAAAAAGCACAATAAAATCCCATTTTATATAAAACACTGAAACATGAAATCTGACTGTAGACAGGTTCAGTGCCTTTTACTGGAAATGCATATATAGGACAGGTGTTTCAGATTTCAAATGTTTTCAGATTTGGGGGAGGGGTTAGATATAATACAGAGATGTCTTCAGGACAGAATCACATCTCAATACAAACTCCATTTCCATTTCATATATATACACACACACACACACACACACACACACACACACACACACACATACACATATAATCTAAAGGGAATATCCATATCCTGTTTTGCTTGTAACCTGTCACATGAAATCAAATGTGAAGTTTTTTTTATATGCAGCATCATTTCAATACCCACAAAGCTTCAATTCTGGGAAGAATTTCACATTTTAAACCTTCAAATTAGTAAAGTGTACTCAACTACCCTAAAAGCCTGTGTAAGTCAGAGACCAACTTATGAGAGTCAGTTCTCTCCTTTCACCATGTGGGTTCAAAGAATCAAATCCACGTCATCAGGCTTGGTGGAAGGTGTCCTTACGGCCTGAGCCATCTTGCCAAAACAAAGATTTAGTGTTTTAAAATGCTGAACAAATTTTCAAATCTTCCTTTAGAAGAACTCTTTCACAATTATCATATGCATTAGAAAAACTATCTAAATTAAAGACACTAATAAAACATAAGAACATATTAAAAAGAATACTAAAAAGAACTAAGCAAAGACAGGGTCAAGATGGACCCTGGAGAACACAGTAAAATATATACGGTACAAAATATCAGTGGATTTCCATCAAGAACACAGCATGAGGACTGTGTATTTTAGAATAAGCATGAGAGATTTATCAACTGGGGCTGAGCACCCCACGGTCACTTATTCTCTGCATTTGGCCAGTTGTGGATCTCTGTAATAGTCTCCATCTGTTCCAAAAAGCTTCTTTGACGAGGAGTAAGCGCTACACTTATCTGTGAGTTTGCGGATAAGTATTTAGGGTAGAATTACAAATTGTATTGGTTTAGGAAAATGGCTGCAGTAGCTTCTCCTCTAGGGTCTATGACCTCTCCAGCCATTAGTATCTGGATGGGATTACAGTATCAGGCATGGATTTCATCCTAATAAGCAGGACTTAAATCCAGCTAGACAGCTACTGGTTACCCCAAGGTAGAAGCCACCATTGCAGCACTGGGGATATCTTGCTGTGCTTGCTATAAAGTTCGTAAACTTCAGGAAAAATCACAGAAGGCCTGAGGACCAGGACACCTAAGGCTAGATGTCTTCTAGACATAACAGGAAAGCTGCACCCACAAAATTTCAACAATATAATTGCCTAATTAAGATTTGCATAATGAACACCAATTGTCATGCCAACACGAACAGAGAAGTTTCACACCCCTAGAAGAGCTATGGGAAATCATGGCTCGTGAGAGAAGTAGAATCAGTTTTCTCCTAGGATGAACTCTCTGATAGGTTATCTAATCCCAAGTAGTCAGCCATAAATGCATGTATATATGAGCAATGCTAAATAGACTCAGTAAGAGATCTCCCCGCTACATACACACAAGCACATGCACACACACTCACATGCACACACATACACACAGATATGTAGAGAAAAAGATTAGACAATCAATAAATGATAGACAGATCATATGCATGTATACATGTAACAATAATATTTAAAAAGTGGTCATGGATTTGAGAGGCAATGGAGGGGAACATGGGAGGACTTAGAGAGAAGAGGAAGAAGGGTAGAAATGATGAAAATAAGTATTCATGCATGAAATTCTCAAAACCTTAAATTTTAAAAGGGACCAAAGTGGAAACACAACTTAGAAAAGCTACTCTAGTCTTTCTGGCATATGATGAATATATTACAGGGGTTAGGTTCTAGAATCAATGCAAGAGGGTTTTCTAGAGACTAGCAATGCTCTATCTTGTCTGGGCTATGGTTACCATAGTACATACATTAGTCCAAATGTAAGTAATAGATTTAGTGCATGTATATTGTATTCTTTATTATTACATTCTAATTTTTTAAAAAAAGTACTAATAGTACAGCAGGGTAAACAAGTGGGGAGGAATTTATTTAGTGAGTAAAATGAACAGGCTATGGAGAGTAAGTGTGGGGAAGATGGGAACATGGCCTGGAAGAGGACTTTTATTACCCTAGTCTGAAAACCTACAGATCAGTGGATCTCTGAGATAAGGGCTGGGGGTGAGAGAGAGAAGAAAGTCTCAGATAATGTGATTCAGCAATTCAGAATGTTCAGCCTTAAGGGATTGCTGTCTAGTTTATGAAACTAACAGAATACATGGAAAGGTAACTGAGAAGTGTTTCTCTACTTGGGTTGAAGGTATGTGTGTAGGAAATACAAGAGCATCTGATCAAACAATGTATTGTATAGTATGGTAACTGATCTTCCCTGCCCTCTGGACAGGGAATAAAAGAAAATGGTCTATGAGCAATAGTTGAAGAATAAGAAAGAATAAGGGTCAAGGACAGGACCCAAGGAACACCATCATTATGAGTGACATATGAGACCAAGAAAGGCTACAAAGGTTGCAACATTTTAGTAGAGTTTTCACGTCACAATACATGAGCAAATATGTCAGTGAAGAGAAAATGGTAAACTGCATTCAACTTCCCAAGAAAGTCAAAATGGACTACCAGTGCCCAACGGATTAAATAAAGAAGTTAGTAACTGAAGTTGCAAGGGATTAGCAAAGAGAACATAAATTACAATGGATTTAGGAATCAACTGAAGATGAGAGAACATAAAAAAACCTGAATGAGAAACTCAAGAAAGACTGTGCTTCAGAAAGGATTTGTTTGAGTGCCTGTCTATGTGTCTTTAAAAAATAAGGGAGAAGCAAATGTTTAAATGCTGTGATATACAGCCCGACGACGATGACGACGACGACAAGAACAGAAAATATAAGAAAAGAAAGCAATGGCTGAAGATGAGGAACAGAACGCATATATGATACAGCAAAGTCAAAGAAGGTGTTAGAAGGTATAGGAACAGTAGCAAAAGGGAACATTCATAAGTTCAAGACTAGCCTGGACTATATGGAGAGATCTCATCAGAGACAGAGACAGACAGACAGACGGCAGGGTAGGGATGTGGAGGAATAAGGAAAGCTATAGAAAGATGACTCATGGAATAACTGACAGGCAGAGATAATGGCCCAGAGATAACTGCAGAAGCGGTCACTAAAAAGCCTCAAATTACATTCTTGTCAATACGAGGCAAGGTCACATGACTAGAGCGGGGATGTTTGTAGGAAATGAGGGCATTGTTTTGGAATGACCATGGGGAAGAACAATAAAGAAATAGACTCCATTTAAACACAGGACTAATGCATGGTGTCTAATGAAAGGGTCCAAATATTAAGTGAAACCACCCAGTCTGTGGAGGCACCAGCTTCACAGTTGCCTAGTGTCCCCAACTGTGCTAGCTACGAGTGATGGCTGGTGACGACTGTCAGAGCAAGACACCTTAAGATGGCAGGGATGCAGAAGATACTGAGAAAAATGGGGACAAAAGTCCAAGAGCTCAACTAGAGTCTCGGATTAAAATGGACGGTGAAGTAGAAGGAAATGAGGCCCAGATGAAAGAGGTATTTCAGAGGTGGAGAAACTCCCATGACGCTCAGGTTCAGCACATGGAGAATGGAGGAGAGCAGAGTTTATAGAGAGGACGAAAGGACTAGGAGGTCGGCCAATGGCTCACAGGAGAACAAACAAGAACCAGGGCCTTGTTTCTTAATGAATGAAAGGCACTGCTATAGAAGTCATTGAAAGTTGTAGACAATGAAAACAGAGGAAAAATAAAGAGCATTAAATTTCACAAAGGAATTTGTGAAACCTAGTATGTAGGGGCTAGGGAGATGACTCAGTAGTCAAGAGCATATACTGCTTTGCTGAGGACCTGTTTGGCTCCCAGCTCACAACAGCCTCTCCAACTCCAAGGGTTCCAAAATCCTCTTCTGGACTCCAAAGGTGTGTTCATTCTCTCTCTCTCTCTCTCTCTCTCTCTCTCTCTCTCTCTCTCTCTCTCTCTCTCTCTCTCTCTCTCTTCTCTCTCTCTCTCTCTCTCACACACACACACACACACACACACACAGAGAGAAACCTTGTGTTTTTTTTTCTCTCTCTTGGAAACCTTTGTTTTTTCTCTCTTGGAAATCTTGTGTTTTATCTATCTATCTATCTATCTATCTATCTATCTATCTATCTATCTATCTATCTACCTACCTACCTATCTACCTACCTATCTATCTATCTATTGATCGGTATCTCTTTCATACACACACATAATTAAAAATGAAATAAAAAATACTAATATATAAAATCTGTGTTTCTAGTTGCAATATAATACATCAAAACATATATAACATGTAATATTCAAGTCAGAATAAATACGTCCATCTCAACACTTGATCTCTTTTTCTTACAGGCAAAAACAATGAAACCCTTTCTTCTACCTTTGTAAAACAGCATGCAGCAGCAATAGCAGGTACTGTAACTTAGTACCTACTCTCCAACATCCTCCCACAATCCCTAGAATCTTCATAACCTCTGTCCTGATTCTGAATTATGTATTTAGACTCACCTAAGAGATAATGCAGAAGAAAAGGTACTTCAATGGGAAAAAGGGTTATTGAAATAGCAATGGTGTGATTTAAAGGGAAGGGAGGCAAAGAAGCAGAAAGGAGGGAGAGGTGGAAAGAAGGGAAAGGAAAAACAGAAGAGAAGATGGCAAGCCTAGAGATATTAGCAGGTGAAAGAACACAGCTTCAACCTGGAAGGGCTGAGCAACTCCAGCTGGAAAGAAGAGATAGAGTGAGTCTTTAAATGAGTGAAAGCCATCCTAGAGTGGTGTGTGTGCACATGTGCTTGCATGTATGCATGTGCATGTAGACATATGTGTGTGCATTAAATGTGCATGAGATTAAAGTGTCATTTTATAAAGAAGCTGAGGCTAGAGATCAAATTGTTTCTAGAGCCACATTGTCAGTAAAGTAGTTGGACAGGGGTTCTATTCTCATTGCCACAGAATTATGGATGTTCACTTATCATGTCTCCTACCTGTATTAAGAGCCCAGCTTATTATAGCCATTAAAAATAAAAAATAAAAACTTCAGCTACTTTGTTTCTCACCAGAACTTGAGAATATGACCACATAATCCTACTGCTAAAGATACCACACATGGGTAAGACAGAGAAGTCAAGTGAGAACTGAGCTGGAAGCTTCTCCTCACTGCTTTCTCAGTGCCAGAAGACACTCTGCAAGCTGCTGGAGGAGGAAAATCAACACTCTTCCCCAGCTGTAAGCCATGTGTTACAGCAGCAACTGGCCAGGCAAGATGCGTCCTCTGTTCAAGAGTGCCTTGACTGAGACAAGAGCTCACGGATGGGGAGTCAAAGGCACTAGAGGAAAATCTACTACTGTGGTTTTGCTAAATGGTTAAGTTGTCAAATTTCCTTCTCAATACTCATGTTTGTATGTACACGTTAGTGCCCTTCTCAGCCGAGCCTTTTATTACAGAATATGGCAGTTAACGCAGAGAGTCTGAACTAACTAGTCAACGTGCCAAGACTACAGGATGGGGTGTGCTCAGCCCTAAGGGGGACATCCACATAATCCCTTCCAAGGCTTGGGGAACATGATGGTACAGTCAGAGACTGGGAGATGAGAAACAAGAACCACATCTTCTGACGTGCCACAGCACTGTACCGGTGAATTCGTTTGCAGCTGCGGTTACTTGCACAAGATCGAGCCTGTCAGTATTTCATCATGGACAACAGAGGGACCTATGAGGTCCCACCCTCCCTGAGGGTCTGTGGGCAGCTAATGGTTGCTGGAGAGTGGGGTAACATTTTCTTCCGTGGTGGAGCCGCTGCCAAGTTGCCCATGCTCAAGAAAATACCCTCCCACCCATGCTTGCGCAGAGAACTCTAGCTGAAGTGGCCACACAGTAAACGACGCAGATGTGGGAGGCTGGCTTCCTGAGAACAGTGAGAGTTTCAGCAGAACCACCAGTTAAAACGACTAAAATTCATTATACACATGCGATATAACTGTCCAAGGAGAAAAACAAGTAAACTAATAATAAAAAAGAGTATAACTCATCTGTAAGATACACTTCTACCCTTAGTAACTAAGGTCTTAAGCATTTTCAGAAGCCTCAGCATATACTGGTTTTTCAAGAAAGCTTTGCTTTTTTTAACATCAGTTTATTTTTGCAACTGTCCCTTTCAACCACTTGTCAGTCCAGCAAGATCAAAAAATTAAAATTAAAAATTCTACTATACAAAAACAACAGCATACTTTCTTTTATGATACTGATATTGTACTTTAATGTAAGCATTTATACACACAGTGGGTACCTTTTGTCCTTGTTAGCTTTAACTGTCAACTTGCTAGCCTAGAGTCATCTGAGAAAGGAATTGCATAGATGAAACTGGCCTGTGGGCATGTCTGGGGGAGGGGTTCTGTCTTGATTGTTAATTCATATGGGAGGGTTCTGTCCACTGTGGGTGGTACCATTCCTTGGGCAGGTCCTGGGCTCTGTAAGCTAGCTGGGCATGAGTTTGTATAAGCCAGCAAGTACAGTTCTTTCATGATTTCTATTCCTGTCCTGACTTTTCTCAACAAGGAACTGCAACCTATAAGCTGCAACCTATAAATCTTTTCCTCCCTTACATTGCTTTTGGTCAGAGTATTTTACACCAGTAAAAGAGATGAGACTAGAACATTTTTATAATGTGTCATGTATACTAATAACATTTTATTTGCATGTATTTTTTCAATGGTAAACTATATCTGGAAAACACAGCACAAATAAGATATAAAATGTAAAAGCTGAAGTCAACTAAAAGTGAACATTGTTTTTCTGCTTCAATTTACTTTGACACAAAAAGAGAAATTAATTTTTTCCTAAACTACATAGCTAAGGAGAAGCTTTGCATTACAATCCTAACATCAATTTGAGAAGCAAATGAATGCATAACTCTTTTCCTGGTGATTCCAAACTTTTAGAGTATCTGTTGCAAGAAATACTTTTTTTCATTTTCTTTTTATAAATTTTTTTACATACAATATATTTTGATCCTATTCTTCCCTCCCTCAACTCCTTCCAGATCCTCTCACCTCCCTGCCCTCCTAACTTCACGTTCTTTTTCTCTCTTTCAAAACACAACAACATAAAACAACCCCCCAAATAAGAGGGCAAAACAAAACAAAAACCCCAGTAAGACAGAAAACAACAACAACAAAACAAAAAACACACTTTACATGGAACCCTCTTTCTCATTTTAATCAGACTACCTAAACCTTTCACTAACACAGTACTCTTAATCACATTTTATCATAGGAATAATTTCAAAATGGTAGAAAAAAGGGTTAAGTAGATAAAGCCAATTCTTTCTGAAATGAAAATGTTACCCACACTCCTACAGTAATCATCACTGAAATGTGTGGCTTTTGATCTATTAACTAGACACTGTACACTTCTATGAGTCTTCCCCAAAGAAACCAAGACACAGGTGCTGAAATCTCAAATTAAATATGATCAAGAGAGCAACACTCCAGTTTATATTTAAGCTAATAAGATTGATAACAAAATCCTGAATTCTAGCACACACTACATAATATGCACATTATTTTACTTACCAAATCATATATTTGGTTTGCCAACTGTACTTTCTCATCTGCATCTTCCAAAGCCTTATAGTAGTCCTAAAGAAAAACGTTTTCATTTTAAGCATTGGTAATGTTAGCATACATGCATACACATATATATTCCTGCCTCTTCATTATTCTACCTTGTTATCATCCAGCCATCTCATATGAGCAATAGCAAGCCTCCCATGGTAGAGTGTGTCTGGGAGAGCATTAAAAACGAAGGGCAATGTTAAAAATTAAAAGATGATGTTCAAAAATCTCAGAAAAGACAAGTAAAAGAAATTATGCCAAGTCCAGTCTCTTTACTAGAAAGTTATGAGTTAATAAATATATTAAAGAACAAAAGAATGTTAAGATTTAGCTAACATATAAAACATAGCAACACTCCATTTATACAACTTAAAAATACTTATCTTATGTGTATATGTTGCTTGCATGTATGTATGTGTACTGCATGCCTCAGAGAGGGGGCATCAGGTCCGCTGGAACTGCAATTATAGATGGTTGTGAGCCATCATGTGGATGCTGGGAATAAAACCTGGTCCTCTGGAAGAGCAGCCAGTGCTCTTAATCATTGAGCCATTTCTCCAGCCCCAACTTTTGTAACAAAAATACAGTCATAGAAAGGATTCTGACCTGCATGACTATGGCTCTAGTTTTAAATTAGGTATAAATTCACACCACCCAAACTGTAGTTTATATTTTTCCATATTATAGTTTAAAAAGAAAATTTACTTTTTAAAAAAGAAAAAAAGTATCTTATGAGCTTCTACACACCACTAGACTTTTAGGGGTATGTTCAAGCTCGCTACATCAAAAACGTTTTAGTTGAGAGGGATGGCCAGTGAGTTCCGGATTTACATATGCAAGTTCTAAACTCCTACACACCTGGGTCCCCAGGTAGTATATAAGGCAGGACCACTTCTCTTACGAATGCAGACTTTTCCCCTTCGTAACAGAAGCAGCCTTCCTTCCACATGGAAGAATAACACAACTGTGAACATTTTAGTTTTAATTTTTCTGTAGCTCCCAGAAAATTTATAGCAAGGTTGGGTGTAATTACTTATTCTTCCTAGTCTTAAAAGACTTGACCCAAGTCACGAGCTACATGGCGGTGAGGGCCAAAGCCAAGTCTTTGAAGTTAATGCTTCCAATGCATCTTTAAAGACACCAGACCCCACATCACATACACTCCGTGAGCTTATCTAATCAGCACTCTAATTTGGAGGACAGCCCTAAGTCCCAGCACTAGCTAAACCTCAGAAAGAACTACAGGACGCTCTAAAATGGTGCTTCTCAGTCTTCCTAATGCTGAGGCCCTTCAATACCATTCCTCGTGCTGCAGTGACCCACACTTTAAAATCATTTTCATTGCTACTTCATAACTGTAATTTTGCTGCTGTTACGAATGTAAATATCTGTGTTTTCTGATGGTTTTGGTGACCCCTGTGAAAGGGTTATTCGCCTCCTATAGGGGTCCCGCCCCACAGGTTGAGAACCTCTGCTCTAAACTATAACAAGTACCCCCCAAGTCACTCATAATGAATGTTCCTTCACTCAATATCCAGGGATCGACCTAATTTTAAATCTCTCTCTCAGAGGGTCCCAATTGTGACTGACAATCATCAAGGTATTCCACTTACTTTTTTGATGGATGCCATCTGTTCTTCTCGCCACTCGGGTTTGTTCTTCTTTGCGTTCATAAAGAATTCACTGACTCTTTGTTCTAGTTGATCCATCGCATCTGACATAATAAAACAGTTCACACTTAGCTGACCAAACTGCTTTGATTTGAGGAAAGAAAAAGAAGCCTGACAACATGTACTGTTTTAATTTGCTAGTGGCTTATACATGTTACGCTTTTATTCTATAAACAGTAATGCCCTAACTACCTTAGTTTTAAAAAGCTGCAATATTCTGTACTGACTTGCGCTGTTTCAAAACGTTTTCCCATAACCGAGGTGGGGTCAACCACACAGACAAGGATCTATGCCACAAGCCTTGAGTAGCACAGCACTGGAATCAGCTAATGGCATTAAGTCAGCTGTCACTGCAACCATAGCTGCTGGTCACTAAGAGAACTACTAGAAAGTTTTCATGCTTCTTTTAAGAAAAATAGTGATAATATATTCAACATTTGCAACATAGCATCAAGCACCCCATCAATTCATCTTGATGAGGCTACGAAATGTGTGATCGTTTGTTTACTTAAGATACCATTTACTCATCAACACACATGCTATTTATTCTATGCAAGGGGTTTCCAAAGCTCGTGCCAAAAATAATGCACTCAGTGGATGACTGCTAAAAAAAAAAAGACAAATAAATAAATGGGATTTTCTGTTACGGAAATTGAGAAAAACTTGCTCACTATATTCATCATTTAAAGATCTTCAGTGCATAATAGCTTTCAAAAAAAGTGAGACATTGTAGTTAATCTTAACTTTTAAAAATTATTTTGCTTTCAGTTCATGTGCTGATAGTAGACATGCTGCTACTTTTGTTAATACATAATCACTTTTAACTTCAGAAAACACCAGGCTTACAAAAATAATAAATACATTTGAAAACCCTGTAATATGTGTAGACTAAATCCAAACTACCACAGAATTTTAAAAATTTGAAAGATTAAAAATGTTTTAAATATCCCTTATTTTATACCTATTTGTAATGGGTGTTATACATCCTAATTATCTGTATTATTTTAGATCCTCAGATTGTCTTTTACCATGCCCCAAGGCAGCAAAGCAGCCAAGGTAGGTAAGAAACTGGTTATGTCCTAAAGCAAATCCAAATCTACCTGCCACCAAGCTCTGCTCAATCCCTTTGGAATGTGCTTTAGCAAATGTTTACTACTGCAACTACATCTAAGTCAAAAAGGAAAATCACATAAACACCTACCACACGTTTATGACGGGCTACAGGGCTATGAGCCCAAGAGATGACCCAGAGATTGAGAAGTACATTAGGGAACAAAAGGTACAGAAGTGGGGGGGGGGGGGAGGTGTGGGACTGAGAATGAAAAGAACAATCTCTTAGCAAACTCAAGCTGCCTTTGAGCCACCTCCATATGGCTTTTCAAGAGAGCAAGGTTAATTTGGGGAATAAGTCACATACAAAAACTACCAAGGTTGATTGGCAGAAAAAAAAAATCAAAGCTGAGCTAGTATGGTGGCCCATGCCTATAAATCCCAACACCAGACAGGCAGAAGCAGGAAGACCAGGAGATTAGGGCAGCCTAGGATACATAGTGAGTGTAAGACCAGCCTGGCTGTGTTTATAAAACAAGAAAGAAATGAGGAGGAAAGCCTACCAAATGCCTAAATTTTTATAAAGAGCAGATCAGAAGATTTCCATCATCATTATTTCTCTCACTCGTTTTGGCTGAGAAAATAAATAACCAACCATGCTGTTGACAGCTCTAAGTGTCTTTCATGATATGCAACTTGTCAAAGTTCGGCCTTCCAAGTCCACTAGGCTCCCTAAAGAACATCACAGAACCTGTGGTCCTCAGTCTTTACTCTTGAGAAATTCGGAATATAAGGAACTTTTAAGTCTGAATGCAGAACTCCAAGTTCCACACAGAGGCTCAAGTGCAAACCTTCTCAAAATCACGCGAGTTTCCACTGCGGTGCAGTGTCGTCATCTCCATGCAGTACACAAACACTGCGTTTGCTGTGCCCCGCGTGTTAACGGAATGGTGTGCCTGCCGCCTCCTGTCCACAGCCCGAGAAAAGTAGCGCGGGGAACCCGCCAGGCGATGCCCGAGGGCGGCCGGAGCCGCGCGGGGCCGTGGAGACGCGCCACTTACTCTGCACCTGCAGATCCATCTCGCGCATCTCCGTGAAGCGGTCCCGCAGGTCCATCGGAAGCTGCTCAATCACTGTCAAAGGCACAGTCCGTCAGAGGGCGGGGCCAACGGCGAGGCTACGCGCTGGCGTCACGCGTGCGTGCGTGCGTGCGTGCGGGGGGGGCGGCTCACAGCGAGGCTGCCAGTTACCGTGAGAAAGAAACATCCCCCGCTCCCCCTCCCTCCCGCCATCCCGCCCGCCCGGCCACTCGCGCTCCCGCCCGCCGCCGATCCCGCCCGCCGCCTTGCCGGCGCCGCGCACTCACTTTCCAAATAGTCCTCTAGGTACAACATCGCGGCCCTGACTGCTGCGGGGACGAACGGGTCCGGGGGTTTATTTGTGTCACTCGCTGTCGCCGGAGTTTTGTCCCTTCCAATATGGCGCCTCCGCTAGCAGCACCCGCTCGACTCCGGCAAAGGAAAAAAAAAAAAAAAAAAAAAGCAAAAAAAAAAAAAAAAGGCTCCACTTTGGCGCCTGACGGCGCTTGCCTCACTGCCGCCCGCCGTTGCCATTGGCTGCCTGGGGCGCTGACGTCAGCGGACCGGTGCGGATCCCCGTGGTGTTCTGGGAAATGTAGTCTTTTTTTTTCCGAGCAGGGCCACCAGCGCGGGCACTTCTCGGCGTCGCAACTACAGAAACCACACGCCTGCGCGAAACGAGTACGCCAGAATCCGAAATGCGGTGCCTCTGTTTATTTGTTGACTTCTTGGAAGGGGAATGACGGGAGTTGTATGCGCCTGTCTGACACAACTAGGAACAACTTTTCACCTGTTCTGTGCTGTGATTCCAAGCCCGCCGTTTGTGAGTCATGGATTTCTAGCCGTGCTAGGCAAATAGCAAAGATTCTAAACGCTAGAATAATCGGCCAAGTTCGGAAAATTCGGATTGTTTAGAACAGAACTCTCTGCTGGAATTGATCTTCATTATGCACTCCTGAGATAGAGACGGAACAGCCGATTGTTGTCCCTGTAACTTTAAGATAATAAATACTGAGACAGGAGCGAATGTGCATTTCCCAAATTAAAAGATGCCCAAATAGTCCGCAATAGCCAGTTATGTTTTGCGGCGTATCTCGTGTTCATTGTAAAGCAAATGTTCTAATGCACCTGAGAATAAAAATAAATAAATAACGACCAACCATAAATTATGGAGATTTACTCCATTGCTGGGACGTACCAGCAATGATTCGAATTCATATTGGGTAAATGGTTAAGCTGGGTTAAGGGTTATAGTCCTGGGCTGGCTCTTTTTCTACCCTTAGCAAATGTTATCTAGTGGTATAATTAGTGTATTACTGCTCCGTTTCTATCTTAAAATCTCTTTCATAAAAATTTGTGTACTAAATGACTGCTTCTGTGTTTTGAGGAAATGATCCCTTCTTAGACTGTCTAGTGGAGCATCGAGGCACACCTGAAATCCCCAGACTTCGGGAGTTGAGACAGGAGGATCAGCAGTTCAAGGCGAGCCTTGGCAACATGGGTAGTTAAGAGGCTAGCCCAGACTATGAGAAACCTTATCTCATACCAAACAAAACAAAACAAAACAAAAGAACAAGATGACACTTTGAAGATGTACTTTATACACTATTCTGAATATTTGTATATGTCCAATTTAAATTTTTTTAAAATGGCATACTTGTAGAAGCTATTTTGTTATCTTCTAAATCCTTTTTCTTATTTCTTTTGCGTTAAACGTAGTCTGTTTCTGTTTACTTTAAATCCAGTACTGAAAACTGTGTATTTGTGCTATTTCTTCAAAAGCAGCTACATTTGCTCACCGTGCCTAATTCCATCTGGGTTGGGATTTTTAACTCTGAATTCACTTTTCTGAGGCTAATAAATATAGAGATTCTTCAAGGCTGAAGTTAAAATTGAGTTTTCCTAGAGAATATTAGCATTTGAATCTGCACATTGCTGCAAGACACCATCAAACTTAGGGTCAAATTAAGTTGTGTAGTTGAGGTTTACTATATTGCACAGATAGATTGAATTTGAGCCTGTAACTCAAATACCTCATATACTCTCCAGGGCGACTTTTTCTCTCTTACTGACCCCCAAGCCCAGGACAAGCATGTTTTCTTACTGCCACCGTATGTGCAAAGAGCATTTCTCACTCACCCTTAGGTAGGGAATATTGCTCTTGGGAGCCGCAAATACTGCCTTCTATTAGACTTCTCATTGAGAACTGACCATTGAACTTACAGTGGCATGCTGCAGGGCTGTCCAAGCAGCAATTCTACAGTTCAGGATTTGATTGACAACCTCTGAACCAAGAGCTCACTTTGGCCCTGGTTTTCTCCGGATGTGCTCATTTGCTGTCCCTCATCCCTTGTATCCATTCTGAGAATTTCTTCGTCTTACGAGAACATCCGTACATTTGCGTTTGTTTGTTTATTTGAGACAGACTTTCAGGTAGCCCAAGCTGGCCTCCAACTCACTATTATAATCAGATCTTGAAGTTCTAATCCTCTTCCTTCTACTTTCAAACCGCTGACTTTACAGGTTTGTGCCACCTCACCCCATCTGGCCCATCTGAGCGTATCAATCCAGAACTTTTCATTGATTTTAGCAGACATTGCATTCAGAACAGTGAATATGACATGCAGTCAATTGGCCAGGTAAACTGAGCTTCCTCCGGGAGTGTTCTGTATTGAGGAAAATGAAATTTAAAAATGATTCTAATTGAGTCAATGTACCTACAGCCTCCAGAGAAACCCAGAGTAAAACTTGCACACTGTCCATTTTCCTTACTGAACATAACCCTTATTGCTGGACTGTATATCACCTGCAAGAAACCTACTGGGTTCTGCAATCCATAATACTTGGTGATGCCACCGACACACAACACTGCTGTGGATATCACTCTATATAAATAAAACACTGATGGCCAGTGACCAGACAGGAAGTATAGGCAGGACAAGGAGAGAGGAGAGTTGGGGAAACAGGAAGAAGGGGGGAGAGACATGGCAGCCACCGCCAGGACAAGCAACATGTAAAGATGCCGGTAAGCCACCAGCCACGTGGCAAGGTATAGATTTATAAAAATGGGTTAATTTAAGATAAAAGAACAGTTAGCAAGAAGCCTGCCATGTCCATACAGTTTATAAGTGATATAAGCGTCTGAGTGATTATTTTATACGTGGATTGTGGGACTATGGGGCTTGGTGGAACCTGGAGAGAAGCCCTCCAGCAACACAACACCACATTTCTTGGCAGTGCTTATGTGAAGAAGGACTACTTATGTGTGAATATTCTTGTGTTCCCTGATATAGCTTAATAATTCATCAGGGATGGGCTGAAGGTGGCCCTATTACATGCACTGTTTTGTGGTGTAAACTTGAGAATGAAGAACCAAGAGGCCAATAACTGTAACATAAGTGCACACATTGTAGCACAATAAATGTATGGTCCTCTTGCCCCTGCTGCTGAGATCCACCAGATCTAGTTCTTTCCTTGTTGTTCCCAACTTTCTCTGTCACTCTGTCTAATAAGAGCTATGTAATGTTGAAGGTGGTTTTAACATTCAGTGTGTCTGTGTCCAGATGTGTAAGTGGGAAATAGCAACAGCAATTCAGACATGGGAGTGCTTGTAAAACTGTCAACTATGCAGAGTTCTTAGATTAATACAGGTATTTGTCATTATTCAGCGAATGTCAGTTGCTATTACAATCATCATTCTTAACATCATATGTCTCTCATAAATTACCCATATTGCAACTGGGACTCTGTGGTGCTCTGAGTTCTGCTTGGTACTCCTGCTTCTTTTTAAACCAGACACTGTTGGAAAGTAAGCATTGTTTGTGTGTGTGTGTGTGTGTGTGTGTGTGTGTGTGTGTGTGTGTGTGTACCTGTGTGGGCAGGCACATGACACAGCTCATGTGGAAGCTAGAGGAAACTTATGGAAGTCCATTCTTTCCTTCCACCCTGTTGGTTCCAGAGAGGAAGCTTAGGTTCTCAGGCTTGACAATATGTGCCATCACCACAGAGCTATCTCCAAGGCCCTCTAGCATCAACTTACCCACAGCTATGATGCTGCCACTGTCGTGATAAATTCTAGGGAGTGACATGCAGGGAAGATGTATATGCCATGAACATCAGGGAAAATTAATGCCCAAGTAGAAGGAATTAGAATGTAGGGAAATGAATAAAAAGTTGATGGAAAATGTGAGGTTATCAGAGTTCAAGAGAAAGGGGAGTTTAAATCCTCTTTGCAGCGTGTTCTCATAGGAGGTTTTCTTACTGTAAGGTTCAAGCACTTTCCTGGCTTAAAAAGAACCACCATCATGAAACTTACAATAGACTTTGAAGATTAAGAGTAGATTTTAATTCTGCATTAAACAGTATGTCTGCCCTAAAGACATCTGCATTATGTATGGAGAAGGAACCTTTAGCAAACTTCTCTACTTTATAAGGTTAAAAATCCATCAGACCATTTCCTGGATGAATCACAAGCACACCAATAGAATGATAGTCTCGCCTTCACAGATCTGTGGAAGCTAGACTTTTCCTTCCCAATACTCCTGTTCCTCAGGGAGATCTCCTTCCTGACCTGGTTTCTGCATATTGGTGATGGGGAATCTGGAGGGTAGCAGAAAGCAAAGAGATAAGCAACTAAAGTGGGGAGGGGGCGGTCTTTGCAGAGCAGACTGCTCTTCAGGAGCTCAGTGGGTGGGGAAAGGGAAAATGGGTGGTAGATCAGTGGATGAAAAGCTGTCACAGAGATATTCTTACAAATAAACTCCTGAGCTGGGCAGTGGCTCACGCCTTTGATCCCAGCACTCTGGAGGCAGAGGCAGGTAGATCTCTATGAGTTTGAGGCCACCCTAGGCTACAAAGTGAGTTCCAGGAAAGGCTCTAAAGCTACACAGAGAAACCCTGTCTCAAAAAAAAAAAGAAAAAAGAAAAAAAAAAAGAAAAGAAAAAAAAAACCACACAAAACAACGACAACACCACCACAAATAAAATAAAATAAAATAAATAGACTCCTGATCAAATTGAAGGAGATACTCAGAACTAAGAGAATGAATTTCCCACAGGCTAGAAATAGAAAATACGCTCTAAGTTAAGCAGTTTCAGAAGCTGAAATAATTTAGTTGAGAGATTCTTAACTGTTGGGTTTTTATTTTATTTTTGCTTTTGTTTTCAGTGCTGGAGGTGACACCCAGACCCTTATACACCAAACATATGCTCTAATACTGTTGTGTCCCAGACTGCCAGGTGTTGAGGCCCTGACTGTATGGAGTGAAAATATGAACCTCCTTAGATCCTGTGCTGATGCGAAGCTAATATTAATCCTCTTGCAGTAGGTCAGCCATCATAGATGGATCATCAGTTAATGTGCCTGGGCAAATGATACAGACTTTTCCATCCACCCACTGACATCATGGTTGAAACATCCATCAAACGTATGAGAACCTCAAACCATCACACCTTTGTGTAGAGGTTAAATTCAGACTCCTCACAAGGTGCAGATACTTCCCTGTGATCATAAAAATTATTCTAAACTGGTGCATTAGTCAGCCTTGTACTGCTAGAAGGAAATACACAAGCAACGACCTGTCTAAAGAGAAGAGTGTTATTAACTCACAGTTTTAGCATTCAATGTCTAAGATTAAGGAAGAGCTTAGGTCGCTTTGGCATCCGGTGGAGGTGACAGTTAGATGAAGCACGTGTCCAAGTTAGCAGTCAGACACTGAACTAGAAGTGAAAGGGAGAGACTGAGCAGAAGAGACGTGAGTCTCACAATCTCCTGATGAGGCACACCCCAATGACCTAAGGACTTTCTACTAGGCCCCACCTTTTAAAGGCCCACAGCACCTTCCAGTCACCCTAGGAAGCAAGATTTTAATGTACAGGACCCGTCAGGGTATTGACATTTTACTAAGACCATAACATTCCATGAGGGTGCCCACATGAAAATAAATGTAATACTGCCCACTAAGGTTTCTTCTCACCCTGGGAAACCAAGAGCAGTTTGTTTTGGAAATTATCTCATTTCTAAACATAACAAACCAGAGAAAGAGCTGAAGACTCAAGCTATTAGCTGATGGAGTAAATGGAAATTTTGAAAGTGTAAGACCTGGACAGGCATGATTAGTGAAATCAAGTCAGAGCAGAGAAATAAAGCAGATGAATCTATAAATTGAAGAGTGGATCTGGAAGGTCAATATGGGTTCCAGAAAGAGAACAGAGGGAGAAAATAGAAATACGAAGGAATCCATATGGCAACATTTTGATGTAGTTTTTTAATAAGTCAAACTATGATGGCCGAAATAGAAGAAAGGTTGCCACTGGGGACTGTGGGGGCTGAGTGACCTTGGACCTCTTTGTTGACAAGAGTCACCCCGTGCCCTGTTGTGTAATAACTTTCAGAGGCACTGAGGCATTTGTGTCGTGAGTAAGAAGTGGCACGAGGTAGCTGTGGGGTCTTAAAATCAGACGGTGCTGACTGTGAATTCTATACTGTTTAGTCACATGAATTCAACTGAAGTCCCCAAGTTCCCTAGGACTGGGCAAAGAAGGGTAGTTTGTCCTGTAGGATTGTGGCTACCCTCACAGGGCTGTCTAAAAATACCTTGTGCGCATAAATGTAATCCTGACAAATTATTTTAGAATTGGCAGTGCTGAGAACTAAATGGGTTGTAAGTAACATACCGAGGGTGCTGTGATGAGAGCACTCACCAGAGTAGGCAAACAAAGGAAGAGGCTGTCTCTGGAGGGTCCAAAACAGTAGGAAAATTGACTTGCATGGCCTGCTTTGTGTCACTACCCTGGGCCAGCCACTCTAAACACTGTCAGTGGTTAACATAACATTCTACTGATAAACAAAATGTTGACCTAAGTTCTTTCTACACAGTCATTGCAATTTGGCTTGAACTGTAATAACTGATGTAATGAGGAATGGGTGGGAAATGAAAATGAAATGCGTGAGGGTTGTCAAGACAGGAACCAAAAAAAAAAAACATTTGACTTCGATCAACCTGTGTGATCTCTTGTAGCTTTTATTTGTCCTTTAAAACCATGACATAGTAGGTATGGATTTTTATTACATGCAAATTTTGTTTACACGTGAAATACAGTACTGAATTTGAATATCTTAGAAGCTTTTGACATGCATTATTTAACATTTTTATTCCCCTTATTTAATTGATGTAACGTTTTAATGTATTCATTAATATAACAGACCCATGTTTTCTGCTTTCTCAAAAAAAGAATGGTTATGAAGAATAGAAGCTTTGTAAAACGATCCCAGCAACAGAGAGTAGTACTAGAGGGTCCCTACAGGGGAAGAGTGTTGAGAGGTGGGTGGAGGGTAGATGTAGAGGCTGGACATCTAATACAAAACACAAGCACATATGAGACCTGAGTTCTCCTATTCTGCAGTACTGTAGGATGGCTGTCATTTTCAGAAATGTACTGTCTGTCACATAATAACTAGGAAAAGGGTCAAAGGATCCCAACACACGAGGTGCCAACTGCCCAGATTTCATCACTAAGCCCTTGTGCTACTCAATTATCATACTGCACCCTATAAATATCTACAGTGACCAAGTGCCAATTAAAAATGTTAAATTATTTAAACTGTTGAATGTCTATTTCTTTACCCTTCTTCATCATAGTCAGTCAACTAATTCACTGCATTTTATCATAATTTATAAAAAGAACAAATATAAGTTTTCCAACTTTACATTTCTATTTTTTGGTTTTTTGTTTGTTGTTGTTGGTTTTTTGTTTTGTTTTTGTTTTTTCAAGACAGAATTTTTCTGTGTATCGCTGGCTGTCCTGGAACTTGCTCTGTGCTCTGTAGACCAGGCTGGCTTTGAATTCAGAGATCCTCCTGTCTTTGCATCCTGGGTGCTGGGGTGAAAGTCATGTCCCACCAGGCTGACTTACTGTTGATTTAATGTTATATGTTTCTATCTCTCATTTATGACGTTGGGGATTGAACACAGGGCCTCATGCATGCTAAGCACTCTCTAAGCATGTCACTGAGCTGCATGGAAGCAAAAGGATTTCAGGTGTCCTCTATCATTAGTTTCCACTTTTTTCTTCAAGACAGGGTGTAGCTGGAGAGCTTCTCTCCAGGTCCTTCTGTGTCCCGGCAGTCTGACAGCCCACTTGTCACGTGGCTCGTGGCTTATCGGCATCTTCACATACTGCTTGTCATGGCGGCAGCTGGCAATGTCTCCCTTCCTCAGCCTTCTGCTTCCCAGAATTCTCTTCTCTGTTTGTCCCACCTATATTTCCTGCCTGGCCACTGGCCAATCAGTGTTTTATTTAAAAAGAACAATAACCACAGCAACAGGGTGTCTCATTGAACTCAAAGCTTGCCAAATGTCTAGACTGGCTGGCCAGCATATCCCATCATCCCCCTGTCTCTAGCTCTCAAGCATTGGAATTACAGGCACACATGACCACACCGGTCCTTGTAGATGGCTGCCGAGTATCCAAACTCAGGGCCTCATGCTTGCCGGCAAACACTATCCACGATGCAGCTCCCAGCACCTCAGGTTGCTTTCTTATTTTTACTTTTAGTCTGTTCTTAATTAGCTCAAATCATTAGAATCTTAGGAATCCTTATTTTTCTAGAAGGAGCAAATTATTTTTCTAAACTAGTCTAGGATATCCTCACCATTGAAAGATATAGTGAACTATGACAATACAGTGCTTTCCCACAGTCTGCCATAAATATCTTATGGAACTTACTACCTTGCATTACAGGGCTTGCCTCTCCCACTAATTCAGAATTTCTCAAGGGCAGAGACCATGTTTTATTCATCTGTTGATCCACAGAGCTGGCAGGTAATATGACTTCAATAAAGATGTGATGAATTATTGAATGAATGCATGAGCATTGAGAACAAGTTTGTAAGTTTTCAAGTTCAGACTGGAGAGAGGGCAGCATGAAAGTGTGGTGATGGTTAACTACTCCGCTCTCTGAAGAAAATGAGATTCCGTTGGCCAGTGAAGTAACAGACCTGAATGCTGAGAAGAGTCTTCTAAATAGAAGGCTTTGAAGGAGTCTCAAATACAGGAGTAGGTCAACTCCTTGAGAGAGGTTTTTAATTAGCTTGCCTTAAAAGAGTAGGCAGAGGGGAAAAATGAAAGTATTATGGTAATTTGTGATGCTCTATATTTTAAAAATCCTTTGAAGCTCTAAATGCTAATCTGAAATACCAAGGCTTTTGGGGAATCTGAGAAAATATCTACTGCAGTTTATTTCAGCAAATATTTATTTTGCAGCAAATACTGCTAATATGATGATTTCACAAGGACACGGTTGTTAGAGCACATACAGCTGTGATCAAGACAAATTTGGTTAGTGCTACCATATAGTGAGATCTTGGGGAAGGGAGCAGATGACTCGTCAAGACAAATTATCATAAAATCTATTGAGATATATGGATTTATTTGATGACGAAATCACACACAAACAAAGATATAAGGTGATAATGATAAAGATATATAAAAAATCCACAGATTAAAAAACTTTGCAGTCATTAAATATGATGGTTTTGAGGTTTTGATGGTCATCTATAGCAGTGGTTCTCAGCCTTCCTAATGCTACCCCTTTAATACAGTTCCTCACGTTGTGGTGACCCCAACCATAAAATTATTTAACTGCTGCTTCATAATCGTAATTTTGCTACTGATACAAATATTTATATGCAGGATATCTGATATGTAACCCGCAGAGGGGTCACGACTCACAAATTGAGAACAACTGATCTACCATCATGTATTAATGACCAGAATACTTTCTAAGAAATGGATGATATCGTCATTATGTAAGTGTCAGCAAATACACACACAAATTTAGCTGGTCTAACAACTGGGTGGTATATATTTTTGATGGAGCCTAGACTACACATCTGTACTTCCTACCATACCGAATGGTCTAGTGATTTGTAACACATGGTAAGTATTGTGATTTAAGAATATCTAAACATAGCAAAGTTGTAGTAAAAATGCTAGGCAATAAGAAATTTTCAGTTTCATTATAATTAATCATGTGGGATCACCAGTGATCTTGATTGTAAGTAAATATTAAAATGTGATATATGGGGCTGCTTATGATAGGATTCACCCTAATAACAAGCCTATACAGTTGTTAATATATCAAAGCGCTTCTACTTGCTGGAAAATACCAGATTTTCTGTGCCACTCGAGTGTTCCATTCTAACATGCTTGCGCTGTGACTCCTTGGTATGCTTTCTGGACCACCCTCACTGTGTGTCTCTGTAGCCAAGGCCTCCCAGGACTGCATTTTCAGTGAGGCAAGCTTGTGCTGTATGGTCTGTTACTTATTTTGACTACCACCCCAGATCCAGCTTAAAGTATGAAAGTAGAGTCTATAAAATAATTGGTAGAACATGATAGCACATTTGTAAAAATTTAAAAATATGGCATGTATGGATTTTCCCTTACAGATGTATTTATCTTTAGACAGTAAAAGTTAATAGTCATTTCTGAATGATAGTAAAACTATAATTGATGATATTTTGACATATTTACTAATTTTCCAAAGTGTATGATAATTTCATAATCGGAAATATATTTTGTATGTACAGACAATGAAAGCAGTAAGATTATAAACACAGTCTGTTGTGTCTCTATGTGTCACATTTTTCCAGGTCTCACAGCTGTTTTTTTCAAGGTCAGTTTTACTCTGTAAAGCTTTTCATGTTGGGTTAATATTGGTTTGAGGAGCCAGATGGGACCCAAGTGTCAAAATATCAAGACAGGCCATAAAGCAAATAAAACATTTGGGATTCTGGATTCTGAGTCCCAATACTATACTTGGACCAGACACATAATACTCAGAGGTAGGGGAGGCAGATACACAAATAGGAAATGAAATCAAGACCATGCAGAGGAAAGAATTTCTTGCCAAGTCAAACCTGGAACATAGGCTGTCATTCCAATGGCTAGCTAAGGCCATTTGAGGTAGCAAGAATAACCAATGAGAGAACTGAGTCTATTAGAGATCAAATTCTGGTTTTGCACATGCTCAAATTGTGATCCATGTGGAGTGACGGCTGAAGCAGGTGATTAAAGAGAAGTAAGAGTCCCCTGTGTCGTGGGATCACTTGAACAGCTTTGTCATCTAATTCAACATGCAAGAGTGTGCCTTTTAGCACTAGACTGGTACACGAGTACATTTGAATGCTATCCAGATATAGATGGTAAGTGGATCCATTAGATAATGCTGTTCAGTGCCTTGAGCTTTGATCCACAGTGAAGCTCTATTATAGGAAGATTGCTAATCTGTAGACTGCTGGTTCTCAAGAGTGATTTTGCCCCCCAGTGGACATTTGGCAATATGTATAGATACTTTAGATTTCAAGGCATGGGGAAGTACCAGTGGCAGTAAGAGGATAGAATCTAAGGATGCTTCTGAACATTCAGCAATACACTGCATAGGGACGTGTAGTTGCTATCAGTCTAGAATGTCAACAAGACTGCGATGTTATAGTTGAAGAGCACACTAGGTCCTATCAACAATGTCATTTCCTTAACTGAGTAGTGTCAATCTGAGGAATGCATATTGAGAACAGTGAGAAATTACTGTTATATTAACACTCTTCCTCCATGGTCTTCTCTGTGGTGGTAATCTAATTGTATTGAAATATTATTTTGATTTGTACTGAAATATTAATTTGATTGTATGTTAATAAATAAAGTTGTCTGGGGGTCAGAGCTATTAGAGCCATAGCAAGAGTGTGGCGGTGGTGGCACACGCCTTTAATCCCATAGATATCTGTGTGCTCAGGGTCAGAGCTATTAGAGCCATAGCAAGAGTGTGGCGGTGGTGGCATACGCCTTTAATCCCATAAGATCTCTGTGTGTTCAGGGATACAGTCAGCATTGGAGACATATGCCTTTAAGACCTAGGGGGCTGTACATTCAGACAGTGACGAGGCAGTCATGTGTTTGGGTTTACAACCAATGAGAAGGCAGAACAACATACTTTAAAAAAACGAACCGACAGGAGGTAGGTCTCTTTTCGCGAAGCTGGGACAGCAGGAGGAAGGGTGAGATTTTAGCTCTGAGCTCTGACCTCTTGGCTTTCTCTTTTACATTGTTTCTGTGTTTCTTATTTAATAAGACGGTTGGTTACATCAACATCTGGCGCCCAACGTGACAAGAATCCATTAAAAACTGCTTGGCTTGGCGGCAGGTCCGCTTTCCCGCAAGGGCGGCAGGCGGCCCGCGGCGGCGGCGGCACACGGCGGCCGGCGGCGATCGGCTTCTTAGTCCGAGCTGCTGGCGTCCTAGTCCGGGTAGCAACTTCTAGCCCGGGCCTAGGTCTGTGAGCAGCTTGCCTAAAGCCGGTGCTACAAACAACTCAGACCTGCCCTGCCGAACAGGGCCCTGCCTGTAAAGCCAACGCACGTGGTCGGAGCTTAAGGAAGCCAGACCCAAGCCTTGACTCGGCACAAGAGGGAACACGTGGCTGCATTTAAGCTTTAGCCGGCTACACTTTCTTGTACGTTCTCTCTCTCTCTCTCTCTCTCTCTCTCTCTCTCTCTCTCTCTCTCTCTCTCTCTCTGGATTTACACCTGGGACACTAGGTGGCTGCTTTGAAAATCCCCTCGGATTTCTACTGTTCTACGCAGATTTGGTAAGTCATAATATATCAGATATTTTAAAGGAAACTATCTAAAAGAGAATTTTTTTCCACATTAAAAAACAAATGGGTTTTATGTGTACATTGGAAGAAAATTGGTTTTTGTTCGAAATTTTAGGCAGTCTGGCAATGGAACAACTATATAATATTAGTATTGGTGGAATTATGCACCTCATCACTATAATAATCCACATTTTAATATTTAAAAAGATAGTCAATTTAAGTGCCAGGATAACAGCGTTAGAAGAACTTGTTAAACCTGTAAAAATTCAGACAGAAGAAATTAACAGTGAAGTTGTTTCAAGTCGGGATCATAAGGTTGCAGAAAGAAAGCCTGTTTTCACACAGTCACCCTTAATTTATCCTGTAACAGTACAGCAGATGCCTGATCAAATGGCTACACAAAATACTTGGGCTCCAATTGAAATGTTGGATTTAAAAAGGTTTAAGGAGGCAATAGTATCTTATGGCATGCATTCCCCATATGTAAAGCAAATGTTAAACACTTGGTCAACATATAATAGGATAGTACCACAGGACTGGCGGGACCTCGCACAAGGTGTTCTGGAACCCAGCCAGAGACTTCAATTTCTGACTTGGTTTAAGGAGGAGGCTAAAAACATAGAAAAACAATGGAGGGATAAAGGAGTACAAGTTTGCCAGGATCAGCTTATGGGCGAAGGCCAATATGCTTCAGCACAAGCACAATGTTTATATGATGTCCAAACCCTAATTTTATGTCGAACGGCAGCCTTGAATGCATGGGACAAAGTTGAGGAACCAGGAAAAAAATCTGAGTCATTTACAAAGGTGAAGCAAGGCCCAAAAGAGTCTTTTACAGATTTTTTACAAAGACTGGCTTCAGCAGTAAAGAGAACGGTCTCGGATTCAGAAGCTGGTAAGGCAATAATTGAATCTTTGGCCTTTGAGAATGCGAATGCAGCATGCAAAAGAATAATCAGGCCATTAAGGGCAAGATCTGCACCTATGGAAGATTGGATTAGAGAAACAATTAATGTTGAAGCTGATGAGCATGATGATACATGGGTAGGAGAAGTAATTTCAAAAGGTTTGAGGAGTGTTAGATGTTTTGGATGTGGAAAGCAAGGACATTTGAAAAGGGACTGTAGACAGGTCATTTCCAGAAACAATGTTTCTTCAAGGAACAATGGCAACAGAATGCCCCTTCCTTCTGGAGTATGCAGAAGGTGTGGTAAGGGAAAACACTGGACCAACGAATGTAGATCAACAAAGGACAGACAGGGTAATCCTTTGCCTCAGTCTTCGGGAAACTCCCAGAGGGGCCTCAGGCAGGCCCCCAGCGCAAATCCAGTTCAAACCTTTCCGGCAGCCATAGAGGAAATGCCTGCTCTGGAGAGCGATTAAATAACCAAATGCCTATTGGAATAAATCATGCTGGTCAGAATGATGAAACAGAGAGAATAGAAAATTCAGGAGAAAACATAAAGAAAATTTTTTGGCAAACTTCTATTAATGAACAAAGACCAAAATTAACAATAAAAATAAATGGTGTTTTGTTGTCTGGTCTGGTAGACACAGGTACGGACGTTACCATAATTGCACCAGAATTTTGGCATCCAACTTGGCCTCTTCAGGAGGTAAATGTTCAACTGTTAGGAATTGGGACATTATCTCAGGTGAAACAGAGTGCAAGATGGCTCGAATGTATAGGTCCAGAAGGACAGAGAGGAAAATTAAAACCATATGTGGCTAACATAACTATGAACCTGTGGGGTCGAGACTTGTTGCAACAATGGAATACTCAGATTAACATCCCTCCAATCTCAGAAACAAATCATAAACTAGCACATGTTACTGAGAGAAATATTAGAAGATATTGTTCTAATGAGTGGTCACCAGCCATCCATATTATACAAGAACAGGGCACAATAACTGACGATCTTCCAAAGACACCAACAGCTCTACCTTTAAAATGGTTAACAGACAAGCCTGTATGGGTCCAGCAATGGCCTTTAACAACAGAGAAACTCCAGGCTTTAGAAGAGCTGGTAGAAGAACAGTTAAATGCTCAGCATATTGAAGAATCAACCAGCCCTTGGAATTCTCCTGTATTTGTTATTAAAAAGAAATCTGGTAAATGGAGAATGGTAACAGACCTTAGGGCAATTAACAAAGTAATTCAGCCAATGGGTTCTCTACAATCTGGGATGCCTTTGCCTACTCTGTTACCAAAAGGATGGCCTCTCATAGTTATTGATTTAAAAGACTGTTTCTTTTCAATACCCTTACAAGAAAAAGACAAAGAAAGATTTGCTTTTACAGTGCCTACTTATAATAATTCTCAACCGGTTAAACGATTTCAATGGAGGGTCCTCCCACAGGGAATGTTGAATAGCCCAACTCTGTGCCAATATTTTGTACAACAGCCATTGGAAGTGATACGTAAAAAATTTCCTAAATCTATAATTTATCATTATATGGACGATATTTTACTAGCTGACTCAAATGCAGATACTTTAGAAATAATGTTTGAAGAAGTAAAGAAAATTTTGCCTCGCTGGGGATTACAAATTGCTCCTGAAAAGATACAAAGAGGAGATTCTATTAATTATTTAGGATATAAAATAGAGCTACAAAAAATTAGACCCCAAAAGGTGCAAATTCGGAGAGATAGACTACAGACTCTTAATGACTTTCAAAGATTATTTGGAGATATTTCTCATCTACGAACTATTGTTGGGGTAAAAAATGATGAACTGACTAATTTGTTCAAAACCTTAGAAGGTGACAAGGACTTAAATAGTCCAAGAGAATTATCACCTGAAGCTGAGAAAGAATTAGCCTTGGTAGAAAAGAAAGTGCATGAAGGACACGTGAATCGTATTGATCCAAAGCTGGATTGCATTTTGGTTATCTTACCTTCTAGGCGTTCTCCTACTGGAATATTAATGCAGAGGGAAGATATTATATTGGAATGGATATTTTTACCAAATAAACCAAATAAAAAATTAAAAACTTATGTGGAAAAAATCTCTGACTTGATTTACAAAGGAAAACTGAGACTTCGTCAATTAGCAGGCACAGACCCAGCAGAAATTGTCGTACCATTAACTAAGGAGGACATTGAAAAATTATGGACAGAAAGTGAACCTTGGCAAAGAGCTTGCAGTAATTTTTTGGGAGAAATTAACAGCAAATATCCCAAAAGCAATAGAATTGATCTTATAAAGAGAGCTGATTGGATCTTGCCTCGAATTGTACGGCAAAAACCCATATCTGGAGTTCGTACATTTTATACAGATGCCAACAAAGAAGGAAAGGCAGGTTACAAATCAGAAAATTTAAGTAAAGTGGTTCAAAGTCCGTATAATTCAGTTCAAAAATCAGAATTGTATGCTATTCTGTTGGTATTAATGGATTTTTCAGAACCTCTCAACATAGTAACTGACTCTCAGTATGCTGAAAGAGTGGTGTTACATATTGAGACTGCAGAATTTATCCCTGATGCTTCAGAATTAACTTCACTATTTATTCAATTACAAGATACAATCAGGAAAAGGAATCATCCTTTATATATAACTCACATTCGATCCCATACTGGTCTGCCAGGCCCTCTAGCACAAGGCAATGAAGAGATTGATAAATTATTGATAGGAAATGTGCTGGAGGCCTCAGAATTTCATAAAAAACATCACGTTAATAGTAAAGGTTTAAAAAAGGATTTTTCCATAACCTGGCAACAAGCCAAAGAAATAATAAAGAAATGTCCTACTTGTTCCTTCTACAATCAGACGCCATTACCAGCAGGATGTAACCCAAAGGGTACTCAGAGAAATGAAATCTGGCAGATGGATGTGTTTCACTTTGCAGAATTTGGAAAATTGAAATATGTACACCACACTATCGATACTTATTCAGGATTTCAATGGGCAACTGCTTTGAGTTCTGAAAAAGCTGATTCTGTAATCACTCATTTGCTAGAAGTTATGGCCATCATGGGTATACCTGCACAAATCAAAACTGACAATGCTCCATCATATGTCTCTGTTAAAATGAAACAGTTTTTTGCTTATTACAATATAAAGCATATTACAGGCATACCACATAATCCTACAGGTCAAGCAGTTATAGAAAGATCAAACAGAACTCTAAAGGATATGCTAAATAAACAGAAATGGGTAACAAAAACCCCCAGAAATAGACTGCATAATGCTCTTCTAACTTTGAATTTTCTGAATGCCAATGAGAAAGGAACAACAGCTGCAGAGAGACATTGGATAATAGAAAAAACTACAGAATTAAATCAGCCTATATACTTTAAGGATGTGCTGACCTCAGAATGGAAACCAGGGTATGTATTACATTGGGGACGTGGTTTTGCTTTTGTTTCTACAGGAGAAGATAAGCTGTGGGTACCATCAAAATTGATAAAGGTTCGATTTGAACAAGAGAGACCTCTTAATTAGAGGAGGTGATAGTTCATCAACCAGCATGAACATCCAATTTAAACTAACTTGTATCAATAACACATGCCTTTTCATTTAATCAGATAATAACTTGTCAAAAGGAAACATCCCCAAAATTAGTCTTGGGGAAAGGTTTTTGTTTTTGTCTTTTAGGAGAATGAAGGTTAAGGAATCTGAAGAACACTGGACAAATGAGACAACTGAAGAAAAGGGACAAATCATCTATCCCAAGAAACCGAGTGAAACGGTGTATGGGTATATATTATCTAAAAAAATTTTATGTCTTCCTAAATGTTTGTTTCTGCTTTTCTCTAAAGATTTAACACTATTGGTCTTCTAACAGTCCCAGTTCAATTAAAATTTAAAGCTGACTTTGGAGTTGGAGAATGGCTCTCTCCTTCTTTAAAATCAAGCATGTTGTTAAAAGGAAAATGCAAACTCCCTGTATCATGCCAGAATAAGAGCCATTTCTGCTATGGTACAGGACAAAAGCAAAATTAATTAAGGGACTATTCTATTACTAATCTCAACTCTTTGATTCTATTCTGATTCTTTAAACTGTTCTCAAAGTATAAATTTTATATCAAAATTTACAAGATTAATATATATATATATACATTTTAAACTTTGTTAAGATATGAATGGTCACATAGAGTACTAACTAATTCTAGAAAAAAGGCTAGCTGTATATATATGTTTTTGTGTTCGAGTCTCTTATCAGTTTTCTGCAGGAAATCACGGCCAGGCCTAATATCAACTGAAGTCTCCAGAAAGAAGATGGGGCCCCACAACAACAACAATTCCACGTGGACAATAATAATATCATTAAGCTGACAAACATCATCCACAGATCAGCTTTGAACTACAAGGTGCTCAGAGCAAATTTGAGATGACTAGCTGAGATGATCCAGTCTCAAAGACTACTTGAATAAGGACTTGAGATAAACCCTCAACTTTGGCATTATACACAGACTGGATAATGAAGGATATAGTTACCTCTCCTAGAATTTGACAATTAACCTAAAATTTTTCTTTCAGGATAAAGAAAACTTCGCCCATACCCAGCAGGAAGCAATTTTAAGAATACGACGCCCACATTCCCAAAGAGGTGGTGTGGGGCGGGTGGTTTTTTGGTCTTTTTAATGGGTTCTGGGTCTGGGATAATTTTCAGTATTTAGGGGGGTTGGTTACAAGTTATTGTCAAGGGTTAGGAAAAAGGCTAAGCAAAGGAGATTAGATTTAAAGTTCTTGTTAAAAAAAAAAAAGAGAAAGAAAGAAAAGAAAAAGACAATTACTAGTTTTAAATACTTTACATTGGATTGAATTGTTTTATATTGTACACAAATTTGAAACTGATATTGTTAGAAAATGCTATATGTATATTTCTAATTGTATTTATTCCATCCATTTAACAATGTAATGCAAATTTCTGATCCTTGAATGTTATTATTATCAACTATTAGGATATAAAGAAATGAAAGCTAGTAATTAGACATTATCATAGAACTTGTAGTCATATTAAATATGTTTTAAAAATTGAGCAGAGATGTTTTAGACAGGTCATCTTCAAACCCTTCAGAGATCTACAGAATATGGCATTTAAAATGTTTTAATAACTTAGAAAATTTTTCTTTTTTGAGACATGTCGGCTCCTGGCAGTACCAATCTACTTTAGAGAAAATATGGGCATTGAAGAAACTGCATATGGAGTCAACTTTCATTCTGGCAAAAGTTAGCCACTGGACAACAAAGTATCCTCGAATCAACAGGACAAAATGGACAGACAGATCACGAAACAAGGGACTACTGATTCTTGCCAAAACAAGTGTGGTTATGGCTTTATCAAAAGGCATCTTCTGAGGCCAGGACAATATGGCCCCATCCCTGAAGTGGCCTTCGCATCCGGAAAAGGTACGGTGCCCTTTTCTTCGAAGGCAGCTTAACAGGCAGAGGGCCGATGGATTCTGTTGTACAATGGAACAGCAGCTGAAAGCTCATGCCTCTCAAAAGTAGACTGGCATTTAATAGAGGGATGTGGAGAAGAAGGGGATGCTGAGATGAAGCCATATATACACAGCCAAGAAGAATGGACAGCTGAATTAAAAAACTGTCAACAATTTCCAGAATTTAAAATCCTGAATCATGACAGGACACTAGTGGAATTCAGGTGTTTCTGGTACGTGGACTGCTCTCACCCAATGTGAGGTTGAACTGTTGACCTTGTGTACATCCTACTTCACAAATGAGTCTGTCAGATACACTAAGCCTATAGGCTGAAGATGATGCCCCAACACTGCGGAGAAACCTCAGGTGACTGCCCAGGCAGCTGGCTGTTTCTGTCAACTCAAAAAAGTTTTTGGAAGTTGCTTGCATGCACTTCCTGTTTTTATTTTTGTTAGCTAATATTATTCCCTTCTTGGGTCTCTGAGGGAGTTGAAGATTAGTTAGTTATGGTTGAAGATTAGTTAGTTATAGTTGAACATTAATTAGGATAGAAAGTACATTAGATACATCTTGGAATTACCAAAATAGGATAGATAATGGAATTATTTTCTCTGATTCGTCAAATACCTGTTTAGGTATTTATTACTTGTATATATTGTATATAGTTATTGTACTTTTGTATATAGTTTTTCTTTTGTTAGTCATAACCTTTTGCTTTTTTTCTTTTTATTAAAATAGAAAAGGGGAAATGTGGTGGTAATCTAATTGTATTGAAATATTATTTTGATTTGTACTGAAATATTAATTTGATTGTATGTTAATAAATAAAGTTGTCTGGGGGTCAGAGCTATTAGAGCCATAGCAAGAGTGTGGCGGTGGTGGCACACGCCTTTAATCCCATAGATATCTGTGTGCTCAGGGTCAGAGCTATTAGAGCCATAGCAAGAGTGTGGCGGTGGTGGCATACGCCTTTAATCCCATAAGATCTCTGTGTGTTCAGGGATACAGTCAGCATTGGAGACATATGCCTTTAAGACCTAGGGGGCTGTACATTCAGACAGTGACGAGGCAGTCATGTGTTTGGGTTTACAACCAATGAGAAGGCAGAACAACATACTTTAAAAAAACGAACCGACAGGAGGTAGGTCTCTTTTCGCGAAGCTGGGACAGCAGGAGGAAGGGTGAGATTTTAGCTCTGAGCTCTGACCTCTTGGCTTTCTCTTTTACATTGTTTCTGTGTTTCTTATTTAATAAGACGGTTGGTTACATCAACACTTCTCCTTTTCAACTTCTCTAATTGCTGTAACAATGTTAATGACAGGAACAAAGCAATCAAATTAAAAGAAACTTTGTATTTTAGAGGATACACTTTATGCCAGTGATTCTCAACCTGTGGGTTGTGACCTCTTTGGGGGCCACATATAGGATATCCTGCATATCAAATATTTACATTACAATTCATGACAGAAACAAAATTACAGTTATGAAGTAGCAGTGAAATAATGTTATGGTTGGGGGTCATCACAACATGAGGAACTGTATTAAAGGATTGCAGAATTAGAAGGTTGAGAACCACTGCTTTATGCAATGGTATTTTTATGATTTTAGAAGATGTAACCACACTTAGAACTGACCTCTGTTTCATTTTGTTTTCTTTTTTTCTTTAAAAAAATTAATAAAGACATGTAAATGTTGAAAAAATAGGTGACATCTAATACTAATAAAATTGATCATATTTTCATTGGTAGCCTTTTCTAGTAGTTAATAAACCTTATTGGGGGATTGCTATAAGCATATATCCTTTTATATTAAGGTGTATATTCTTTTTAAAAATGAGTGTTCTATATGCTAAACTTTAAATGTATATCCTTAGTCTTTTTTTCTAAATTAAATAATTATCCAAAAGTAAGTTAAAGTAGTTTCAGCTAAGCCCTTTAAAAGTTACTACTACTTTTTTGTCTCCTTGATAAGAAATATGTCTATAATAGTTAAAATCATGGTAAAATAAAAGACTAGAATATAGCCTAATTATTTCTCAATGTCCATTCAATGTCTTTTAATTTTATATATAGAAGCAATATACATAGACAGAGACATGGTAGATATATGAAATTGGATACTTTTCAAAGTAATATTTATATATGGTAATAATTTAACAGTATAAAAGCCTTCAGGATGAAATGTAATAGACTTCTGCCTTATTGTTCTTAAGCTTTCATTCTCTGGGAGTAATTATTACTTATATTTTTAATTCTTCTAGCAGTTGGTTTTGTAAGTCAAAATTATAGGCTCATAAGCCTCTTGAATCATTAAAATTGAATGGATATATTTTCTCTTCAGAATGAAAGTGTGAATATAGATAACTTACATTTAGTCCTGGGATTTGACATAAATTGCTGTTTTGCTCATTACAATTTTAATGGTATTTAAACATCTAAGCATATGAACTTAGTCCAATTCTATCATCTTGAGTCAGTATCTCTTGACTTCTTTTCTCAAAAGATAAAGAAAAGGGCTTCATTTTTCCTCTGTCTCTTCCAATTTCCCACCCTCTGCAGCTATCATGTCTCTTTTCATATTTGTGAATAACATCTTCTGCCTTGAACTACAGGCCAATCTTTCTTCCATTATCTTTAGGTTAAACCTGAGAAGTCAAAAATAAGTAGCATTGACAAGATTGTAGGCTTATCACACATTTTCTTAACACTTAGGCAAAGAACCTTTCTTTTTCTAGGAGTCCAGTGTTATAAGCATGGGAAAGGTTAAATAAAACTTTTTCATTCATCAAGTTCTCCAAGTCATGTCAGGTCCTTCTTTGTTAAATAGTTGAAGCATTGCTCGTTGTCTCTTCCCATCCTCTTTTTTCTTTTATTCATTTGATATTTGCTTTGTAGTTATCATGTATCTACTCTGTCAACTTTCTTATTTCCCTCATTTCTGTAACTCTTATATTCTTCATATAATACCTCAATCAGTACAGCTATCACCCTATAACATACTTTTATTCACACTGGTATATGCTATATGACTAACTTCTAAATGTTGACTTCACATTTTGTTACATTGCTAAATTAATCTAGTCTTAGTCGAGCTGTCTTTGTTTTTGTAATTTCTTTAGAGTACTCTATATGTACAAAATAATGTCTGTGAACAAGGTAATGTCATGGGATGAATTACATCTGCCCAAAATTCGTATGTTTAAATGCTAAATGTCAGTACTTCTGAATGTGATGGCCTCTGGAGATGGGCCTCTATACAATGATGGCTGAGTTAAAATGAAGTCTTTAGTATGGATGGCAATCCCATATGATTGATGTCTGTAAGGAAAAGAGACAAAACAAACAAACAAACAAAAAAAAACCAGAACTGATGTGAGAATACAGGAAGAAGCCTTCAGAAGAAACTAGTTCTGTCACACATTCATCTCACACTTCTAACCTCTAAAAGTGTTAGAAAATAGATTTATTCAATAAACCACCCAATCTACAATGCATTGTTATGGTAGGTGTAGCACACTTTAAATTTCCCTTCTTTATTTTGTGCCCAATTACACTGGGTAGAATTTCTCAAATAGAATTCCAAAGTGAAAGTAAGAAAAAGACTCCTTTATTTCCAAGACAGTGGAGGCAGGGTTCAACAGTTTGTTTTATTAAGTACAATCTTAGTTGTAGGTTAGATTTTCAAAAAATACCACTCATCTAGTTGAGAAATTTTCTTTCTATGTCTAGTTTGTTGGAAGTTGTTTTTCAAATAATGAATTAGTGTCAAACATTTCTAAATGTTTGTCTAAGCTTAGGGATCATGATATTTTTGATAAGGGGTGAATATCATTTTGATTTGAACTTTGATTTGCTTTTTGATGAGTTAAACCAATTTCATGTTCCTAGGATAAACGTTCCATGGTTATGCTACAGTAATAATTTTCATAGGATAATGTATTTGACTTGGCAGTTGTGGTAGTTTGAATGTAATTGGCTTCGATAATCTCTTAGGGAGTGCCATTTTTAGGAAGTGTGGTTTTGTTGGAGTGGGTATGGCATTGTTGGAAGAAATGTGTCACTGTGGGGGTAGGCTTTGAGGTTTCCTATGCTCAGGAGACTGCCCAGTGTGTCAGTCAACTTCCTATTGCCTTCTGATCAAGATGTAGGACTCTCAGCTTCAGCACCATGTCTGCCTGTGTGCTGCCATGCTCCCTACCACAACGACAATGGACTGAACCTCTGAAACTGTAAGCAAGCCACCCTCAATTAGATGTTTTCTTTATAAGAGCTGCTGTGGTCATGGTGTCTCTTCACAGCACTGAAAACCTTAACTAATACAGCTATCTTCTGAGAAATTCGTGTTTATGTTCATGAGGATTGTTAATTTATAGTTTTCTAGGTTTTGCTGGTCAGATTTTGGTAACAGGGTATTCTAGCCTCAGTGTGGAGGCCATGAGGAATTCAGGGTCAGGTGCTTGCTTTATACACTGTGTTACAGTTGAACAAAATAAGAAGAGAGAATTCCTCTAAATTGTTTTCTCAATGCATCCTAAAAGGCTTTGTATGACTATAACATAGGAAAATGGATATTTTGTTTTACCTCCACCTAGGAATTATCAGTTAAATCCTGTAAGTTGTATAATTAAAACAACAGAAAAAAGCACCACCATTCCCATGTCTCTTGGGCAAATATCATGCTCTGTGGTTGGTTTGTTTCATTTTGTTGTCTAAAGAAAGAGAAGAACAAGAATAGGAGCAGGCTGTATAGGAATTCTCAGATGAATCAGAGAGACCTACCAAGCCCCAAGCACTTCTGAGCTTTGACTCCTCTATGCATGTTGAATGAGGTTATTCACGAGTGTCTAAAACCCTTCACCGGTGTTGCCTAGGACATTTACTTCTTGAATGAAGAGTTTATTTACCTCTCTCTAGCACCTGTACCTATTTCCTACAAATCTAAATAAGAGTTACATTCCAACTTGACTCTGGGAAGGGAAAATACAAAGTAAAGCTCTAAAAGAGAAACTGTATCTACGTTGTCTATGTTTTGCTACTTGGTATCAGAAATGATGGGGCAATGATATTGGTAATAAAGTATCCGAATGATGCTAACAGAAAAAAAAGAAAGGAAGAAGAAAGAAAGGGAAATGAAAGGAAGGGAAAGAATGAAAAAGAAAGGAAAGAAAGAAAGAGAGGAAAAGTGACATTGGGTGGGTCTAAATTTATTAATGTGGGGGCTATACCAGAGCCTACATGTAGACTCACATAATGAGAGTGATTCTGCTTGACTTGGACTAAATAAGTACTGAACAAAAACCTAGTACAGAACTTAAACCTGGGATGTTAAGAATTCCTTGATGAGAAGTTTCTAAGTCCTCAGAAGATAGTAAGGTGGGATGGTTGTATAGCTTCCCTTTTTCTCTTCATAATCTTGTCTGTTGAGTGAGTCTGAAGATTTTCCTTTGACCCATAAAGACATGTTTTGAGATCAACTTAAGTAACTTAGGAAATGCTCTTGGAGGGGGTACTTCTGCCAGCTGAGCATACAGATACAAATTGCTGCTGTCTGTATAAACTCTGAGATACTGAGGATGCTAGCCACTGAGACAGCATGAGTCACACCGCCATGGCCAGATGGACAGTTGACTGAAGGAATAGAATAGATTTGGCCTTTTGAATAATCACAAGGGACTGTGTGGATCTCTGAATGAGTTGAGTTACCATGGTGTTTACTAATATCTAGATCTTTAGTGGGCACTTATAAGTTAATAGACTGATAGCACATTAACATTCAGGTTTTGTTTATTATCTAGAATAATAATTGAGGTTTAGAAAAGAGGATCTTGATTTAAGCCATGTTATATTCCAAAACCTGAGTTAGTTTCCATGTCTAGCTCCCTTGGTAATAGGAAGATTGGTACATTTGAGAAGGGAAAGGAACTTGAAGTGCATTTTGAAGGCCATCCCACCAATTTCCTTTCCGTCCTCAGCCAGAGACAATTGTCATTGGGGGGAACTATGTCTTCCTTTTCTGAGACTAGATGATGATCTCAGCTGATTGTTTGTCTCTAGGTGTAGAGAACTGTATAAGCAATAAATCAAAGAAGATGATTAATGAAGTTCTTATCAGATTCTGCCACACAGTACAACCAGGCTTACACTGAACTCAGTCCATGATACTGTCTCCAGTTTCTTAATGTAATGGTGAAACAGATATACTGAGAGAACATTTCAGAGAATCACCACTTTAAAATCATGATAAGAAAGGTCAAGTGGAAGACTCCCTTTCTCCTAACAAACTATCCAGTTCTCAAACTGGTAGCAGACTTCAGGGATACTAGATGGATTAATGCTACCATTATAAATATAGAGATGTATACCTGGTCTCCATTGTAAAAGTTACCATTATGTCTCTGTATTAGTGTAACAAGATTCCAAGTGGCCTCCCTTTTTGCTTTCTCTTTGCTATACTACAGGAGGAGTTGTCCTTTTAAAAGGTGAGTCACAACAAAAGCCAGAGTCTATACCGTGGTCCACAAGTCCTCAAATGTCCTGTATTTCTGTTACCTTTCTCTTTTAACTTACTCCTGCTTCCTCATACAGATTACAGGAAAGTGGACTGCTCCTTCAACACTTCTGTTGGACACTCATCTGAAGGCCTTTCTATTGAATGGCTCCCTAGGTAGTGGCTGCATCATTTGCTTTTACATCAAAATCACAGGATATGGATTATTACATCCTTCTCAGTGAGTTTTTCACTGGCTATCCTAGTTAAGATGTCAATGGCTTCTCCATTCTCTTCACCAACAAGGGCCTCTTCCTCTCCTTCTCCCCCCCCTCTTTCTGGCTCCTGATCCCCTTCTCCCTTTCTTTCTCCTTCTCCCTCTTTTTCTTTATCTGGACTTTCCCTTTGCTCACTAGAGTGGAGACTCTATGTGGACAGGGAATTTGTGACTGCTAACTGTTGTATATTAGAAAATGACATGCCACAAAGAAATTCTATATTATGAAAAAATCAAGAGGCTTCATTGTGATAACTCTCATTGAGTTGCTCTTTACACAGACCGACATTTGTCATATTTTCAGATTGATATATGATGCTTGTTGATTAAGACTTCTGTGTATCACACCTGAGTAGATGGGAGTACATGCTAATCAACTACTGATTTGTGAGGATTTCTATATCCCAGTAAAAAGAACATCAACAGAAGCTGAACTCCTCCTAGAATAGACAACAGGACACACCTTTTAAGCCATAATAATGTTACACCTAGCCCATTATGTGCAACGAGGAAGGAAAGAGACACCACTTATGGGTTCCAAAGATTTTATTAAATCACCACCTAAATAGGTTACTGATCTATCAGGGCTTCAGAACAAGGATTAGGGAGCCCTTTTCCTCCTGACAGGCCCAGCAGGGGCAGAAACATGTTTATAAGCACAAAAATTATGAACATTTGTTGCCAAGTTACAGTTACAATTTTCACCAATCAGGAATCAGAGATTAGGGACTTTCATTGTGTGTTTCATCATTGTCAATTGGTATACAATGCAAGCCTTTCAGTCCAACCAACCAGATTCATTTGTTTTTTTTTTTTTCTGTTGTTAGAAATAGCCATAATGTTTCTAAAGAACTAAAGATGCATAATGACTATTTCTATGGTTTAGGGATGAGGTGGGTCAGCTATTGGAACTTTGTTTCACCCTACAGGTAAAATGGAGACTGAAGTCAAAAGGTGCTTTTATCTGCTCCATTCAATACAATCTATTGGGACTTGGTAATCTCCACCCCTTGCTGGGCATCATGCTGACTCTGTATGGCGAAACAATGTAGCCAAGACTGAATGTTACTGAGTCACATACACTTTGAGATTTTGTGTCTCAGACATTTCTTATGAACTCCATCAGATTCTTGAGTATCCATTTCTTGGTATATCTCTGAGTTTACTTGGGCACATATGGGTGTCTTCACGCTTACTCTATGACACTTCTGCTCGGTTGTCACAACTCTGCATCCACATTCTGGAATAGCCAGGAAGTCAACACGTTGTGCAATAAATATTTGACCCTTGGAGGATGGAAGCCAGTGAAATTCCCACATCCTAACTCACCAAGTGATTATGCAGCTTATACTTCTCGAGAACAAACATCAGCTTGGTAAGTGGCCCCAACCCATCCTTGTATGATCTTATCCTGCCTACATATCCTTTTTATGCTCTTACCTCTGATATCTTGGATTTATTCTCTGATAGTAAAATTCCAAATAAGCCAAATGCTGTAGTTACTGAGGAAACACGTCTCATACCATTGGTAGGAGTAGAAATCTAAAAAGAGAATTTCTTCAAGGAAGAATTTGGAGGCTGGCTATTAAGAGAGGAAAAAGGTTATTAGGGTGGGTACTGACAGTGGAACATTTGTTATAGACAGACATTTTTCTCTTGTGATAAAAAAGGTAAGTGAAATAGGATAGGCCATGGCTATGGAGGCAGAAGAAAATACAATCACAGCTCATTAGAAGGAGCAAGGAATGAGTGGTTCCCTGGTACCAGTTCATGGATGTGGTTAGTGACCTAACCACATGATCTAAGACTTGGGAAAAGAAACACTGGAAAACTGATAGTAAGAGCTTTGAAGGCAAATGATATGTAATAGATGCCATGTGTGAGGATATTTGTGGCAGTGAATGTTCACCCAAAGACCGCTCCCACTCAGATGTCAGCCAGTTCTTTGTCCTGTTCAACCCTGGGGCTTCTCAGTCGCCTGTGTCAAGGACAGAGATTCTTCTTGCTATTAACAAAAAGGGCTTTTCCTCATTGAGACAGACATGACAGTATCATTCCTTTGTGCCAAAGGATTTGGCAGGACCAGATGGGGCTTGGTTACTTGTGAATATGTTTGCAATCTTCTGAATTAGAAGAGATAATAAGGGCAGATTTTATTGATTTTTCCATGCTACCATGCACTGCCAACACTATTATCTATAGATCAGCTATGTATCTATTTATAGAAACTGATTCATTTCTCAATGGGAAAATTAATTAATAAGGTAATAGTCACAGAATTTGAAAATATTAGCACACAATACCCATGCCTGTAGAGAATTTTTAAGACAGATTGGTAGAATGGTCAGTTCAACACTTAATTCATTTGGGAGATACTCAATATATATGATTAGACTGTTGCGATACACAAGGGACTAAAAATTCTAAACTTGGGAACAATGCATAGCACAATGTGTATCCCAGAGTATTTGAGTCGGGGCAAGGATCAAGCAGGAGTGATCCATTTCCCCATTACTAGAACTCCAATCATGTGACTACTGGTTGAAAGGCAACGATATGTGTGACTTTGACCTGTCTCTCTTTTAGATAGAGGGTGAACTTGCTTTTATTATGTGAAGAATATTGGACTTACGTAGATTTAGATCAAGTTTAAGGTTGGAAAATATGTAAATATTGCAGTGTAAACACTGGATAGCTAATACAGTGGGCTATCGTGGAAATTTGTTATATTTTTGACTTCCCATTAAATATACTAATAATGGACATTTATTTTTGGAGGTATTGGGGGACAGGGTTTCACATAACCCAGGCTTGCCTTGAACTTGTTATGTAGCCTAGGATAGCTTTAAAATACTGATTATCCTGCTTCCACCTCTAGTATGTTTTGATTACAGGTGTGTCTTAGTTATTTTTCTGTTTCTGTGACAAAAACCGATGACATTCTTTCACTCTGAGTTCTGAATTTCTAGGATCTTACATTTTTTTTCTTTTCTATTTTCATTGACCTCTAATATTATTACCTTGCAAACAGGAACTATAGTCCACATTATTTCTGTGTTTTAATCTGTTGAAGATATTTAGCCATGGTAAATTTTAGCAAATGTTTAAAGGAACCATAAAGGACATTGAATAAAACACCTAACTAGAAGTTGCACCGTCTTATATCCTTATTTATTTTTCTACCTTTATTGTGTCATTTTTCTCTGATTTTTGAATTTAGAGGCTGGTATTTTATTTTGGGAGTTCCTTGGGAGATATTTGTTCTAGACATAGTCCTTATCATGGGTAAATAGCCAGCATTTTCCTTAATGCCATTTGTATTCATCCTCACCTTCGTAATTGCCTAGTAGAATTTACAAACAGCCTCACAAACCCTGCTTCCCCATACGATTAGCATCTCTTTGCCCTTTACGTTCAGCTTTCCTCGAGTCATTTTATTTTAAATTGTCTGCTCTATCTGTTTGGGTATTCTTTGCTGCCAATCTAATAGATTAATATATTCCATTTCCCCTGAGATATGACAGCTGTATTGAGATATAGTTATTATCTCATATTGCTTTCTTCTCAGTATTGTCATTGTTTTCTATGATTTATCAAAAAAAATATTGAGGGCACAAGCTAAGACAGCATAAAATGTTTTTAATTTTTTTTTTCTCTAAGAGCAATAGTTGTGAAAACCAGTTTTGAACCTAACTTCAGTTTTCTCTTGTGAACTGAAGAGATGCTTCCCTGTGGCACCTCTTTCACGTCCAGTCTCCACAGTGATGAATTCCCAGCTCCAGATTTTTGGTTTAGGGTTTTGGATAATGCTCTGTCAAGTATCACCCATAAGCAGTTCTTTCCCTTTTGAGGCCCCCTAGCAAAATCCTGCCTATGGGAGAAGACGTGTTCTTTCTCTCAGTCGTTTGCCATGCGTTAAAGACACTGCGTACAGTCTAGGGGGCAAAGAGCTCAGGGGACGTGTGCTCACTGTGTCGGAATTATCTCATTCTAGATTTCTTTAAAAGAAAAATTCCTTATTTAAGTGGACCCTCCCTCTCATTCCTTTGAGTTTCAGACCTGTAAAGTCAAGGTCCATTGAATTAATTGGTAAGTCTTTGAAACCCTCTTGTAAATGTACCACTTATAAAGTCACCGTTACCAGGTACTATGCTTCTACTTTCTCTTACTATCCCTTCCCAGGCAGCATTATAAACATACAGCCATACATTAGCTCGGCTTTTAAGACTAGACTATCTCACATTCCTTTCCTAAAATTAAGCGTCTGTGCTGTCGTCTTTGTGTAAACGCGCATAAATAGCCATGTCCATAAATGAAATTTGATGATAATAAATACCAAATAGTGTTTATTGTAAACATGCCATTTTTATGGAAATTTTACTTTAACTTGTGTAGTTTCAACTAAAGAAATAAATTATACATTGTAACAAATATATCAAGATTATGATTTACTTGATTCAGCAACAGGAAAGTGGAATTTCCGTGTATCTTCAAACTTGACTTTTAGCCCAGATTTAGACAAAAACACACCATATTTTTTAGTTAATTTCTTCTGCAGATGAATTAGTCATAATTTCCTTTTTGGTCCCTTTTAGTCTGCAAACACACCATCAGTGATTAACTATTTATTTTCTGCTTGTTGAAAGCCTGTACTAAGTTTTGTTTTCATTGTTCACTCCCCTTAACACAAAGACCTTTAAAGGTGGTTAAATCTTGAGCAAGTGTAGCTTACAGTAATATGTTTTAATTTAACATTGTATTAGCATGTGCATGGAAAAATGCAATGACCTGTCTTTGCAATTTTCTTAATATGAACTTAAATATGATGTAATTTTTAAATACAGCTTTTGAGTTCTTAAAATATAATTTATTTGAAGACTGACTCCCATGCAAAGTTTTTAATTATTACCATTGTTGCTTTCTATGACAGTATGGGAGATAAATTTTGACTTATCCTTAAAACTTTTATATTGTTATATTTTCAAAATATATTATGTATTATCTTTGACTACTGTTCTTGTAGACTTTTGTTGGTACAATGGTTAGTAACTAGTACAAATGGAATTTCATGAAATCTGAATTTATAAAATACATAAATCTACTGTATTAGATTGCTTTCTATTGCAGTGGCAAAGATCATAGTCAAAAGCAAACTTGGAGAATGCAGGTTTATTTAGTTTATATGTCCCAATCACAGTCCCTCATGAAAAGAAGCCAGAGCAGGAACTCAAGGCAGGATCCTGAAGGCAGGAAATGAAGCAGAGAGAGGCCATGAGAGGTGACTGCTTATAAGCTTGTTCCCCATGGCTTACCCAGCTTTATTTCTTTTTTTAATAATAATTTTTATCATTTTATCTCTTAATATGATTTCAATTGAAATAAAACAATATCACCTTCCCCTTTCCACTTCTCCTCTAGTCCCTCTCTACTTCTGTCCCTCAAACCCTCCCATGAGCCCAATCCCAAGATGTTAGTCTCTGTTTCTTTAATTATTATCATTACATACACTCATACATGTATGCGTATATGCATAAATATTTGTAATTACAATCTACTAAATCTGTTTTATTGGTGATATGAATGTGATTTTCAGGCTGACCATTCTGCACTTGACAACCAATAAGGGAACTCATCCCTGGGACAGACTAATTCCTCTCCCAGCATTCACGAGTTGCCTATTGTTCTTTGTATAGGAGTGGGACATCACAAACTTTTCCCCTTCTCTATTAAAATGCCCAGTGATGCTGCTATTTGTTCAGTCTTGTTGATGCATCCATTTTCAGGAGAGACTTTCTCAGCAGACCTCTTAGTATTCTGGCTCTTAAAATCTTTCTGTCTCCTCTTCTCTGGACGATAGATGCAAGAGATGTGATGTAGATGTATCCATTGGAGCTGTGATCCACACAATCAGTTGTTTTCTGCATTGGGTCCAATTGTAGTTTCCTGTGATGGTCTTCATTTGCTGTAAAGAGAGGCCTGGTACTAAAAACCTAGTCAACTTCCTGAGGCTCATGAGTCCATGGACCATAGAAAAGAACCTACCACTGCCACTTTGCTAGACAAGTATAATTCCTCATTGTATCCTAAATCTTATCCTTATACCCACAGATACGGGTAGCTACCACCCCACAGTAAAAAGCATCACTTTTCAGCATGCATTCTCATACAGCCCAGGACCAACTTGTCCAGGGATGACACTGACTTCAGTGGTCTAGCCTCACCCATGTAAGTTATTAATCAAGAGAATATCCTTCAGACAATGCTGATGGAGACCTTTTCTCAGTTGAGGTTTCTTTTCCCAGATGACCCTAGCTTTCATCAAGTTACAAAAAAAAAAAAACCCTAGGATAGACACCTTCTTCATAACTCACTGCTACATCTAATCATTCTTTGCCTCAGTTTATTGTAATTGAAGACAAGAATAGTTCCTATTTCCCGAACTGCTGTAAAGACGAATAGAGTATATTTAGCATAGAATTCTAGTAAATTCTTAGAAGAAGCCTGACTTTCAGAAGCACTACAATAATATGAGTAGTAGAATTGAAGACATTGGAGCTGATCAGACCTGGGTACTGATCCAAGTTCTTTGTACTGTTGGTTTGGAACTGACAAGTAATTTCTTTGTTGTGTCCTCTTAGCATCTCTCTAGCTAGCTTTCCCATCTGGTAAATGAGGGTAATAATACATGATGATTCCTTTGTGTGTAGTAGATAGAGCACATAAGAGGAAAGCTCAGTACAATGTCACCATGTGGTAAGAACACAACCAATGGTTCCCAAACATTCCAAGTATTTTTCAGAAAATCTTTTCAATATTTTTGACAGGAATGAAAAAAGGAAGCATTAGCACTAAGGTGAAAAGAGTAAAGATCTAACAAAAAGCCTAGACTCTTTTGGTCAATAGTACTTAATTATGTTATACAGGAACTTCATGTCCTTAAGTGCCAGTTTAAGGACAGAAATAAAATTCATTTTGACTTGATTTCATGCAACTCTGGTCAGTATTTTCTCATTCTAAGTACCCTTCAATTCCAAATGTCTTCACTTGCTCCCATGCTAATACCATTCTGATCCTCTTACCCGAGGCTGGGTTCTTGCAGGGCCGGCAGATTTCTGAGTGGAAAAGCCCTCCTTCCAAAAGCAGGGTTTGCAATCATCCTGTCAAAATCCACTGTGCACTGTGCACTAATTCATTCCAAATCTCTCCAGAGTTAAGTTCTACAGAGTTACAGTTTTGATGAGCAGAATAAAAAGTATTTTAAAAACTCCATTTGATTTTCTGGAGAGGGGGACGTTCCAAAAGTAACAATCTATGGAGGGTGTTTGGTGTAATTTTCTTTAAATTGAAAATTAAGTGAAATATGATCTTTTAAATATTTTTACTTTGAGGCAAAGCAATAATTGAATGTGCTTTGAGAATTCTTTTAATTTTTGTTGATAACTTTTAGATATGGAAGCCACAGCTTGAAAACAGTTCCTGTTTCATGGTGGCTAAAAATAAACTCTTGGTGGGTGGAAGCCCAAATTTATGTCTAGAGGACATTACAGATAGGAACACGGCTCACAGAAAGCATATTAAACAAAATCACTTTGAAGCAAGCTGGGGGATGATGTGCATTGAGGTTTCCACTAAGTGTGCTCCCTCTGGGAACCTGGATCCTTGTCTCTCAGTGGTACCCCACTCCCCTTCTAGTGCACGTTTACAGCACAGTCTATTCTGGGGTGCAGATAGGGCTTCCTTCTTTAGTCTGGCTGCTGGTTTGATGCAGACTCTGCCTCTGATCTGAGTCACTGTTTTCATTGTCGCAGTGTTCTGCACAGCGAACGCTCCTGACTTCCTGTTCCTGCTCTGCCTGTCCCTTTCCTATCCCCACAATAACTGCAATGCACTGTTGTCTAATGGTAAATGAAAACTTAATAATTAATTTCCAGCTTAATAGCATTGCACTTGTCAGGATCATCTTTTTCGCACTCAGTGTTTTACAGAATTTCCTTTTCTTGGATAAAATATGCTTGGAAGTAGCAGAAAGATGATTAACTTCCTTGAACTTCATATTCTCTGGTTCATCACACTGATGGAACTTTTCTTCCAAGTTACCCTTCTGCACTGTTTTTTGTTTTTTTCCTCCAAAACTATTTATTGGGACTGGAGATTGTAGCTCTCTCCCCTAGGAAGTAAGGCTTACATGGAAATCTTGTTTCATTCTGATAAGAGTGGGGTTTCAGTGCTGTCATTGATTCAAGGATGAGTTTTCCTTGATAAGAAGCAGCCTTTCCTAACAGCTGGATGATTAATGATGCCTCACTCTAGAAGCCAAGGTACTTACATGAAAGTGTGGTAAAATGATACTGCTCTAACTGGCTTCATCACAGGGTATCATGATTAATGGCACAGAATTCCTTAAACAGAGGTATTTATTTATACAAAGAAGGTAGTCACACTTACTATCTTTACAACAAAAACATCACTCCCCCCTTAATTTTCTTAAAAACCAAACAGTGAAAAGCAGATTATGTAAGTGAACTGTGTTGATTTAGGATTTGTAATATCCTTAAGAAGCTACTAAATTTTAAATTATTGTAATTTAGTTACGGCAATTAATGGCTTTAAGTTGTTCTAAATGTATATTTGAGAACAGAAGTACAATAGCTAGCATAAATTGATTTTTTTAGTTAACTTTGTTTCCTATAGTTTTGATTAAAATCTTTGAATGCACAGCAGTATAACAACAATAATCTCTTCAAGAAATAGTTTTCTGAATAAAGTTGGAATTATCAGGAGATATTATTAAAGCATACATCAGTGACTCATGGGAATTCACAGAAGAGAACATATCCCACTATGAATTTCTGAAACAGCTCATTGGGCAAGCAATGTGAGTTTATTTCCGGCAATTTCTGGTACAGTACTCTGGAAGCTCAAAGAATTACAACTTAGACATGTAGGGCAAAGAAATGGAATCATTTCCCCTTTTTCTTCCACTAGTAAGGTCTTCAGTCCATCCCCTTCCAGTCTTCATCCTATTTGCCCCACAGAGTTAAGAAAGGATAAAGAAAGAAAAGACTATGAAAAACACAGAAGATAAGGAATTCTAGAAACTAAACAAAAGGCTTACCAACAGCTGTTAGAATCTGCTTCAAAGTTGGAACATGAACTCCGTGCTCAAGATTTCCCTCGAAATTTAACTTTCTGTCTCCAAATTAAGCAAGGCATGGTGTGTTTTTTTTTCAGTTGTTAAAATTATTTTATTATTTTGTGTGTATGGGTGTTTTGCCTGCATGTATGTCAGTGCCCGGCATTCATGCAGTGTCCTTGGAGGCCAGAAGTGTGTATCAGATCCTTGGGACTGGAGTTATGGGGAGTTGTAAGCTGCTATATGGGAGCTGGGGATCGAACCCAGCTCTGTAAGGTGCTCTTACCTTTGAGCCATTGCTCCAGCACTGGGTCAATGTTTTTAAACCAAAGACTAGGTAGGATGAAAGCTGATTGAAATCATGTGTAAGAAAATAGAGGAATACACAATGCTTCATGAGATGGCATCTCCCATGAAAGAATTTAAAACAGCTCTTCCATGCTTATGGATTAGAAGAACTGATATTGCAAAAATGACTATCCTACCAAAAGCAATCTTTAGTTGCCATAAAAATACCACCACCTTTATTCATAAGCATAGAAAAAAATCCAAAAATTTATATGGAGGCACCAAAGACCATGGATAGCCCAAGAAATCCTGAGCTAAAAGAATACTTTGTAAAGTGTCACCATACCTGATTTCACGTTACTCCATAGAGCTATAGTAATAAACACAACATAGCATTGGCACAAACATAGGCACGTAGATCGATGGGGTAGAATAGAGGATCCAGATATAAGTTCACGCAACTTGCCCTACATGATCTTTGACAAAGATGTAAATATATATACATAAAAAAGACAATATGGTGATGGGAAACAAAGATTTCAACATGCATGAAAATGAAGCTAGGTCCTGACCTCTAACTTTGCACAAGACTAAATTAAACATGAATTAAGGACCTCCACATAGAACATGAGACTCTAAAAGTGCTAGAGGAAGAAGTGGAGAGTGCACTTCAATTTAAAGGCACAGGTAAACTTTAACTTACAGGCACATGTAAGAATTATTTTAACTAGGGCTCCAGGAGCTCAGGAAATGAGACCAACAGTTTGGCAAGTGGAAAGATGGGAACTTAGGGAACTAAAAACCCTTTGCACAGTAAAGGAATGCCGATAATGGGGAGGCAGACAACAGCAGGGGGCAAAATCTTTACCAACTATTCATATAACAGAGGATTGATGTCTAGAGTTCACAAGCAGCAGCAGCAGCAAACAATCTACCAGCCGGTCAACAACACAACAAATGCTCAGCATCCATTACTACCTGGAAAATACAGATTAAAGCGACTTTAAGTTGCCATCTCAACTCAGAGACAATGAGAATGTGGGCAAAGGATATCCTTATACTAATGATGGGAGTGTAGACTAATGCAGCTGCTTAAAAATCTGCCTAGAGGCGTCTGAAAAAAACTAGAACTAGAATTATCACGTGACCCAGCTGTACCTCCTCTGACTTTACATTTACACATCTAGGTTCATTGCCACTCTACTTACAATAGCTAAGAAATGGACTCAATCTGGGTGTCCATCAAATGATGAATGGATAATGAAAATGTGACACATATACACAATGGATTATCATTCATCTGTAAATAAAAATGAAGTCATGAAATTTGCAATTAAATGCGTGGATCTAGAAAAGAATCATGTTAGTGAGATCACTCAAGGCCCAAAAGACAAATACCACATTTTCTCTCTCATACGTGGGTGCTAGCTTCAAATCTCACGTTTTGTTGTTTAGCCTAGAGTACATGAAGAAGTCAGTAAAGCAGTAACTGGCCAGTGGGTATAATATATATATTATATATTAATATAACATATTTTACATTATATACACATATTATATACATATATCTATGTATTATATGTATTAGATTATATGTTGTGGAATATTTGTTTATGCAAAGATGCATTGCGTTTGTTTAATTGTGTAAAGCTGTGTTGCTGCTTTACCTTGCCTGCCTAGGGCACCTGACTGGTCAAATAAAAAACTGAACAGCCAATAGCGAAGGAGGACGTATAGGTGGAACTTCCCAGCAGGGAGAGTAAGTAGGAGTAAGTTAGGCTCCAGGGAAGAAAGGAAAAGAGATGCCATGGTCTAGCCAGCCAGACCCAGAGGAAGCAGGAAAGTAGGACACACAGAATGAAAGAAAGGTAAAAAGCCCAGAAGTAAAACATAGATGAATAGCCGGGCAGTGGTGGCGCACGCCTTTAATCCCAGCACTCGGGAGGCAGAGCCAGGCGGATCTCTGTGAGTTCGAGGCCAGCCTGGGCTACCAAGTGAGCTCCAGGAAAGGCGCAAAGCTACGCAGAGAAACCCTGTCTCGAAAAACCAAAAAAAAAAAAAAAAAAAAAAAAAAAAAAAAAAAAAAAACATAGAACATAGATGAATAGGAACAAGTTAAATTAAGTTGAAGAGCTAGTGGGACAAGCCTAAGCTGAGGCTAAGCATCCATAATTAGTAATAAGTCTCTGTGTCTTTATTTGGGAGCTGGTTGGCAGCCCAAAGAAAGTTCCAACTACAACTACAGGTCAGATAAAAGCAGGGTTGGGAAGTTCTTCCAGAAGAAAGGTTCAAGCAGAGTGGTGGGGTTGGGGAATGAGGGGGCAGAGGAAGGGTTAACCAAAGTGAAGTGTACATGAAAAAGTTCCGTGGGAGCCTATGATCTTGCTACTATAAAAGGAGACAGTAGAGCACATGTCATTTGGAGGAATTAGAGGGGGCATGCTGTGAGTTACAGGCTTAAATGGGGGTGGGAGTAATGTGCAGGGAAAATGAGGGATGAATTAACCAAAACTAAGGAAGAATGAAGAAGCCTTATGAAACTCCACTAATATGTAAGCTAATTAAAGATGATCTTAGAGGAGAAGGAGGAAGAAGAGGAGGAGGGGGAAGAGGGTGAACAGAGGTATCACACATAGGTGAACAATGACTTGCCTGCATGTAGCATATTTTATGTTGGGAAATAAAGCACATGTAAGTTGGAATACAAAGCACATGACTATGTTAAAACTGGAGGAGGAAGGGCTGGATGAGCAGAAATGACACAGAGAATGTAAAAACTGCACAGATATTTGAAGGAGTTAAACACTAATCAGTCACATACTTGGGGAAGAATGTTCCAGGTAGAAGCAACAGAAAGTGAAAAATCTTGGCAGGAGTGTGAGTGGTGTGTTATGAGAACAAAGAGGCTGGTCTGGGCAGAATGAAGAATATAAAACACAACACAAAACAAGGAAGAGCAACAACTCGTAAACACACTAGCAAATCTGACCCACCACATTGGCACCATTAATCTGCTAACCAGATGGGTTTGTTGGAGATCTATTACCAACAGACTGTGGCTCCAACCTGCACTCAGGAGATATGGAGATGTCAAGAAAACTGTCCAGTCCACACCACTGAAGACATTTACCCTCTCCTGAGACTTTTATGTCTGAAGTAGCCCTATTTTGTGTAGTGTCTTGGGTTTTCTTTTCTCTCTCTTGCTTGTTTGTTTTAAGACAAGGGATCATATCGCCCCGGCTGGCCTTCAATTCTTTTTCCTCTTGTCTTAGCCTCCTGGGTGCTGGGATTACATGCAGGGCTGTGTCTTAGTCTTTCTAAGACTCAATGCCTCATCTCTGTTTTGCTTGATTGATTGGTCCATTTTGTTTTGTTTTTAAGAAAGCAACCTCCATCCACTGATAGAATTGAGCACAAAGAGATGATGCTTATGTTTTATTTCTTTGGACAAATGTCTTACAGCCACTAAAGAAATCTCAGTTTGCTAACCCAAAGGTCAGGCATGTCATGATCAGTTTGCTTTGTGGCTTAATGTCCCTAAAGAAAAATCCCTGACTCCATTCAGGATGTAAACCACACATCTACCATATCTAACTGGGGAACTATGGTGGGGTCGAGTATCACACTCAGCTTTTCACTCTCTATTTCTTTCTTGCAGTTGATAACATGCACCTGGACCATTTGAACCTGTCATTCCTTTTCCGTGATAAATGGTGAAGAACTGGAAGGACAGTTAGATCCCAAGAACAGCAAGGAGGACACTGAACTGGGGAAGGCCTTGGAAGTTCTTATGTGTTCTCTGCTTCATTTCTTCCTATTACATTTCCAGGACTGTGCAGGGTCATTGAAGCTTTTTGGTTTTCAGTCCAGATCTGCTTACTCTTCAGAAGATTTGTCATTTTAGTGAAAACATATGAATGGATTCTGTGCATCTAACTTTTGGGAGACTGATTTTCTGATACCTGATAACTCTTTAACTTTCTGTGGTTTCATATGGGGTGACCCATGAGCCACCTCTGTCACACTAACTACAGAGAGGTAGTATGCTATTTTCTAGGTTCAAGGACCTGCTCTCACATAAGATGCTAGGTGCAACTGCAAAGACACTAGGCATTTCTGTCTAACTTGGTAATAAACGTCCCTCTCCAGGTTCAATGGATAATTCACTAGAACCCAGGAAAAGACTTCTACTTGCCATTTTATCATAATGCATAAAGATCAGAAGCAGCTGAGTTGATTGGATGCACGGAGCAGAATAAGGGCATCGAGGGTGGTGTGGAGTTTCCATAGCCTGTTCTGGTGCTCCCAGCACATTGATCTCACCATCATAGAGAGTATTCAGACATCACTTCAAAGGAAAAAAAATCTGATTTGATTTTTTTAAATTGAAGTTTCAGGCTAGCAAGGTGGCTCAGAGGGTAAGGGCACTCACCACCAAGCCTAAAACCCTGGGTTTGATCTTGGAAGTCACATTGTGGAAGAAGACTGACATGTCCAAGGTGAAGCATCTTCTGCAAGAATGCTGTGGTACACACGTATGTGCTCTCACACACAAAACAGATATACAAACGTATACTATACATTTCAGTTTCATTATATAGACACAATAGATTAAAGATTGATAATCAATTGTTGAATGCAGTTCCAGCCCGATCTCTCTTTTTTACTAGGAGTTTGATTGCAAGGACTAGGAGTGCTAAAAGCCTTAACCATCACCAGTCAATCAAGGAGCTGCTGAGTCACCTACTTACCATAAACTCAGGTGTGGCTGAGAGGATCAGCACGAATAACAAGATATTTCTATCACTTAGGAAATCTCAAGGGGTTTAGAAGCTTTGTGACACCAACACATAAATGTCACACACACACACACACACACACACACACACACACACACACACACACACACACACACCATTCCTACCTATTTCCAGTCTTGGTCTTTTTTATTACCCCATAAGAGCTCATGATGCCCTTAGGAACTACGTTACAGGAGCTACTATCGGCCAAATCTGGGGCAGATAAATGATTGAAAAAAAAAAAACCCTCAATTTTATTGAAAATAGTTTTTTATACATTACACACTGATCACAGTTTCCTCTCCCTTTTCTTCTCCCAGATCCTCCCCAATTTTCCATCCATCAAATTTCGTGCCTTCTTTCTTGCTCTCTTTAGAAAACAAACAGAAAACCACAAAAACTGCAAAAAAGGAAAACAAACAGAAAAATTAGAAAAAATCAAATAAACTAGAATAAAACCTACCAAACAAAATGTGCATGAGAAATACATACACAATCATACACACGCACACACACACACACACACACACACACACACACACACACCTCATAAAAACACAAAATTGAAAACCATAATATACACGCAAAAGACCAGTAAACAAAAAACACCAAAACAAAACAACATGAGACAAAAAATTCTGCAAAAAGACCACTGAGCTCATTTTGAGTTGACTGTCTATTGCTGGGCAGGGGACTTGCCCTTAAGTGTGGTTTGTATGCCCAGTGAGACTCCCCTGGAGAAAACCAAATGTTCATTTTGCTGGTGGTTGTCAGTTGGGGATGGCTTCTGGGGTAGGGATGGGGCCCATGTTCACTTCGCCATCTCAGCACTGGGACCCCATCTGGCTTGCGCCTGTGCAGACCCTGTGTGTGCTGCTGCGAGTCTCTGAGTTCATATGTGCATCAGTCCTGCTGTGTCTGCGAGACACCATTTCCTCGGGGTTCTCCATCCCCTCTGTTCTTCTTCGGAGTTCCCTGAGCCTTGAGTTGAGGGGTTTGATGAAGATGTCCCATTTAGGACTGAGTGTTCCAAGGTCTCTGATTTGCTGCACATTGTCCAGCTGTGGGTTTCTACACTAGTTCTCATCTCCTGCAGGAGGAAGCTTCTCTGCTGCTGGGTGAGTGAGACACTAATCTGTGGATATAGCAGAATGTAATTAAGAATAATTTTGTTGATATGTTCCTTTAATGGAGAAATAGTATTTGTTTTTTTCCTAGGTGCACAGCCTATCCAGTCTCAGGTTCCTGGCTACCAGAACATTGTTGGACATGGGATCCATTCATAGAGTAGTCTTTAAATACAATAGTGGTTGATTTTTCCCCTATAGCACCAGTGTATCCGGCAGGCCAGTCACCATTGTTGATGGCAGGGTTTATAACTAGGCTGGTGTTTACCTTCCTCCTCTGGTAAAGTGAAGAGTACCTTCTAGTACCATAAACAGGAATCAGGAGGGGTGAAAGGTCTAGTTAGGCATCAGCTCGCCTTCTCCATGTTCAATGAGATATATCAATGTTGTCTTCAGCAATAGGGACTTACCACCAGTTTGTGGAGAGCAACCAATAGCCTTGACAATAGCCTGAGTTGTTGGGAGATTTCTATGAGGCCCTTTTGGCCAACAACTGAGTTGTAATACTCAGTTCTGGATCATTAATAGATGCCAGAACAAATGTTCCAACATGTTATGAAAGATAGGATGTTTACATAACATCAACGAATTTCTCCCTAAATACTTATTAATTAAAAGAGAAATGGCAATGCAATTTTGCAATGGAGAATCCAGACAGATCACTAAGCATACATGATTAATGTTTAACATCAACAAAAATAAGGCACATAAGCATCATGTGCTCCTGATGCAAAGCTCTGGAAGGATACAATATCCTTACTAAAGCATTTTGCAAAATGAAGCATCTGTTTCAAAATGTATGATCAAATTCAGTCAACATGGTATAAAATACAAACCTAGAGTGAGGGATATCTACAAAATAGTTGGACTATAATCTTCAAAACTTGTTATGGTTATGTAAGACAAAAAAAATTAAAAGAAATAGTTTTAGATAAAAGAAACTGAAGAACTTGGCATAGGATTCTTCATATTTGTGGACTAGGTTTATTTTTTAAACACATTATGAAGCAATAAAATATGCTTGTATATTAAATCATGACAATAATTTATTAATTCTAATGTTCATAATAGGCAGACAAAAGAAAGAACTCTTTTTCTTAACACTGAGGTTTATAGTGCAGACAAAATCATGTATGAAACTGTGATCTCAGATATACTTTTTTTGCAATGCTAAGCATGAAACAGTGTTTTACATATGCTAGCAAGTTTTCTGTCACTCAGCTACATTCCCAGCCTTGTATGTGCATATGTGTGTGTGTGTATATCTTGAAATTAAATGTATATTTCTTTAACAGAGAAATGCTTTCTGAATAACTTTCTATACTGTGTATCTGTAATATAGAGTATATAAAAGTATGCATACTAGATGTTGAAAATATCACCAAATATTAACAATTGCAGAAGCTCAGCAAAAAATGAATTTGAAATTATTTCAAAATGTAAAGTGACACAAAGAAAATGTAGCTATCATAGTTTCATTCAAATCAGAAGGAATCTACTGTGGAGCTAAGGAACGTTTGCTACCTGGACCCCTTACAGGGCCTTGGGAAGGACTCTAACGGTAATATGGTACATTAATCTCCTCAGGTTGTCATAACAAACTATGAAAAATTTGATAATTTAAAACAACAAGATTTTCTTCCTTCTCAGTTCTGGAAGTCAAGAGTCTCAGCTGCAGTCACACCGGAGGCTCTAGGAAAGGAGTCTCACATTTCGGGTTCCCAGTGGTGTACGCACACCTTGTGACTCCCTCATCCTGTCTGAACACGGCTTCCTGGGCTGTTGTCTGCCTCGTCTCCCCTCCTTTTCTCTTCTGTCCACGTGTTCTTGTCATTTAGATTCAGAGATCTCTTGATCTCTTCTGTAATCAAAGATAATCTCATCTCAAGTTTCTTAGTTATATCTGTAAAAACTCTTTTCCAAATATGGTCAGGTTTACTGATCGAGAGGTCTGATATAACCGTATCTTCTGTGGGGTGTGGCAAAATCTCTCCCACCACGTGTGGTCATCTATTTTTTAAAATAAAAATTCCCAAAGAAAGATACTTTCAATGAGCTTGGTTAAGACTTAATCTTTTTACATTTCTTTTTTTTTTTCTCCCTCACACTTTTTTCATTGGATTGCTTTGAAGCTGGAGCGAGAGGGCCCGATGGGAACATGAGTTAGGCATGTCTTTAGATTGTTGTTTTTTGTAAGTACTGTGAAGCAGTTTAGAGTAGGGATGACTTCCAGGAATACTTATGTGCAAATTGTACTGACTTACACATACTATCCTTATACAGCAGTGCAAAGCCATAGGCATATTATCCACACCCATCCTATATAGGACATATAGTCATGTTGTGTGATATTGTCTGTGTTCTAACAAAGCTTGCCTGGAGATCAGAGGGCAGAGCTAGCCACTAGTTAACCATAGAAGCTGGGCAGTGGTGGTTCACACCTTTAATCCCAGTACTCAGGAGGTGGAGACAGGCAATGATAAGGCAGGGTGGAGACAGGATCTTGGCCCTTTTGGCCAAAGGATGTGGAGAGGTAAGAAGTCACTGGTGGCTGCTCCTCTGCTTCTCTGATCTTTCCGGTTATTATCATGATATTTGACTCCTGCTTTTTATTGATAAGACTAAATAGATTCATGCTTCACAATCATGTCCTTTATCAACCAACAATGCAAATACATGTGTCAAAGGGCAATAGGAGGTGGGTTTAAATGTATTTAACAAGAAGTGTGTGGAAATTCCTTCCTATTACCTTGTATATAAGTCATGAGCAAAAGACTGAATCTGATTAACGTTAATGCTACCCCAAGTCTCTCATATCAGTAAAGTACTTGTTAATACAACATGAAGATTCATAAATTCACAATATTTACATGTAGTCCATTAAAAATGTACTTTTCAAAATTCTCATGTTTTAAGGCATCAAATTTTAATAGTACTCTAAGCAATTAAGATAACTAGGTGTGAGTCAAACATTATATGCATTGAAAGTTATTAGACTATATATGAGTATAAGCTGTTATATCATGAACTAAATAAGTCTGTCTGTTACAAGTACACACATTACTACAGATGCACTGAAATGATGTAAAGAAATACCAGTTCTATTGATAAAACTGTGCTCTTGAGAGAAGCTTACTTAATTTTTTGAACAATCTCAAATAAATATTTATATAACTTTAACTATAAAGATTGTGTACCTGCAATATGCTTGTGTTTACTATTGGCATCAACATTAAAATTTAATCAATTATTCGAATAAAGAACAAATTATATTTTTATTCTCTCTGTAGAAGATAAAATTACAAAATAATCATTAAATGAAAAGGATATACAGTCTAAAACAGTAAAAATAATAATTCAGAGATGAATCAGCCTGATCAGTAAGACTATTTGCCCAGAGGTATGGCTTTTACAGTATATGTGAGTCTTCTCAATCTAGAGTATTTGAACCCTGGTTAATCATATCCTAACTGCCCCTTCTATGTATTTACATGTAGAAAAACTAGGATTATATTGCATGAGATTTGCACACACAAAAAAAAACCTTTAACTTGTAACTGGTTTCTTGTATATAGTTTTTATATAGTATTTATATAGTTGTAGAATGCATATCTAGTCCACTCATATTTCAGGGTCTCTCTTAACCTGGTCTAGTTTTGAATAGATGTCAAAGTATGGATAGGGATGAACATTAGCAGTTCTGTTTTATCACAAGTGGTCATCTTTATGGTTGTGGTGTGCCTGAGCCATGTCTCCCATTAGATCATGTACTTCAACTCTTTCCTAGCTGGTGACTTTGCTTGGAAAGGCTATGGGACTTCTAGGAACTCTGAATGTATTCCGTCACAGCAGCAAAACAGTAACTAATACATGCAGAGATACAGAATTTAGCCTCTTGAAAGAGCCTCCAGCACCATGTTACATGTAAAACAAAGTTTGTAGGATTAAAACTACATTCAGCTAGCTCACATGATTTGTGATTTATTTTTGGAAAGGTACTCTTACACACAACTAAAACACTTGTGATTTTTTTTAATGAAACACATATTGGCAAAAATACAAAAAGCTTGAGTTTGAATTTGTTTCCTATATGTGTATATTTATTCACAACTAGTCAAGTCAACAACTGTATTAGGTTGTTATTGTTGTTGCGATAAAATAACATGACCAAATGGGACATATGGAGGAAAGCATGTGTCTTGGATTACAGTTCCAGAGGGAGAGTCCATAATGATTAGGGAAGTATGGCAGCAGGTCAGGATCAAGAAACTGAAAAAGTACATCTTCAACCATAAGCACAAAGTAGAGAGCAAATGGAAGTGGGGGGAGGCTGTCCCTCCTCAGGGCCCACCCCCAGTGGAGTACCTCCTCCAGCCAAGCTCCACCTCCCAAAGCTTCCACAGCCTCCCAAACAGCATCACCAGTTGTGGACCAACGTGCAAATACCCAGCCTATGAGGACATTTCTTATTCAAATCACCACAGTGACGGTGTGTACATATTTTCATTTACTTAAAACATGAGTTAAGACTAGGACCGTAGCCTGCTTGAGGCTCGCAGTGCAAAAATCAGAACCTCACTTGGTTCCCTGGGAACCAGGTAGGTAGCTGGGTAGCAGTGCATAAATCATAATCCTAGCACTAGGCGGGCAGAGAGCAGGGGATCCCAGGGACTTAGGAGCTCCAGGTTCAGTGGGAGAACACTAAGATGGAAAGTGATAGAGAAAGGTACCTGACACCAACCTCTGACCTCTACACACGTACAGGCACCCTGACACCCATTTCTACAAACCCAACCCCACACCATCCCACTGCATGTGTATAATTAAGTTGTTTTGAAAATGGACTAAAGTATTTTACACATTAGTCTTAGCCTCAAAAGAAGAACAACAAATTCTAATTTTTGTTGTGATAATAACGTGTTAATAAAAAGAGTCTTAATTATTCCAGTTGCATCCTTTTAATGATGGCAGTTTTAAATCCTTCTTAATAGCACAAACTGTGGCTGAAAAAAATCTCAAAAATATATAGGAAAGAGGTTTTTCAAAACAATTTTCCCCTACCCTGCTGCATCTCCTCTTTATTATGAACACTGCAGAAAATCTACTCAGTGGTAATGAACTGAACGCTTGAAACACTAGGTCATTAACAAGCTAAACTTAGGTTATATATATTTAATACACAAGTTTTATCAATAACACATTAATATTTCATTTTTTAGTTTACCAGGGGATTTCCAGTTAATTATTTTCCAGGGGAAAGATTTTTCATACGTCATAGCACAAATGTTTTATGATTGATGTGTTTTGGGACATAAAATCCATCATTTTTTGGCTTAACCATAATCCCTCAAGAGGACAGTGCAAAGTTCTATTTGTGGCAGCCTCCTCCGTCTCTGCTTGCAGCCAAGTCTTTATCTGAACTCTGACCCCACAGTCCTCTTCTCAGTGTTGAATCTTCCTTGTTTTTTCCTTACCAGTGTCTGTGTCTACTATTTTTGTTTATTTTGTTTTATTAACTTTTGTCTGATTATTGTGTCCACAGTATCAAAAGAGTCATGTGACACCATTACCATGGTGTCCCTAATCAGCAGAGTTCTTAGCAATTGTCACGCTTGGTCTTTGGGGATCAGGCATTGATCTTTGCATGACCCAATACATTCTGGCCAGGGTTCCAGGGGCACGTGACACAAAGCCTGGTTCAGTCTATTTCATTTATTTTAAGCAATTGCTTTGAGGACCAGAGAGATAACTCAGTCAGCAGAGTGTTTGCCTTACAAACTTGAGTTCCCAGCACTGGATCCCAGGTCAATCCCAGCACAGGGAGACAGAGACAGAGGGATCCCTTAAGCTTCTTGGCTGACCAGACTGGCCTAATTAGCAAGCTCCAGGCCAAAGAGAGACCCTGTCTCAAAAACAACAATAACAACAACAAAACAAAAAAAGTGGATTGCATATATAGATCAACACCTGTGGTTGTCTTCTGTCCTCCATGTGCACATGGGCACGCACACACGCACACGCGCGCACACACACCAAACAAACACAGACAAATTTAAAAAGCACTTTGAAAGTATAATTAAAAATTATGTTACACATATGCTACATGCATTGAACAGCTACTTCGCAGTCAAACTAGAAATTAGAACTATTACTACCATATAAACCTAAGCAGACACAATGTGAAATAATACACTAATATACTAAATAAAACTCAACTTGGCCTGGCTGGAAAACAAATTGTCCTCAGGTTCCCAACCAAAACTAAAGGTTAGAAAGAAGCACAGTGGCAGATTACATATGCTTGAGGCATATTTTTGGTATCCCATCTGTCATAATTACTCCATGTTATTCAGAATATATTTCATCACCATCAAGTGGAGTCATGCTTTATCTAAAATGACCAGATAATATCACCACCACCAAGGTTCTGGACCCCAGCCAATCCTCTGGCATTTCAGCAATCCCCAATGTAACCCAACACCACTGTGAACAGGATGTGGAAGCAGCTGTTGCTGCAGGCGGCAGGGTGGGGTAGCATTTATACCCAGTGGGCAGAGGACTGTATCATAATTGAGCAGAGAAACCTAAAGCACTGTAGTCACGCCTTCAGCGAAACAATCTTCCTGAAAGTGTACCAGTGCGGGCTAAGGCTAATTTGCCCACCCAGTAGCTATTTTTCCATAAACATTTCTGTTTTGATGGAACAAGATTTGTGCATTTATTTGTGCATACATCTATGTTGGTTGTCCAATTTTGAGCATACCTTACACGTGATTTGTTTCTCAAGTCATTCTTGTAGGTAATTGAAGAAAGGAAACTCAGACTAGGAACAGAAATGGGAAGAAAATCAAATGGGAGAAAGGGGGAAGAGAGGAAACCATGATCAGAATATTTTATATGAAAAACATCTATTTTCAATAAAAGAAAGAAAGAAGTATTAAAAAGGAGAAAACACAGTCTCAAAAAGAGGCACAAGTGAGCTGAATCATGAACACAAAAAAGCCAAAGGAAATGGACTGGAAATATGTGACCCCAGAGTCTGGAAAAATGGACTTGTGTGTAGCATCGGCACCTCTAGATCCTTAAATGAGAACGTCTATAGTGGTTTAGTTTATTAACAATGATGATACATACTTTTTTCTCTTCATTGGCTACTGAAATGGATTCTGTCTTTTCAAATTAAGTTCCCTCTTTCTACTGATCTCAGAAAAGCTCCTGGCTTATTCAGCAGTTTTTGTGATGCATTATTAGAAGGAGGGATGGGGCAGGAGGTGAACAGTTTGAGGACCAGAGAGAGGTGTAAGAACTAAAACGTGCATGCAAGCTTTTTTGCAGGAATTCTGGTGAGGGACACAGGCATTATCACATAAGAGAAGCTGATGAGAAGGGAGGGTATTTGAGGGATTGTAATAGATTGAATGCCTTCTTTCCAGAGTTTAAGTAAAACACATGAACATAAATGATTTAAAATTCTTGCTTAGATTCCTGTGTTCTGGCTGCCTTGCTGATCCCACCCCGGACCCCAGGGACTCTGACTCTATAAAAATTATGTTAACTTGTGCCTAATCTTTAACTTGATCCAACAGCTGGGCATGCTTCTTGTTGAGACTACAGTGAAGAAAGGAGCCTAAATAGTGACTTAGATGATAAATAGAGAATAATAGCAAAAAGAAACTATGACTGGCTTCATTAATCATCATTGACCTTGTCCTTGGTGATAATGGCTTCTTTCCTGCTTTGTATTGTGAACTAAATAGCATAAAAGCTTTATTTGGTTAATGTCTAATTTCAGTACTCCCTTCTATTTTTCTCATCCATAAATTTTCTAAAGAATTTACAAAGATATGACCTCTGCAGTCAGAGGACTACTTTTGTAGTTTTAAATTTGTTGTAAATTATATTGCTCATCTCAAGCATACAGTCTCTCTTCTCTCCTCCCACATATGTCGGGGATGTGTGAATACCAAGATACAAACAGGCAGATAACACACACACACACACACACACACACACACACACACACACACACACCCCTCTCCTATCCTAACCTATCCCCATCTCTCTCTCTCTCTCTCTCTCTCTCTCTCTCTCTCTCTCTCTCTCTCTCTCTCTCACACACACACACACACACACACACACACACACACACACGCATGTGTGCAATGCACATATATACCATATATACACGGACACACATATGCATACAGAAATAAAATTAAATAAAATAATAAAGGCCTAGTTTCCTAGCAAAATGCAAATTCAATATCACCACACTTTACCTTTCAAGAGACAAGTTACAGCTAAAGAGTCTGATACACTATGGCTATATTTATATGATTGAAATATATAGAGACTGTCCAAGACATAAAATTTGACAAGGAACCACAACTCCTTCATAACTTTCCCACCATGATGAACTGAAATTTCCTTTAAAGCTCTAGACCAAAGTACACTTTTTTTTGTTCCTTGCTTCTGTCAGACATTTTATCACACAGCAAAAGAAAAGTAACACCTGTTAGAGTACCTGCTTTCCCAAGAATGAACTCACTCAACCAACAGGAACACTTTCCCCTCTGCCAAGAGACTTTCTTTCTCTCTGCTTTCAGGATAAGGAATGAGTGGATGACATGGATGGAGATAAGTAATTTCAGATGCTGGGTGAGTCAGGCAGGAGGAATCTGCATGCAGGAACTCCCTGAGCAACACTCGGTTCAAGGTCACCCTGAGCATCTTAGCCTTGCCTAAAAAGGAAAGTATTAGAAGCAATGAGAACATGTGTCACTCATGCAGAACTCTCCTAGTGTGTGCCATGAAGTTCTAGACTCTGTCCTCAGTATGTCAAATCAAAGAGAGAAAGGAAGGGAAGGAGGGAGGGAGAGAGGGAGGAAAAAAAGAGGGAGAATGAGAGAAAGTATGGGTGGATAGTATCCTGGCTCCTTTCTTGTCCTAGGACAGAGCCAGAGGTGGCCTCTGTGTTTTGTTTAAGGGCAACCTGGAACCATTGTGTTGTAGCTTTGGAGCCTTTGATGAGGAAGACATGCAGTGTCACATGAGTCCCTTCTTTCTTCTGGAAAGTTCAAAATGTCATTTGCTTCTCCCAAAAGGATGTTTGCAGCTGGAGGACATCCCTCTCTAGCCAAACCAAAGGCAGAACCCCATGTTTGGCCAGACATAGTGGAGGTGTGCCTGGCTGTGCACCTACATGACACTTTCATTTGGTCATTAGCTTGAAACATCCCATGTGTGGAAAAAAAAATGCTATTAGGACATTTAATGATGACACCCATCCTTGTACTTAACAAGGAGCCATACCACCTGAAACCCATCATGTTGTGTTTGGGCATTTAATTGATTAGTATTTTTCACACTTGTAGGGTTATAAGATCATAACATTCTACTTAAGATGAGCGAGAGAGCTGAATCTGAAGAATACGTAATGGCCTTGCTGAAGGAGGCATGTCCCTGGGGAGTAAAAATCCTCACCAGCTCACTCTGTCTTTGTATTTGCTGTCGAGCCCTCGGGTTCCCGATTCTGTCACCATGCCTGCCATTTGTTGCTGTTACCGCTGCCACCGCCCACCCCCCCGCCACCATTCCCCCACCCAACACACACATACACTAAGATGGACTCAATCATTTGGGAACCATAGGCCCAAACTTTCTTATATGAGTTATCTTAGCCATGATGTTTTATCAGAGCAATGGAAAATGATTAATGCAGATAGCATTTATAATTTGGAATCGTTGTACTTCTAGTCAAACGAAGCCTTCAGACTGTCATTTCTGTATTAGGACTTTCAAAGTGTTTGAGGATTGAGACATTCCGTGTTTTCCACTGACTTGAATGAAACATGAGCTGCTTGGGGCTACTTTACCAATATGTCTGAATAGAAACAAACCTCTATAATCAATATGGTATTGGTAAGTTGCTTATTTATTTGCTTACATGTATGCTTTTTCCCTACCTAGATAAATTACAACAGCTACATAGTACAAAACATCTATATCAGATCATATTCATAGCTGCTTCTTTGTATTTCTTTGCTAATATTTTACAGATATGTTCCAATTTCTCAATTAAAATATTGTTCATTAACAAAGATAGCAAATATAGGCTTTAGAGTCACAAAGAAAAATAATTTTGGTAGTAAATTCAGTTTTTAGAGAAATTTAAAATCTCACAAACTAGCTCAATTAACTTATTACTATCCTAGATTTTGGTATATTTCTTTGGAAATGACTCACTAATGGGCAAATAGACTCCTCATGTATCTATCTCTCTCTCTCTCTCTCGATATTTTTTTATTTAAAAAATTATTCATTTTACACACCAACCACAGATCCCTCTCTCATCTCTCCTCTTGCTCCCCACCAGCCTCCCCCCACCCGGCCCACTCTGCATCCCCTCCTCCAAAAGGGTGAGGCCTCCCCTGGGGAGTCAGCAAAGCCTGGTACATTCAGTTGAGTCAGGACCAACCCCCCATCAAGGCTGAGTAAGGCATTTCACCATAGGTAATGGGCTCCAGAAAGCCAGCTCATACACCAGGGATAGATCCTGATCCCACTGACAGGGGCCCCTCAAACAGACCCAGCTACACAACTGTCTCCCATATGCAGAGGGTCTAGTCTGGTCCTATGCAGGTTCCATAGTTGTCTAGATTTATATTAATTTGAAATAAGTTATGAAAATCTTAACAACACAGCCAGAAATAAATAGTGCATTTGTGTGATATGAATACCGTATTTAACCATGTAAATAACCATGTTATTTAACCAGAAACATTTAACATGTTTTCTGAATATCATGTTCAGAAAAGAACTAGCTTAGTGCATTGCTGTGTATTATTTCTAATAAAATCTCTTTAAGATGTCATTAAAGATTCTTAAAGGAGGATTTAATAGAAAAATACGCTATATAGGATAGAATTTGGGTTATCTTGTGTGTGCTTTCATGGACTGAGAACCTGAATGGCAGTGAGTCAGTATAGGAAGTTTAGGAAAAACAGCATGAAGTAAAACTTCCAGAAATCTAAATTCAGGGAATGTCTCTTCTCGATGGCATTGTTTCATGTCCCCACATCCTCTCTCCTCTCCCTTCTTCTCTCTCTTAAAAAAGTGATGCTTCTATCCTTCAGCTTTAAAAGGAGTGTACTTTCTATATATTTATTGTATTTTCATCAATTATTTATGTTTCATTAGTTTCTTCTAAAATTTAATTTGTCAATGATATTATCTTATAAGCATAGTTTCAAGTAAAATCTTCCATTAGTTCATATTTTAAAAGCCACGGCATAATTTTGCTTGTTGTTTGTAGTTTGAAAAGCATTCTTTAAACTAGCCATTAAATACAATTAGAACATTTTCTCTGCTTCTGGCAAAAGAAAAGATTGATTCTCCATGTACATCGAATAAAGAAAACCGACCAAATGAGAGCAGCTGTACGGCAGCCATCGCACTTCCGGCATGGACCACACGAAGCACGTATTTTTAACAGGCAGACACATGGCCTGACCTTATATCACATTTATTTGGCATCTGTGATTTACATGCCAAAAATTTCTACCCCAAACTATAGAGATATTTTGAATCTTATAGAATTCCATAAAATGGAATATATCAGGTTTTTATAGAGAATATATTTCATTTAGTGGCAACATTTCATAGTTACTAGAAAACACTTTTCATTTGTTATTTCTAGTGGTCCTTTTCTGTGACTGAGGTATAACACACATGTAAAGAAAGATTGGTTGAGCCTTGTGTATTGTCAAGGTTAGGAGAACTGACTCTGCACACAATCAAAAATAGTGTGTGACTCCTGACTCCTCAAAAATGTAACCAACCATTGTTTATGACTGACCAGAACAATCAATTAGCCAATGGCTCTCCACCTGTGGGTCATGATCCTTGGGAGTCAGATGATAGGGTTTGTCTAAGACCATCACAAAACACAGATGTTTACATTATGATTCACAACAGTAGCAAAATTACTGTTATGAGGTAGCAATGAAATAATTTTATGATTGGGGGGGTCACCACAACATAAGGAAGTGCATTAAAGGGTCACAGCATTAGGAAGGTTGAGAACCACTGCTTTATGCCATATATACAATATATTCTGAAAATATATAGGAACTGCCAGAAATTATTTCTTCTGGCCATATGTAATTTTCAGCAGGAGGACAAACTTTTCACACAGAGATGATTAGAGATGCATCTATCTTATGTATCTTAAATGAAAAAAATTAACTCACTGTGAAAGTATCAGGAGGAAAATATGAAATTATTAGAGCAGTATACTATTACTGCAGTCAATTTTATATAGTTTTAAATTAGTAATGTACCATTATATTTGTTTTCATTTCTCTTGATTGTAAAATTGAACTATGTATGGTCTGAATGTATTTGTGCATACGAACATACAAAAGTTTTAATAAAAACTAGCTTAGTCTATATTTTCCAATACTAAACAATAGAATATTTTCAGGATACTTTCTACATTTTCAGACATTTTCTTAAATTTTTTTCTGATCTCCAGGCTTTGCAGTTCAAGATTTTTCAGATTATCACACATTAAAAATATTTCTTGTGCAAATGGGCCCCTGTACAATTTGTACGGCTTAAGGGTCTACCTCAATTTTGTCTGAGATTTGGAAAGCATTCTGCTGTTCAGATATAGAAAAAGTTCCACCATTGCCCCAGATTCACTGATGCCTGTTGTTATCTGCTGTTCCCACCCCCAGCCTGTGACTGACTTGCTTTCTGCCCTATTTTACATTTTCAGGTTCCCAAACCAATAGGTTTAGACACCATGTAGATTTGAGGAAGATTATTTTTATGTAGCATAATGCATTCGAGATTGATCATGATTCATGCATATCAAGCCAGTATTTCTATTAATAACCAGGAAACATTTCACTGATGAATATGGAGTGGTTTATTAATCTATTCTTCATTGACAGTCATGTAGATTGTTTCCCATTTAGGAAATTATTCATAGTTTCTATATACATTTCTAAGATGTTTTACGCTGTTTTCATTTTGGAGTACTATTCCTAGGAATGGAATTGTTAGGGTGTATGTTACATGTATGTTTAACTTCATGTAAATTTGTCCAAATGTTTTCCATGTTAACATGAGTCTTCATAGTTTCAGTTCATAGCATTGTGGCCCACACTTGCTATAGTTATTTTAATCATTTTTAGACTTTCTAGACAGAGACTCATCTTTGTGAATTTAACTGACACTTTTCTAATGACTATTGATGTAGACTATGACTTTATGATACACATTTTTAAATTCAATTTTCTTTTGTTGTTCTCAGATACAGTCTCATTCTGTAGGCCAGTGTCTCCTAGAACTTACATTGAAGCGAAACTCACAGCAGTTCTCCTGCCTCAGCCTCTAAGTGCTGGTGGTGAGCCATGGTGCCTGGCTCATATCAGCCTATATCATCTTTGGTGAAATCTTTGCCTATTTAAAATAAGTTTTCATTATATCTCATAAATTCCTAGTGTGTCATTGATAGTTCTTTCTTTTTTTTCATTAAGAAATTTTTATTTTACATACAAACAACAGATCCATCCCACTCTCATCCCTCCTCCCACTACCCCCAAGCCTCCCCCCTAGCCCATGGCCATCCCCTCCTCTGAAAAGGTAAGGTCTCCCTATGGGGAGTCAGCAAAACCCAGTACATTCAATTGAGGCAAGGCAAGCCCCTCCCTTGGTATCAAGGTTGTGTGAGGTATCCCCACCATAGGTAATGGGCTTCAAAAGGCCAGTTCGTGCACCGGGGATGGATCCTACTCCCACTGCCAGGGGCCCCTTAAACAGACCAAGCTATACAACTGTCTCACTTATGCAGACGGCCAAGTTCAGTCCCATGCAGGCTCCACAGCTGCTGGTCTAAAGTTCAAGAGTTCCCACTAGCTTGGTTCGGTTGTCTCTGTAGGTTTTCCCATCATGATCTTGATGCCCCTTGCTCATAGAATCCCTCTTCTCTCTCTTCAAATGGACTTCTAGAGGTTTGCTTGGTGCTTGGCTATGGATCTCTGCATCTGCTTCTATTAGTTATTGGATAAAGGCTCTGTGATGACACTTTGGGTATTCACCAATCTGATTACCGGGGTAGGCCAGCTCAGGCACCCTCTCCACTATTGCTAGTAGTCCAAGCTGGGGTCATCCTTGTGGATTCCTGGTTTGGTTGGTTACATCTACACTTCCCTAGCACCGGTTTCTCCCTATCTTCATGATGTCTCCCTCTACCATGATATCTCTTTCATTGCTCTCCCACTCAGCTCCTGTTCCAGCTCAACCATCCCATTCCCTTATGTTCTCACCCCCATCCCCTCTCCTCTATTGCCCTCTCACCCCCAGTTTACTCAGGAGATCTCATCTATTTCCCCTTCCCAGGGCAATCCATGTGTACCTGTTAGGGTCCTCCTTGTTACCTAAACCAGAAGTTCTTTCTTATATGTGTTTTTGCAAATATTTTCTTCTACTTTTTGGTTTTTCTTTTCAAGCTCTTCCAAGTGTCTCCCATGGAACAGGTATGTTTAAGTTTCAAAAACTTAGCATTTGTCTTTTATCTGCAGTGACTTGATCTCACATCTAAGAATCCTTTGCCTTATCCAAGATCACAAAAGTTTTATATTTTCTTCTAGACTTTTTTTGGATGCCTTATTTCTTTTAACTTTTTCCTAAGACATGAGGTATGCGCATAGGCTCAATTTCACACTGATGTCAACTTGTTCTAGTGTCAGTGGTTGAAAGATTATGCTTTCTCCACTAGTTTCCTCTTTACTGTTATTGAGTACAAATGGAAAATGTATGCATGCATCTTTTTCTACACTCTTGATTCCATTTAATTGACCTGCAAGTCAGTTCAGCAACAAATCATTGTATTTATTTAGAGAACTCCTGAAAGTCAGGAATGTGTAGTCTCCAATCTCTCCCTAACATTTTTTTTGAAGTTCTAGTTTCTTTGCTTTTAAATGTAAATTATAGACATTGTTTACCAATTTCTACAGAAGGGACTCTGTTGGGATTTTGATGGGACTGTACTGTTTCTAGCTACAAAGCAGTAAGACAGAAAGCTGACATCTCAACAATACTCAGTGCATTGCCCATGATCATTGTATGTCTCTATGTTCTTCAATGTCTGGTTTCTCACTGTTATTTTTACAGGGTATCTTTTGGCAAACAAGTCCTATAATTGCAGGGGATACTTTAAAAGGGAATTTCTAATCATTGGGTGCTTATGTATACAAATGATTTCTGTAAACTGGCTTTGTGTCTTTCAACCCTGATAAAATTATGTGTTAATTCTAAAATTTCCATGGCAAATATTATACAATTTTCCACATAGACAGTGTACAAGCAATGTACCCAAAGGCAGTTCTACTCTTTCCTTTTCACTCTAACTTGATTATTTTTTAATATACAGACCTTTATTTTGCAGCATAGTTGAGATCAACATTGTATTACTTCAAACCAAAGGGCAAAACTTTGCAATATTGCAGTGGCCATAAATACTGCATCTTTTACACTCAACACCTCATCACACATTACCATGATTTTTATTTTCAAACTTTATACAGAATTTAAGTAATTTATAAAAATAATTTATTTATTTATGTACTTTGTATATATACACTTATATATTATATAATTTATTAAGTAATGTGTATATTAATTATAAGAATTAATTAAGTAATTTATAAAGAATTTAAGTTAAAATATCTTTGTGTCTACTTATTTCTTTAAAACATCTCTTGCCAGGCGGTGGTGGCTCATGCCTTTAATCCCAGCACTCAGGAGGCAGAGACAGGCAGATCTCTGTGAGTTCGAGGCCAGCCTGGGCTACCAAGTGAGTTTCAGGAAAGGCGCAAAGCTACACAGAGAAATCCTGTCTCAAAACAAAAACAAAAACAAAAACAAAAACAAAAACAAAAACAAAAAACTCTCATTCTTTATTCAGATTTTTTCCTACTGAAATTACCTTTATCTATAATAACTTCATTTAGTATTCTTTTACAACAAGCTTATTGGAGTTCATTATGCTTTCTTTCATATGAAAATGTCTATAATTTTTCTTCTGAAATATATTTCCCCAAATTAGTACTTTACTTAGGTGAGATATTGCATGCTTCTAATCCCAGTGCTGGAGAAGCATAGGCAGAAGGGTCTCTGTGAGTTTAAGATGATCATGCTCTATAGAGAGTTATGGGCTATCCAATGTCACATAGTGAGATCCAGAAGAAGAGAAGGAGAAAGAGAAGGAGAAGGAGAAAGAGAAGGGGAGGAGAAGGAGGAGAAAGAGGAGGCAGAGGAAGAGGAGGAGAGAATAGAAAAGGTAAAAGGAGAAGAAAAATAATTTGAGACTGGGAATTCTTCTCTTCCAGCAGATTAAAGATTTTTCATCCATTGTTGTATGGTCTCCATGGATTCTGCTGGGAAATTCATCATTTTGCATTTGCGTCATGAGGAAAGAAATGAAAATGAGGAATCAGTCATGTCTGCTCTCCTTTGCAGGCTGCCTGCTCTGACCTTCTTTGCAGTCTCTGGTAGAACCCAGTCCAGAGTTGTTATTTGTCAGGAAGGGTTGGCTTTACTGGGTCATGAACCCATAATAGAAGATAAATTGTATATAAAGTGTTTATGATACTGTCTGCTTTATCCTGAATATATTCTTAAACTTTCACTCACAGAGAAGGTGAGCTAATGGAAATGGGACCTAATTTACTGGAATCAAAACATTGCAGCACCATTTTTGGAGATATATTCATTTTAAGGCAGGGTATGCTGCCTATCATCAGGGCATAAGCAGGGTTTTATGTCTGATATTATCAACATCTGGAAATTCTTTACTACAATGCCTTAGATCCAAAACATATAGACACTTGGGCATCAGTTGCATTACTTACTGTATGTGTATAAAACACTAAAATAAGTCCATATTTGCCTTTGAAAAAAATCAGATCACAGATAGGAATCAGAAGATCTTACCTAGGGAGAAATATAATTCAAGTAGCAAAGTAATCAAAGAAGCATAAGATAAAGTAGAGACAGCGTGTTCCCTTTCAAAGAGTAGCCAACCAACACTGTGATCATCGCCATGTAAGGCAATGGAAAAAATAAGTTTACCTATATGTTTACAACGTAGGTAAGGAACTAGGAATGCTAATAGTTATTCAAAGAAAAGAGGTCAAATAGTGAGTATTGCCTGGTACATCTGTATGTTTTTGTCTGACTTGATCAAGACAAGTTGGTCACCCAGCAAATGTTCATGAATGAACCTAACTATAGGTGAAGGGATTTAAAGCCATGGCTTCCACTGAACAAGGTTCACATTGGGAGTAGTTATTATGTAAGATAACTCATAGACTGAACCCAAGAAATTTACTGCATAGACATAAATGAATATGAAAATAAATCAATTTGAAAATATCTATACATAAATTATTTATTCAAAGCTTTTTAATAAACAGGACCTATAGAAATTTTGAATGGTGTTAATAGAAAAAGTAGTAAGTGAATGTCAAGACTTCTTGCAAACCGACTATTTAAAAGCATGGGTTCTAATGATTACTATCAACTGAGAGGAATGCAAACTCAGTGTTGTTATAGGAAGACGCTGCACATTAGTATGTATAATATTGCCTGTGTCAGTAAAACAGTAAAGAAATGAAAGCCGTAGGAGAGAAAAAGAAGAGAGAGATATACTAAGACAGAGATGGAATGCACTCATAAGCTGGTTTATATACCTAGATGAAAATATAGATCATCTCTGTTGAGTGAGGAAGAGAGTATTTAAAACATGATCTATGAATCCTTGTTTGTCTTTGTGTATCATTTGCATGTCTGTCTCCCTTGTCACAACTAGCATCTGGTACTGACAGATTTCAAGAAAATTTTAATTTAAATCTCTGTCTGAGAAAATGTGAGCCGTCTTACCATTTCATCTCTAGCTCCCTGCAGCCAATCCATGGTTCATCAAGCAAAACTTCTTGGGTAACTACCTGCCTTTGATAACCAGAACTCTGCTATCTAGAACCATAACATGAACTGGATTCTCTCTCCAGTACTCTTTGACTAGGCACATTTTTAAAATTATATGAATATATATTAAATCATTGAAACAACATTCTTCATATTTCTCCCAAATAATTTTCTCCTCTATAACACTGTTTCGAGTAGAATTGCTAGTGTTTATTGAAGATACACCAGTTTATAACAAATATTCAAGAAATTTTAGACTTGGAATTTTCTATGGATATATGTATGGACAAATTGTGGCTCTCAGTATCTTCCAACTGAATTAACAACAACAGATGGGAAAAATGAAGGCTGCCACCTTAAAGCAGTATGGGCTGCTGACCTAGACACCATTTGTTTACTTTGAGATTCTGTTTCTGCTCTTTTCTTTCAGACTCAAGACTTCTGAAGGACTCTCATCAACCTCCTTATACAACAGTTAGGTTGAGAAAACTAATAGATAAAATAATGGATGCCTTCTTTTTTTTCCTTTGCCTTAGAAAGGAGTGAGATCAGAATGTATGGAAGATAGTTTTTTTTGTTTTTGTTTTTGTTTTTTGTTTTTCGAGACAGGGTTTCTCTGTGTAGCTTTGCGCCTTTCCTGGAGCTCACTTGGTAGCCCAGGCTGGCCTCGAACTCACAGAGATCCACCCGGCTCTGCCTCCCGAGTGCTGGGATTAAAGGCGTGCGCCACCACCGCCCGGCTTGGAAGATAGTTTTATAATGGTTTTATTTAACTTTAACATGGATTGAAACTGAAATGTTCCATAATAAGATTTGTAACATATTAGTCACTTCCCCATTGCATCAGATGACAGAGTTGTGAAGTAATAACAGAAATTGAATGTGTATTTCAGCCACATATCCTTCTGGAGCTGAGTTTTGGAAGGCAAGGATTAGATATTTGAGTTTCATAAACATTCCTTTCTATTTTGTTTGGATTCAGTTAGGTTTTTGCTTTTGGTAGTAGGGATTGAACTCAGAGATTTGCACATGTTAGGCAGACTTTCTACCAGCCCCTCTCATGTTATATAGAGTACCATATTTTCAACAACTCAGTTAAATGTTTCAAAATAAGCCAGTGTTAAGTGTTTTCTGTACTTAACCAGAAGACACGAAAGAAATAACTGAATGACAAGGAAACTATTTAAAAAATCCTCCTCTTCCTCCCTGTGAATTTCAGTAAATCCTCCTTATCTGCTGTAAATTCATAATAAGTATGTTCTCGTTGCTGTGTATAGATGGAGGCATTCTACTTATCACAAGGGAATGTGGTGTGTTGTTGCCTTAGCCATTTGCTATTGAGCAGTACAGCTTCCTTTATAATGAAAAAACTTAGAGCAATCTGCCTGCAGAAGACTCTATACACAGCACTTAGTAGCAAGAGGATGATTTTATGACCATCCGACTGTGTGGTGACAGTGCTGAGCACTGGCTAAGACCATGGGGTTTGCAGTCACACTGCTCAGACCCTCCTCTCTGCTCCATTCATTACTCACTATGGCTGCTGCTGAGTCTGGTTCTCTAAACGTCATCTTCCACAAATGCAGGCTATACTGCACAGCATTGTGAAGAAAACTCCAGAGAGGTGTTCCCTAAAATTACAATGTTTGGCACGTGGCCAGTAGACTCTATCTCCTAGTCATTAACTGTTTTAGACATGTTCGAGGCCATTGCTTGCATTCACTGAGCTGAAAAAAGAATTGCCTTTTACATTTTCATATGCTTCCATTTTCTAGGTCCTACAAGCAAGTTTAAGAAGGGGATGAGGGCTGGGTCAGAGTGGGGAAGGTTAGGTGGGGGTGGGGGAGTAGGAAGAGGGGGATCTGTGGTTGGTATGTAAAAAGAATAATTTTTTAAATAAAAATAGTATATATATATATATATATATATATATATATATATATATATATATATAACTTTTGTGAGACCAAGTCAGCTAATCCTCATATGAACCAGATCAAAGAAAATTGTGGACTCTAGACAATAGAACATCCTCTTTGGAAATGCTATGGTTTTCGGGAAGTTGCCTAAAGTCTTAATGTCAAAGGAAATAGTCCAGAGGAAACCATCCCTGCAGCTTTGGATAGCAGCAATATCAATCCTATTGTTTAAACTAATATTTAAATCCTTGAGTAATGAGGGGAAGCTGAGTGCTTTTCATTCTTTCCTTTTTTTTCTATATTCTTTTCTTCTTGGTGTCTGGCTATAGTCGCTGCTTGTAGAGATTCTAGGAAGAAGGCAGGAGCGGTACAGTGCTAACAGAAAAAGATGATAAGGAGAATGTAGCATGAATCTTAAATGGTCTTATTAATAAAATCAAACCTGAAGCAGGTATTGGGGTGAATGCTGGAAGATCAGAGAAGCAGAACAAGCCACAGCCACCTCACTCTGCCAATTCCTCAGCTGATCCTGTTTCCTCAGACTGGAAGCCTCTGTGTCCTCATGCGGAATAGATCTCAGCTGAACTGCTTCTCGGAAGCCTGAAAGCTTAACCTGCACTAGTTCCTGGTCCTCGAGCCTTATATACCTTTCTGCTTTCTACAGATTAAAGGCTCACTTCCTGGGATTAAAAGCGTGAGTCACCATGCCTGGCTATTTCCAGTGTGGCCTTGAACTCACAGAGATCCAGACAGAGTTCTGCCTCTGGAATGCTAGGATTAAAGGTGTGAGTGCCACCATTTTCTAGCCTCTGTATCGAGTGGCTGTTCTGTTCTCTGACCCCAGATAAGTTTATTAGGGTGCACAATATTTTGGGGAACACAACACCACCACAGGAGGAGGGGATGGCTTCATTAATTATATATCACTGTAAGCTTAAAATAGCATATTCACTTTTTTAAATGCACAAGTTTAAAGAGGGGGAAAAAGCAAAGAGTCAGCACTGACTTATCAGCTCCCAAGTGTTTGCACTATCTCATCGAATCTTCGCATTGATTGCACAAGACGTTCCATTGGATTAGACGGGTCATCTTGTGATGACAAAGTTCAGTGGTTTAAAACAGCAAGGCTGATAGAGCAGGCGATTCTCAAAGGCATTGGCCATCCATAGCACTATAGCTGTGTACTTCATCATGCTAACACATACTTCTTAGATTGTTCCAGAAATGAAGAGTAGTTGCAAACTCTCCCAAGCCAATGCATCTTCCAGAACTGATATGTTACTTCTATTCGTCACTCATGGCTCAAACAAATGCATAAGCTCGAAAAGGAAGAGAATGCACAGCTCATAGGAGGAGAGTTACAGATACTGACAAGCAGTCTTGTTTGCCCCTAAAAGGCAATTTCCCTTTTTGAAGATGAGAATGTGAGATTCTGGAAGACATGGACATCTGAGACAAACTCATGTTCCCCTTTAATAAGCTGTTGGGATACACATCCCCCAAATCTTTTTTCTTTTGTATCTTGTTGCTTCACATACATTCACTTTTACATTCACATTAATGCAACACACAAAACAAATACATTACTTCCCTGGGGAGCAGTGAAGGTTGTAACTCATATCAAGGTTGGATCAGTGTCCCAGTTTTGGATGAGACACTGATACTGCATCATGTAGTTCCTTTACTGATATTGAGATAAATATTTTCAATTTCATAGTCCTATTTTGTTTTGTTTGCTTTGCTGTTCCAAAGTCCTTTAGCACTCATGAGGCCGTCAGGAAGCTCTGTGTGCACTTCCAGCCCAGTAAAACCATGGCATGTAGTTCAAAGAGAGGACACCAATTAAGCTAAGAACATTTTCCAGATTCAAGAGAGCCTCTGCATTTAGAGCATGGTCTATGGATCAGTGGAGATAGTAGTTCAAAGGGACCAGTCAGTTTCGTAAAATAAGCACCTTGGTTACCCATTAAATTTGCCTTTGTAAATAGAGCAGAGCCAGCTTCTCTTTGATCTTTGGAAGACAGTTCAGCATGCTATACATAGCACAGAGATGAAAGCAGATGAGGCTGCTTAATGTGAAATACACCACCGAGTGATATACAGCTTTGAAACTGCTGGGAGAGGCACACGTCGTTTGTAAGTAATATCCTTGTTTTGTAGTATTTTCATAGGGCGGTTGACATTAATTTCAGGGTTTTAAAGATTCATATAAATAAACAATGGGCACTGCAGGGAAAGTTATAAAACATGAGTCATAAATATGATCAATGGTCCATAATCGCCTGCATGTACCTATTTCCTTCCTTTAAAATTACATCTTACACTCACGTTATTTCATAAAAGGTCCTTTGTCAATCTCTCTGATGCTCAGGACAATGATTTTTTTTAATTTAATAGAAATGCTTCAATGACATACATTTGATTTTTTTTTTCACTAGCTGGTTGGAACGGCTCGTGTTTGTGTTGGTAGGGGATGGTGTGTTTGAAATAGAAAATAAAACACATTGTACTTTCTATCTCAATGACCAACTACTTGCTCCTGGTAACTTGTGTCTGAGGCATATCTCCCCTCCAAATGTCAAATTTTATCTTAGTTTTTAATGGCTGCAAGGCAAGGTCATTAAAGGTCTTCTCATATCTAGTTTTTTCTTTATTCTGTGTTTTGCCATTTTAGTACAGAATTTAAATCTAAAGGAATAAATCCCTGTTGGATTGGATTTTAACAAAGGTACGAGATGACATAGGGAGGGGCCTGGGTGGGATACAGTAACCGGTTTCCGCCCTCACTTATTTCACCCTGTAGAATTTCTTGCGAACAAATACACATGATATGTGAAATCATCTTACTTTAACCTTTTCTAATGTTTGCTTCAAAAATCCTTATTTTTAAAAGGGCTAAGTTATCTCCAAAGTCTGAGTTTTCAGTATTTACCAGATTACATTTTCTTTAATAAAAATTTTAAAGTGCCTACTTTTCAACTGTTTTTTATTTCCAATAAAATAATTTTATTTATTTTCAATAAACAATATCTTCTGTATTTCACTTAAAATTTATTTTTCAATAATGCTTATACTTGACAGTATGTCTTCATGTTTTAAAAATAAGTTTTGATATCTTTAAAAATTAGAAGAAAATTGGTTATAGACAAATACACAATTATGTAATGATATCTTAGATGCATATATGACCAAACACATGATGACTACACAAAGATACTCTGTTCAAATCTTTGGCAGCTACATGGAAGTGGTAGTTTGTTACAGCAATAAAAGAAAAATAATAAAGATTTTGGCACCAGGAATGCATTTGCACCTGTCCAACACATATCAGGTGTGTGTGTGTGTGTGTGTGTGTGTGTGTGTGTGTGTGTGTGTGTGCACGCACTGAGGACTGAATCTAGATTGGGTGCTCTTTCACTGAGCTACAGCTTCAGCCCATTTCATAAACTAGAGAAAATAAGTGTGAAGGAACTCAGTTTAATAATAAGAAATCTGAAAATGTAGGTTGCATACACAATTTTGCTTAATAACTTTTTATATGTATAATTTATATCTCCTTTTTAATGAAAATAGCTTTATTGATTTTCTCATTACACTGATAATAGAAGAACATTAACACAGGAGAAAAACCCCAAGCATAATCCAGTCCAAATTCATTTCAACTATTGTGAATTTCACCATTTTAAAACATCTGCAGTTAGCATTTTGATGATTTTTATGGAAATTGGAAATATATTCTATTCTTATACCAAATCATTATTTCAAGATAATACTAGACTTGTAATGACTTTAAATCAAGATTATAACACTTCTGACCTATACTTAATGTTGCCAGAAACAAGTCCAGGATGACCAATTAAATTTGAATTTTGAATAAGCAATGAATACTTTATTTTTGGTCAGTCCCTCTTGGACATACTAAATAGAAAAGAATATGGTTTATCCACTATTCAAATTTAATCAGGTACCCTACGTTTTTATTTTCTATGTGTAGCATGCTTCCAATATGATTTGGCTACCTTAACTAAGAACAGGTGATTGAACATACAGTTAGATGTTCTGAGCACATGTTGGCTTGACAATGTTGGGCAATGCCTATAAAAAGTAAGAGCCTCATACTTATCAATTCTCAGATACATTTTTTTCATATTTAACATGATTAAATTACAATCAGTGGCATTTTCTAATGTTGGTTGGACAGAATAGATTTGTATTTTATTGCCCACAGAAGCTTGTTATCACCACTAGTATTGAAGGCAACATATAGCCATAAATGTGTTTGTTAATCAGCAAACCATTCCAGGAGCATTTGGAGGAAAGACTGTAACTACTGCTGCTAGATATAGCCATGTTTTTGATGTGTTTCATTAGGATCTAGGATGTGCAATTATCAAATCTGAAGAAAAGATATATGGTTTGGAAGAAAACCTTGGATCTTTTCTTGGAAATGCTGCAGCCTCAATGTTATTGGTGGTACAGAGACAAGGTGTGTAGAACAGCATCAATGCCAATAACGTCAGGTCAAAAAGTGGCTGAATATAGTTAAACTCCAAGTGAGAAATACTACTTGGACTACTTTAAGTGCTTTGTTTTCTATTTGCTGTAGACAGTAGAGAGACATGGTAGAATCTGACCAAAATTAATCTGGGAGGACCTTTAGTTAGCATACGATGGTAAGTCTTAACCCCCATCTTTAAGAAGGTCATCACAGAATCAGGCAGATGTTCAGTGCTTAAGAGCACTTGCTTCTCTTGCAGAGGAACCAAGTTTGGTTCCCATTAGCTACATAGTGGCCGATAACCACACATAGCTTCAGGTCCAGGGATCCGGACACCTCCTTTTGACCTTCTGGGCACCACGCATTTATATGGCGCACATATATGCTTGCTGGCAAAACACTTATCCACATAAATAAATAAATACATACATAAATAAAAAAACAAACAAACATAAACAAATTACCTGGGAACAAAGGTTAATTGTGGAGTAGTAGCCCAGCATGCACCTGTCTGTGGGTTTGTTTCCCAGTACTTCTAAAACTCACAGGGAAGCAAGCAAATAAACCAACAAGTCACATGAGATTGTCATATTTTAATTGACAAAGTTTCATGTTCCCTAACGGAACATAAACTAATGTTCTATGCAATACTTACTAGGAAGTGAGCTGGAGACACAGCTTGATTGATAGAGTCCTTGCCTAGTCTGCAGGAAGCCCCAGATTGGATCCTAGCACTGCATGATCTGAATATGGTAGAAAACATATGTAACATCAGCAATTGGAAGAGGAGATGACGGAAGCCAGAAGATCAGACAGTCATGGTCATTCTCAGTTACATAGCAAGTTCAAAGCCAGCCTCAGATACACAAAAATCTGTCTCAAAACAATCAGACAAATATTAAAGAATCACACTATCAGTAGATCAATAAGAAGTTAGAGTAGATGAAACACAGTATTTGTTAATGATTTGTTAAAAGTGATGTTGAGTTTTGAAAAATATGTAACTCTCGTTATGGCTTTCATAAACCTAATTGATAATGGAATTATGTTTTATGTAACATAATTTACTCTTTAGAAGTAGTTTTCAGTGGGACTTCATTATGGAGACAATGTCATACATGGCCATTTTTGTCATTGTTATGCTGGGATCTCATAATAGGGTCAATGTTAAGAAGGAATTGGTGCTGAATAGAAACTAAAATAGTGATCCTTTTTTTCTTCATTGTCCATTAGTTTAGCTAATCTGCTTGTTACCTTTCTTTGAAATTATAATTTAATTGTAGCATTTCTCCATTCCCTGTCTTCGCTCCAAACCCTCCCATAATGCCTTCCTAATCTCCTTTACATTCATGGGGTCTTTGTTCATGAATTACTGTATGTACATATGTATATACCTATATATTCCGAAATATAACCTGTTCAGTCCATATAATGTTATTTGTATATTTGTTTTCAGGGCTGACCATTTGGAACTGGACAGCCAATTGGTGTGCTCCAGCCTTCCTCTGTAGTTGCCTAGAATTGCTTGTTATCTTTATCCAGGAATTACTGGTTCCACAGTGGGTAGATTTAGGAAACCAGTAGGTAATATTGAAATAGATGTTTCAAAACCAGTTCAATAATAAAACATTTTTTTGCAATTTCTGCTGACAAGTAAAGAAATAAATGGAAGGAATACATAAAAGTCAAACTTTAAATGAAATAATTTTAGTAACAAATATGTAATTTCATTTCTTGTATCCCGTATCCCCTCCCAGTTAGAGCATGTTCTAGCAATGATGAGGACACAGGAACAGGTAGGACAGATGTAAGGAAAAGCCTTGAACCAGCAGCTAGAGCATTTATAATGAAGTCCTGGCTGATGAGTAGTACACCATGTCTTCTCTCTCCTCTGATTATTCTCTGCAGTAAGCCTCTTAGCACTTCTACTGTGACTTTGTCGGGGCACTTGGAGGGAGTTTCCATTCCTGATTTTGGAACTGAGGGGATTTGAGAAACAGACAATGGATCCTAGAAGAGACAAAAAAGAAGCTGAGCAGCTTCTAGGCCCGCTAAACTTGACATCAGTTTGAGATAAAGTATTAATGGAACCTGAAAACACTGCAGATGAGAACCCCAGTGGCGTGCATATACAGGCAGCATCCATCTTGACTCCTGTGGCAGGAAGCAGTGCACAGCTTCTCCCTGGTCCCTTAGCAGAACTCACTCTTTCTTCCTCCTTCCCTGCTTCCCTCCTCTCTTTCTACTTCTTTCCTCCTCTCCCTGTCTCCATCCTTCCCTCTTCCCTTCCTGGCACCCCTCCCCCCATATCTAGAAGGCAACCTCCCCACAGGATGGACACAGACGTTTCGATCTTCTCGGCTCCCTTGTGTTCAGGAGCCTAGCTTTGGAGGTAGTAGATGAGATTGAACAATTACACTAGTAATATTTAGTTTAATGCACTGGGAAAGGATTATCAACTTCACTTCTTTTCATAGCCAAAGCTTTGTCTTTTATCCATTCTTCATCAATAATAAAGCGGGTATTGTGAGCTTCATCTACTTGACTCCATATTTGCTTTCTAGTGTCCAGAACTTGCTGAGAAGGAAGGGGTGTTACCTATCTGGCTCCTTTCAATCCTGACATAAGTTATCTCAGGTTGATGTCATTAATTACCCAATCATATTCTTACCTTCTCTTCTTTTGATCCCATGTTATCAAGAAGCCCTAGAATGGTAACCTTAGTCTTTATAAGGCTTATTTCTAGGAAAATAACGTGTGCAGCAGATTTTAAGTATCTGGTCTCTTTGGTATTTATATTACTCCTTGTGAATTAACAAATAGCCATTTGATTTGATACTTCTCTTTTTATTAACCTGAGCCTGGTTAATATGTATCTCCCACAAGAGAAAGGTCAAGCCACAAGATAATCTTGACATTTTTATGCCAAACAGGTAAAGTTATATGCTTTATCACTTTATCTGATATGCTTTTAATATCAGGAAGAGTTTCATTATTTGACTACTGAGAGAAAAATGTATGATTTCTTTACATTCAAATATGTTCATCCTGAGGTGTAAATTATATTTACTTACCTCAAGAACTGGGAAAAATAAAATCAAAATCAGAGATATGGTTATTTGGTTGAAAGTTAATAGACTATAAACTGACTTGAAATTGGATAGTGATATGATTCATTTATAATATATATGAGTCATGTCAGCATTTTCTCTTTTTAGTTTTGAAGTTCTTATTACAACGTACTATAATCAATTTAAAGGGCTCACAATGTTTTCATGTCATAGAAAAGATACAGTCTTGTCTTAGGGCTATCCTCCAATTATTGAGAAGCTTAGAAAATTATGGTGTGGGGGGACGGCTCAGTGCATAAAGAGCTGGGCTTGAGTTTGGATACCCAGCACCCATGTGAAAGCTGGTGCCACCTATAAACCCAGCTAAGAAGGGCTGAGGTAAAGGGGATCCTTGGAGTCCACTGGCCAGCTGGCCTAGCTAATGAGTGAATCCTAGGTTCAGTGAGAGAACCTGTCTATGAAACAAAGTGGATTCCCACAAATAGACCAAACTACACAACTGTCACACATATGTAGAGGGCCTAGGTCGATCCCATGAAGACTTCCTAGCTGTCGGTCCAGAGCCTGTGAGCTCCTATGAGCCCTGGTTAGTTGTTTCTGTGGGTTCCCTTGTGATGACTTTGACCCCCACTGGCTCATACAATCCTTCCTCCCTCTCTTCACCTATTGGTGGGACTCCTAGCAGTGGTATGTGAGCCTGTCCCTCATGCTTGAGCTGGCTTTTGAGAACCTATTCTCCATACTGGGTTGCCTTGCTCAGCCTTAATACAAAGGGAAGAGCTTAGTCCCACCTCAACATGATATGCCATGCTCTGTTGACATCCATGGGAGGCCTGCCCCTTTCTGAACAGAAACAGAGGAGAAGTGGATGGGAGGACAGAGGGGAGGCGGGAGGAGGGAATAGGAGGAGAGGAGGGAGGAGAAACTACAGTTGGGAGGTAAAGTAAATGAAAAAACTTTATAATAATAAAAAAGAAAGAAAACAAAGTGGAGCGAGATAGAGGAGTGCAGCCAACATTTCCTTCTGGCCTCCACATAATGTGTACCTACATACACCCGTGCGCACTCATGCCATACACCACACACACACACACACACACACACACACACACACACACACACACACAAATAATTTTGTGAGTTTTTCTTTGTGGAAAAGGTTATTGTCAATGGTAGGCTTTTGTAACAGTGTCTTGCTATTCAGTCTAGACCAATGGTTCTCAGCATGTGGGTCATGACCCACATATCAGATGCCCTGCATATCAGATATTGACATTAAAATTCATAACAATAGCAAAATTACAGTTTTGAAGTAGCAATGAAATAATTTTGTGGTTGGAGGTCACAACAACATGAGGAACTGTGGTAAAGGGACCCAGCATTAGCAATGTTGGGAACTACTATTAGATTGTTCTCACACTCATGATCTTTCTACACTAGCCTCCCTAGTGTTAGGTATCACAGTGAGCTTCAAAATGCATTTTTTCATGTCTAGGAAGATGTAGACTTCACTTTAGAAAGGTTCAAGGGAATCAAAATACAATATAAATTTTCCATTAATGTGTACATGTTTGCTATAAGAAATGGCTTGTGGGTTAAGAGCACTTACTGATCTTGGAGAAGTCCGATGTTCAGTTCCCAAAACTCACCTGGCAGCTCACAACAATCTCTAACTCCAATCCAAGGGAATCCAGTACCTTTTTCTGGTCTCCATAGGCACATGTACTTGGGCACATTAACTGATACAGGCACATTTGAGTGCGTGCACACACACACACACACACACACACACACAAATCATATTTAAAACCCACATTTACTTTCAGTGATAATTACATATTCCAAAAGTTCCCAAGCAAGTCAACTTTGGTAATAATGAAGATGACTTTGTACCTTTATTAATATAATTGACCTAACTTCTTAATGACCTTCTAAGACATTTAGAAGGTTTTTCCATGTCTCTGGGCCTAGCATGATGTATGGATAGATGGCTAGATATGAACAAGCAGACCTTGTGAATTCCAGGTGAACCTTATGCTCATTTTCAGAACTTGAACAAGATAAGAATCTTTAAACTCCTACTTTTCTAATTGGGTGATAACACATTATAGTGGTGTAGTAAAGTTTTAAAGTATTACATCAAAAAGCTTGTTTCACAGCTGACTCAGTGGATAACAGATGACATTTGTTTTTGTTTTCACACCAGAGCATCTAGCATGCTAGAAAGATGTGAACCACTGAACCACATCCCTAGTTCGGACATGATTCTGATGAGTGTATATAAACTGAGATGAGTAAGGGTTAATTTATTGCAGAGGAATGAGTGTGTGTGTGTGTGTGTGTGTGTGTGTGTGTGTGTGTGTGTGTGTGTGTGCAGAACCAGCTGCCTTGACAGCACTCTGTTGCAGTGAATCATGGCTGGCTGCCAGACAGAGGCTCCAAAGCCTCTTGTGCAAAGTTAGGTGATGAGCTGCATAGTATAAATGATATCATGCTGAAGCCCTGACTTCAGATTTCGTGGGGTAGGAGGCCCACACAAACTCCCAGAGAGCTCATACTCATTACAGTCAGAAAAGTCTGTAAGCCCAACAATTATCCATATGGCCTTTTGGGATGTTTACTTAATTCTTTAGGATTTCTTCCCTTCATCAACTATGTTCCCAGGTATTTTGGTCCCATGACCATTGAACGCTTGTCTACCTCCCCTCTATCCTCATGATCATTGGAACTAAATGAACAGAATTTGAACTGTTTATGGAACTTGTAAAAAAATTATCTTTCATATACTGTTGTGACTGGCATAATTCTGATATGGCATTTTATATCAAGCCACAACTCTAGCCTGCATTCAAATAACAAACAAGATGGTCTAGAGTTGAGGTGTGGGGGTCTAAGATGTTGACAAGATTCTGGATGTCAAGACTCTGAAACAGAGTGTGCGGATTTTTAAAAACAGCTACATAAGCCGGGTGGTGGTAGCGCATGCCTTTAATCTCAGCACTCGGGAGGCAGAAGCAGGCAGATCTCTGTGAGTTTGAGGCCAGACTGGTCTCCAACGTGAGTTCCAGAGAAGGCACAAAGCTACACAGAGAAACCCTGTCTCGAAAAACCAAAAGAACAACAAAAAAAACCAAAACAAAACAAAACAAAAAACAGCTACATAAAAAGGAAAACAATTCGTCCTGCATGGCAGACTTGTGGACATTAACTAGTTTTCTGTGAGTTCTTTGGATATATAAAGAGTCCTTTTATATGAAATAATAGAGATGTGATCTAATGAATGCCAGAAGAAAACTGATACCAATTCCACCAAGAGAGCTGAAATAAAATGCTTAACCATCATTCCAAATCTACTTGGCTGATATCTTCAGTCAGGTGTGCCAGTCAAAAATTCCTTCTTGACAAACTGCTTTGTGGGAGACCAGCTCCCACTTTTTTATGACAGGGAACCCTTGAGGAGAGAGGGATAAGAGCGTTAGGTAGAAATACAGAAGTAGAAGGATAGAGGGGAGAGAAACAGAAACACAGGATAGCCTCGGGAGGGCCCAGATCATTATCCACCTACCCCTCCTGTCTCGTCTAAAGGGCTATTTATAGGAATGCCAAGAGGTGGAGCAAAAGACCTCCCCCTAGCTCAGCCAAGTGTAGATCCTTCCAATCACCTAGTAACCATGCACATGGTCAAGCAGTCCTCTAATGCAGCTCTGCTGGGTAAAGCAAGCTCAGATCTCACTAGGAAGCCTTTGTGGGCCTCCACATTGCTTCATGGTTTTTTCCCCAGACTAGTCCAGATGAAACTAAAGGTTTTAATTATAAAATATATTTTGATTAATTACATTTTTTTCAAGTGTTAATTACATATCTTATGATAATACAGGCTTGGGTTGAGTAAAACATTTTTAGTTATTATTTTAGAGAAGTTAATTATTTTAGTTTGAAAAATGTTTTGAGACTGTTTCTAGAATAATGCTAATCCATTCGAGGATGAGCAATGGAAATTATATTTAAAAGGCTTGCTGGCTAATGACAAATATAGATGAAAAAGATGATTGTAAAGTATAATTTGCCTGTCCAAGGGGTTGATGTAATGCGTTCTGTGAGCATTGGTGAAGGGCATGTAACTATCCTGGGGCTGTGGGAAGTTTCGATTTTTGTGTACTGTATTGGAAATGCCAGTGGGTTGTCAGCAGAAAACTGGATTTACTTGTAGCAATTTCAAGTACAAGTTAGAGATAGGGCTAGGGAATATTCACAGTCATGGAAAAAAATCAAATGCCTCGAGAACATTGCTATTCACAAGGAAGTGTGTTATTCTTCATGGTGAGTTTTTTTTTTCTTATAAAGGAAAGATTTTAATTGGCAGAAGTTCAGCCCATTGTCACCATGGTGGGGAGCATGGCAGCGTGCAGGCAGACGTGGTGCTGGAAAAGTGCTGAGAGTCCTGCATCTGGATCTGCAGGCAGCAGGAAGGGTGGGAATCACTGGGCTTGAGCTTTGTGAAATCTCAAAGTCCACCCTCAGTGACATTCTTCCTCCCACAAGGCCTCACATTCTAAACCTTTCAAATAGTGCTTCTCCTTGATGACCAAGTATATGGAGATGCAGAATTTGGAGTTTGCCCTGCTGGTTTGGGGTCTTGCTTTGGTCCAGTATTTCCTCACTGTGCTCCTTTTCCTCACTATTGGAATGGTAATGAATATTTTGTATCCATTTCGTATGCTGAAAGTATGTGATCTGCTTTTTTGATTTTGATTTTACAGGGGTTATGGTTAAGAGATTGGCATCAGTCTCAGAAGAAACTTTGAACTTTGGACTTTCAAAGAATGTTGAGACTGTGATAAACTGTGGGGACTTTTGAAGTTGGACTAAATGAATTTTTTATTATTGCTCTAAGCCTAAGAAGGTCATGGAGTGAAATGTGGTTGTTTGAATGATAAGTTTTAAGAATATAGGAAAATGAAAACTAGTTTTAAGTATTATTTTGGGTGGCTTTAGATCTAATAGACAAAGATTTGATCATTTTTGTCAGGAATGATGCAAGAAAAAGCAAACTCCTTGGTTGGTTGTCCTAGTCTCAGATGCACAGTGCTTTTTGCTAGTTCCTATGACAGTCTATGAAATTAGTAAAAAAATTAATAAAAAATTGAAAGCAATAAAATAGCTACAAGTTGATACCAAAGGGTCAAATGTTTCAATTTAGCATACTTTCTTTGTGACTCTAGATATATTTTGGTCTATTTAAATTTTATTATGTTTTTCTCATAAGGTCAAATATGTGCTTTTAGTAAGGGGACCTGAAAAACATACAGAAATTGATGAGACTATTAAATCATTCTGAGTCTCTTAGTTCTGCTTCTTCCCTAGAGTTACTTATTATTCCTATATTTTCTACAATACACACACACACACACACACACACACACACACACACACACACACATATATATATATATATATATATATATATATATATATATATATATATTCACATGCTCAATTGTATTTTCTGATCTGTCTTATTTTGGGGATCATAAAAGCATTTCTATGGCCACTATTCCTGTAGCTATAGGGCACTAGCATAATCTAGCAAAAATAACTAAAAAATAAAATATCCAGATCTGTTATCTGGTTATTTTTATAAAGTGGGATAAATCGTTCAACAGCTTAGTTAGTTCTGGATTAAATTTCTAGCCATTTTTAAGTATGTAATCTTGGAACCTAGTTTAGGATATCTAAAAGGAAGTCTCAGAAATGAGAAGGGGACAAGCTAGACTATTTCAGGTAAAAGACACAATATATACAAAGATCCAGGGAAAGAAAAAGGCCAATATAGTTGAAAAACAAAAAGTGATTGACAAGCTGGGCGGTGGTGGCGCACGCCTTTAATCCCAGCATTTGGGAGGCAGAGCCAGGTAGATCTCTGTGAGTTCGAAGCCTGCCTGGTCTACAGGGACAGGGCAGGCACCAAAACAACACAGAGAAACCCTACCTCAGAAAACAAAAGAAAACAAAAAAAATGAAGAGTGATTGACAAGAAAGGACTGCACATGTGTTTGATGATGAGTTCAAGCAAGGCTTAATAACTGTAGGGAAGAGCTTGAATGATGGTTCATCAGGCAAGGGCACTCGCTTGTGACCTTGGTTTCACGTTTGGAATTCACGTAAAGTTGGCATGAAAGAACTGACTCTACAAAGTCGTCCTCTTGTCTTCACACACACACTGTGGCACACACTCATTCTAACAGTCAAATGCACATGCACACGTGTGCATGCACACACACATACACACACACACACACACACACACACACACACACACAATCATGTATGTGAATGTGAGCACCCACCTACACAAGGAACCAGGGTGATGAGTTTGTATTTCACTGTAACTGCATGAGGAATATATCTCAGTGTGTAGGCTTGCAAATTACCTATTTTCTCTGTGTGTTTATGGTCTCCTTTTTAGGGAGAGTGGATTAGTAAGGGTAATGCAGATGTGACACAGGCTGTGGAAGCAGTCCCCCAGGGGCATGACAGGCATTTGCTTAGGTTGATGGCAGTAGACACAGACTGAGAAACAACTGAACATCTTATTGGAGTAGAGTTGATAGAACTTACCATCCAAGTGACTACACCTAGGGATAAGAGTGACTGGAGGATTTAAAACTCGATTTCCAGTTGGGAAAAAATATTTTGAATAAATGGTGGTAATTCACCGCTTACTTGATGAGCAGTGTGGTAGTCTACCATGGAAATACATTGTATACATTAAACCTGAGATGATGTGTGAGTTTGGATACAAGAGTTTGGAGTTCCAGGCTAGGGTCAGAGTATACCTGTAATTTAAAGCCGGAGAACTAATTAGGACTATACAATGGGATGGAGTGACTGTGGAGCCAAAGGAAAAGAAGACAAACAGCTGGAAGAGACAAAATGCTCAGCCATGCAGCTGTTCTCTACCCTCAGAGCCCCGCAGAGTGAGCGGGCTCTTGAAATTAATCCTGGGTTAATTTTGCGGGGTAGGAAGGGAACAGTAGAGACATATATGAAACCCCTAAATAGAAACAGCTGCTCGCTCTTCTGCGTCGTAACCCGATGACTATTTATTTAGCTTCAGTAGAATACTTTGTTATAGGAAATATTCTTTGGCCGTGCGTATCTGACATTCTACCAATGCTTCTTTGACTGTATGGATACATTCACAGAAAGGCATTTTTAAGTAGAATTAGAATGTTTACAATGTATAGAAAATTTGGAGACATCATATGAGTTATTCCAATGAGCCTATGCTACTACTAAACTTGTAATGCTCTGTGTGTCATGGAAAACGAAGCCTCCTCTATCTATGCTCTGTACAGTTATCAAAGAAAGTAAGGTCACGTTGGAAATTTGCCTCTCCTAGCTCTGTTTCGTAAGTGATTGTTTTTTAGTTGGCATTTACTGGAAAGCAATAATTTAATAAGCCCATGATAGCTTTTAAATAATTATTTTGCAGACTAAGAAGTTTTTCTTCCTTCTCCTTATTTGGCCTCAAAGCCTGGAGTCTTTTGTTTGGCTCTGTTTTCTTTCTTTCCTTTTTCTAAGGCCTGAATGAGTTGAAAATCTAAAGCAACCCTGTGATGGTCTGTACTGGGGTTACTTAGTTAAAAAACAAGTTCAGCAAGTTTTAAAGAAAAGACCTGTTGGTTAAGTAGAAGGCAAATATTTTCTTTAGTGCTGAGTGGGAAAGGGGAAGTCTCAAGTGACATGTCACTGCCCATCACTTCTCACCAAAGCCCCCTTTATCGCACAGAATAGGGAAACAAGGTAATACATTTAAAATAAGGTGAATTTACATTAGTAAAAAGCCCATTTCCTCATATAATACAGAAAACGGCATGCTTTTATCCAGCACCTCTGATTCTGTTTTTGTAAGAAAAAAAACCCCAAGTTCTTACAATTATTTGGATATGTTTTTGACAAGGATGGACTAATTAAGGATGACAAAAGGAAGACACTAAATATAGAAAGGAAGACTAAAACAAGTATCTTCTTATGGCTGTCCCACTGTGAGCATGTGGTGGAGCCAGCACATCCCCTCATCCCAGATGCCTCTGAAGGCTTTAATGACCCCCTGGAAGACAGCCATGTCTGTGCACAATAGTAGTGACCTGAGATTTGCAATAAACTCTAGAGCAAAAGATTTTTCTTAACGGTGGTGATCGTAGTTCCAGAGTACTCAGTTTGAAAAGGGGAGAGCCAACATGTTCTGTGTTTGAGCTGTGAAAGTTAAATATTACTGACGAGGTTTGGTGTCTGCTACTCCGGGTGCCTTCAAAGTTTAAAGGGAATTTGTTCCAATGAAATACTCAAACTCAAAGTTTCTTTGGGAGTATATTGGAGTTCCAAAGCTTTCTGGTCATGACACAACATTCACAAAAGAAATGCTGTCCTTGTTGGAGAAGCCCCATGTTAGCTCCATAAATAGATATTCTTCTACTGAGGGACCAGGGCAAGAAAGGAGGCAAAATGTCATGATTTTCCAGCATCACGCCAAGCAACATCACTGGGGTAGAATTCAACAGTGGGAAAGCAAGTTCAGTCTTGTCTCTGAATCTGCTTTAATGATGCCTGCAGGCATGCTGAGGTAAGGCGGCCTTGTTGAAGGACAGAAGGGCATAAAACCTCGCAGTCTGAAAAGAGAAAAACCTTGTTGTTGAATATTACTTTAACTGTGTAAAGGTGTGTTACATTTGTTTATGCTGCATTGGTTTAATTATGCAAAGATGTGTTGCATTTGTTTCATCTGACCTGCCTGAGGCACCTGATTGGGCTAATAAAAAACTGAACGGCCAATAGTTAGGCAGAGGAGGGATGGGTGGGGCTGGTGGGCAGAGACAATAAGTAGGAGGAGAAATCTAGGCTCAAAAGAGGAGACGAAAGAATGAGAGAAGAAGGGGGAGGAAGAGGGGAAAAGAGAAGGACATGCCGGGGGCCAGAAGCCAGGCAGCCTCCAGCCAACCAGACACAAGAAATAGGAAAGTACAACATACATACATACATACATACATACATACATACATACATACATACATACACAGAGAGAGAAGGAAAGGTCAAAAGCCCTGAGGCAAAATATAGATAAGGAGAAACAGATTAAAATAAGAGCTAAGATAAGGCCGAGCATTCATAACTAATAATAAATCTCTGCATCATGATTTGGGACCTGGTTGGTGGCCTGCTGTGTCCTATGGTTATAATATTGTTCTTCTACTCTTATGGTTTCTGGAACTTGTAATATGTATCCATTAAGAGACAGTACTAAATATATTTATAGTCCAGACTTCAACAAATTAGGATGGGCATTCCAAACCTTTGGAGCATGATTTGGTAGTGAAAGTACTTAGAGTAGAACCGTGTTGTTCAGAAGAATACAATTATTTTCATGATTATTTTGATTATACCAATGCTTGTTAGAAGAATATGGTCTCTGGAAAAAGTGGACATAAATTCTAATTGAAAACTTCAATCAATGACATGTAGCATATATTTATTATACAAGTGGCAATCTCCACTTATATCATCATCATTATCATATATTATTTTACTAAATATCAATTCCGACAGAAAACTTTTCAGAAATACTTTTGAGACTCTCTTTATACTTCAGATGTACAATCAAAACAATTATTATCAAGTGACTTACTTATAAGTCCAAATAAATGCTCCATTTATATATTGAGACACAATGTTTTGTTTTTGTTTTTATTTTTCCAAGACAGGATTTCCCTGGGTAGCTCTGGCGGTCCTGGAACTCGTTCTGTAGACAAGGCTGGTCTTGAACTCAGAGATCCACCTGCCTCTGTCTCCTGAGTGCTGGGATTAAAAGCATGTGCAAGTGAGCCTGGCCACAATTTTTAATATATATACATGTATTTGAAATATCTCAGGACCATAGTATCACAAAATTTGGGAAAAATGCATTAAGCACTGCTTCTCCAAGCATGAGTTTTAGTGGACCATAATCTTTTCTATCCTTTGGTTATAAAGGAAGTTGTTTTGCCATCGTAAGCAAGTCGAGAGAACTCAAAACCTCTGTATTGGCTCTTGAATTGGTCTCATCTGTGGTTCTACTCGGAACGCCCAATGTATGCCCTGACCAAGGAAAATAGGGCACATGCATTAAATAGCTTTTCCATAACAGAACTAACTTCTCTTCTACCCTCCTGCAGACCCTGGTGATCCAAGTGCCACAGTTTTCAGGAGGCAGTAAGGGATGTGGTGCTGGCAAATAAATAGTCCAACAGGGTGGCTCAGAGCTCCCTTGGTTATAGAGGAAAGAAAATAAGCTATTAGGTAACTGTAGAACTTTATCTCTTCAAAAATAATAGGTCAAATTTAGTCTCTCTGCAATTTTCTTCAGAGACTTAGGGATGCTCAAAATGGGGCTGGGTAGATGGCTTAGCAGTTAAGAGCACTGACTGCTCTTACAGAGGACCTGTGTCTGATTGCCAACACCCCCAGGGTGGCTCACAACCATCTTTAACACCAGTGCCAGAGGATTTAATGCCTTCTTCTGGCTTATATGAACAGTAAGTGTACAGCGGTGCATATATGTGTGTGTGTATATATATATATGTAGGTTCTATCATCCATCTATCTATCTATCTGTCTGTCTGTCTATCTATTTATCTATGTAGGCAAAACACACTTGCACACATACACACAACAACCTCCAAGAAAGAAAGTAAAAGAAATGGCCACCAAAACAAGAAACAAAAGAAAAACAAACAAAAATGCCATTAATCACTTTCTTCTATAGGATAGGTAAGATGACAGATAATAGACAGACAGATAGATTGAGGGATTGGTAGATTATTGAAGACCGATGGGGATACACATTATATATATATAATCAGCCTTAGATCACCTGCTGAGCAATATGAACACAGCACGATCTCTGTGTTCCTGTTTCCACATCTTGCAAGCCATATTGTCAAGGCTTACTTTTCCATTTTTCCAGCGTTATTCCAGTGTCCTTTGCTCTCCATTTTCTCCTCCTCCTCCTCCTCCTCCTCCTCCTCTTCCTTCTTCTCCTCCCCCCAGCATCTTTCTTCTACCCACTGTTGTCTTCCCTCCTCCCTACTTTCTTCTCCCTTCTCTGCCTCACTACACCTGTCTTTTCTACCTCCGCTCACCTGGTGTTCCACTAATCCTTTCTTTTCTCTTCTAATGCTTCAATACCTACAATTAGCACCCATGATGGAAGTTTGGACAAGATTCTGAGGTGAGGAGGGTGTCTGGGAAAGGCTTTGGGGTACAGGTATTGTAAAATATTCATATGTGAACACACTCAGGTTTTGTATAATTAAGATGCCTACAAAAACATATAAATAGGTACAGATTAAACTCAATGTGCCTTTAGCTGCTCATTAATTAAATGAAGTGAATGCTTATGATTTGTTTTATCACTTTTACATTAAGAAAATTTCTCAAATGGAGGATAATTACAGCAGAAGCCTAATTACATGCTAACAGACCATAGTCTTTCTGTTCTGATGCATTAATGATTTCTTTTGTGTTGTAATTGTTGTATTCATCAGGGCATGGTAAGTGTTTCCTTTGCAATAATCATGTGGAGGATGCAGCGTGCCAATGGGAGATGTGACACTGAAGAATGAGCCAAGGGTTTGAAAAGTGTTTTTGATATTTCTAGCTGAATTCACTGCAGCTTGGCTACCTACATTATGAAAAAATTTTAAAAGATTTTGAAGTAAGCTTTCTTGTTAGACGATCTTTGGATTGCCAGCCCACAACTAATGACATGGAGACTTAATATTAATTATGAAAGCTTGGCCTTGGCTTATCCTTTTTTTTTTTTTTTTTTTTTTTTTTTTTTACAACTAGCTCTTATAACTTAACCTGCTGGGTGGTGGTGGTGCACACCTTTAATCCCAGCATTTGGGAGGCAGAGCCAGGTGGATCTCTATGAGTTCGAGGCCAACCAGGGCTACAAAGTGAGTTCCAGGAAAGGCGCAAAGCTACACAGAGAAACCCTGTCTCAAAAAACCAAAAAAAAACCTACTTAAATTAACCTTTCTCTATTAATCTACATTCTGCTGCATGGCTTGGTTATCTCTGTTCTGTACTGTATGTCCAACTTCTTCAGTGTCTCTGGTGAAATCTGGTGCCTAGATTCCTCCTCCTCTTCTTCTCTCTCACCAGAAATCCTCCCTATCCTCTCCTACCTAGCTATTGGCCATATCAGCTCTTTATTAAACCAAACAGAAGGTGCCTTAGGCAGAGACACATCTTTACAGTGTACACAAGCATTGTGCAACAACACTTGGGACTCTCCTGTGAGTTATAGCAGAAAACATGTCCTTTGGAAATCATACCTTTCCTTCATTCTCTTGAATTGAAAATCACAAGAACACTTTCACTGAGTTACTGCAGATCACTGATCCACTAATTATTTTGTGATGATTTTCAAGTTTTAAAAAAATCCAATAATATTGTCATTTGGCACTGTAAATGAATGAAAATAAACTAAGTGCATCATGATTTATGTGCTCGACTATGGGTCAGAAGAACAAACCAGTAGCTAGCTATTGGTTGATCCAGATTCAGAAAGTGCGATTACACTCACGATGAATGCTTGAGGTCTAAAAGAAATTATGAGTAAATATGAATGTAGGTGCCTTGTGAAACTGTGTATTTTAATTATAACTATTTTAAAACTTGAAAAGACAAGGGAGAACCAAAAGTAAAGCAGACTTAACGTTAAAATTCTTAGATGCACCCAGAAAAATGATGAATATTTGATGTATATAACACATGGGCCATTTCTGAAGTTCTCTTAAACAGGAGGTTTTTGTTATTGTTATTTTGGAGTAAAGAAAGTATGTAAACTAACTTTGTATCTTTGAAACCCTCCAGAACAGAGGTAGGGTTTGTCTCTATCAAAACTGTTAGGTTTCAAAAGCAGGACAAATAGCTGAGGCACCTATTTTACGTACCAAAGCTGACTGGCTGGCTGCTTCTCTTGTATTCTTGAGTGCCTACCTGTTACCGGACATCCTGGCTGGCATACCCCAACCCCTACCCTAACCTTCTCCAGCCCAGTGGCTGGGTTGCCCTTCCCTATAAAATCCAACCATTTTGGTTACCTGGTCCTTTTTAGAGTCATCTCTTTGGGCCTCCTGGCTGATGCACTTGGTTCCTCCCTCTTCCCTCTCCTTCCCTCCCCTTTTCCTCACATGGCTCAGGGTCACGTTCACTCTGGACTCTCCCAGCTGTCTCTGACTCTGGCCATGCTCTCCCACACGGCTGTAATAAGCCTTTTCCTCCACCACACCTAGGAGCATCCATGTCCTTTCCCCTTTTCTTTCTTTCTTTCTTTCTTTCTTTCTTTCTTTCTTTCTTTCTTTCTTTCTTTCTTTCTTTCTTTCTTTCTTTCTTTCTTTTTTTTCTTCTTCAAAAACATTGAGCTATTATTATCTATAGAATTAAAGGGCATACCCTTATCATACTAGCTGGTGAGGTTTCTAAGATTGGATGTTAGAATCATGAATATTCCTCTGGAACACAGAGGCCATCTGGAGAGGCCCGGAAACAAATGAGACTGTTCTCTGTTTCTACCTTGTGTGTCGTGATGTGCGGGCTGTGTTAGGACTAGCATTTCAGAGATGAGTACCAGGAAGTTACTGCTGAGAAGACGGAGGGCTGGCTTCCGAGCTCTGGGGCAGCAGCCACGGCAAGTCCTGTCCCTTCCTTTCCTTCCTCTGTCTCCTTTCTTTCCCTCTTCCTCTCTCCTTTTTCCTTATTTTCTTTCTCCCCTCTTTCTTGTTTTTACTTTGTCTCTAGCTATTTTCTATACACCTCCCTGTTCATCTCTCTTCCTCCCTCTCTCATACACAGTTTCCTTCCATTCCCGCTATAGTTCTGTGCTTTTATGCTTCACATCTCCTTCTTTGCCAAATCCTTTAGAATGACTCAGTATTTATAGAAATTAGTGCTTATTAAAGCATGTCCAATGGAGTACTAAGCTTATTTGGTGTTAATAAGAATCTCCCATATGTACACACTTAAATGTGTATACACACAACACACACACAATACACACCACACTTCTGACACATACACACACACACACACACACACACACACACACACACATATATATGTATATATATATATATATATATATATATATATATATATATATATATATATATATTAAAGGGAATTTCTTTCCTATAGGAGTTATCAGAACGGTACATTGAAGGGTTTGCCAATGTCTAGGAAACAAATATAATAGCTAGTGTTTCCCCTGCCCTTAGACTCTTTAAAAGATTAGTTTGTTCCCTGTGTTAAATACTGCCAATGGAGAAGGTCTTTTTCCCAGATCTCCTCCAGCACACCCTACCTACTGCAATCAAAATAATCTTCCTAACTGCTGTGCAGCCATTTGTGTCTAGGTATTTTGCTGGGCTACTAGGTCTTAGAGGACTAGGGCTAGACAACCTCGCATTGCATTTTTGTCTCTGGCCTTTATTTAACATGTTCTGCCTTGATTTCCTCATGACTGAGATGGACAGAGCATTAAATTGCCACCATTTGTATGATGCTTGAAGATAGTGCCTACCATTTAGTAAGTAATGTAAAACAAAACGAAAGTTTGCTTTTTTTTTTTTTGGTGGGGGAGGATTATGTGAAAGCTGAAAGTTCTAGGGTAGAGGCAGATAGTACATAAAATAGATAAATAAATAAACGAGATAGCTGTGCAGGCATCTACGTGAGAAGTTACCTGGAATTTGGAGCTGAAGCTTTCTTAGTCGGTGTGAGACACCAGCGAGAGGAGATATGGGGAGCGTAGAGACCACAGCAGTCTGGGACGTGCTAAAGCTTGTTCTGAGTGGTCTTTGTGGTGCTACAGAAGCCCCTCCTCATTCTTTGAGACATAAGTCAAAAGCAGAAGTGAGCCTAGGCTGTACTGGTGTCCTTTAGGAAACTTTTCCTGAAGGCTGTCACCTTCCGTAAGAAGGCTGGTGTGCAGAAGCTGGCAAGGTGGTCTGTACACTGCATCAGAAATCTGCAGGTGTTTCCTCCTTCTGGCCCCGTTCTTGAATCCCCAAAGGGAGTGAAAGTTGGAAACACTTTTACCCACTGCTCGTAGGAAAGTGGCTTAGCCTATTCTATTTAAACCTCCAAGGACAGTGTGACCCCAGCTAAATTTAGGCCACTCACCTATTACACAACCTCTATGGCCACTTCAGGAGGCAGAGGTACAGATAAGGAAACTGAGGTTGCTGGCAGTCTTTATCACTAGCAAGAGCGAGAACCAACACTCAAGTGGAGGCACCCCTTCAGACTTCTGCTGTGGTTTGCTGTGGTTCATTCACATATATCAACATGCAGCCATCACTGGCTCTAAACTCATGACAAGTTGCTCAACCCAGCATTAAAATCTTCAATCCAGAAGCTGCAAACTTTCCCAAGTATAATATTGGATTTTTAAAATTAGTCTCCCTGTAACCTTATTCCCTGATTTTGTATGGACTAGAGTTTAGATCTCAGGATCAGCCTCAGAGTTTGGGTTTGGCAAAGAGTGTCTAAGTCACCTTGACCGGAAAGGGAGTCTTGCTTCAGGGAGACTTTCTACACCCTCCCCCCCTCCGTCCCTCCCTCCCTCCATCCCTCCGTCCTTCCCTCCCTCCGTCCCTCCCTCCCTCCTTCTGTCTCTGTCTCTCTTTCTTCTGCCCGATTCGATTCCTTCCCCTTGAGATTTGTCCATCTGCCAGGGCACCTGCCCCACACCATTCGCTGTGCCTCTTTGACTGCCCTCTGCCTTCCTGCTGAGATTTCCACCTAGGGCTTGCCAATACATTCCCCTCATACTCCGTTCCGCTTGGCTGCCTGAATTTACACTGCCTTTTGATGAGTCTTTGCTCAAGTTCCAGTCACACTCTAATTGATTGGTCTAGATTTTAAGTTCTGGCCGTCCTCATCTGCTCCCATAACTGAGAGAAATGAGGCTGTGTGTGAAAGCTTCATGTGCTGTGGACTGGGTAAGTTTGTCTGGGAGAGTTGGAGGCTAATAGCATGAAGGTTGTGGATCAGAAGGAAAGGGGGAGCTGAACATATGATGTCATCGATCTATAGGTAAGTTCATGACAGCAAGGGGAAGGAGAAATGGGGAGAGAATCAATTTAGGTAGCACAAGTCTCCTGTTGGATTCTTAGTTTCACATGTGATTTAAGGAATGGCCATTGGGACTTACTTAATGAAATGACACTGTGGTCAGCTCTCCAGCCCTGGCTGGCCACTGCTGGTTCCTAAGCTTCCTTCCTGGAAACGGGGACCACTTTATCCCACACAGCAGACTTGGATAGATTTCACAGAGGTAACAGAGACTCATAAATCATCAGCAGAAAACTCTTTCTCTCTTTCTCTCTTACACACACACACACACACCACCACCAACAACAACAACAACAACAACAACAAAACCCTAAACATATTTTAATTCTTGCAATCCTGTTACGTTCCAAATCTGTTCTACTGCTAGTCACAGTGACTTACTTTGATCATAAAGTTAAGAGATGTACTCTAATGATGGAAACACCTATAAGTCATTGAAATTAATTGTGGGGGTTCACTATGGAATTCCTCTGCTGCTGGTACACATCACCACTTTCTCCTTTCCCCCTGAGATTAGTGGTCAGTTTATATTGCTTTCTGAGAAAGAAAATCAGCCCTAAAAAGATACAACATAATGGAAAACATCTGTGTCATTTAAGTAAATATAGCATCACCACTAAAAAGAGAATAAAGATATTAGTTTTTTCTCATCCTTCAATCATGTGTGCATCCATACTATGAAATATGAAATAGAAATTCACTGCAGCTCTAGATAAGAATATATGGTTTTGGCTATCAAACACACATAAGTACACCTTTATGCACACATGTGCACACAGACACACATAGATACACATATAATAAGAGAAAAATTTAAATCCCAATGACACTATTTTTGTAAAGGCTGAATTCTAATAACAAAATCACAGCAGACACTCCATATAATAGTTATCTCATACATGTTAGAATGAGCATATTTGTGTTTGAGGTAATTAAATAGATATCATTTTAAAAATCAAACATTTCAATATTATAAATGAATAAACATTTTATGAAGTGTCCAGTGGGAATAGGAACTGAAGGAGCAAAAGGCGAGGGCATGTCACAGATGGTTTAGTCTTTCTCTGATTGTACTGTGGACATAACCCAAAGCTGTCATCCTGATACAGTGGAGTGCTTGTGATAGCTCTGTTAAGGACAAAGGGTTTGGTGTCCTTGGAATAGTTAAATGCACTTGTATTTTTTCTTTTCTTTTTACATTCATTTTATTTTAAATAACTGAATTTAGGTTTTTCATAAAGGAAAGGCATTTTTAGAATTTCTAAGTTTTGCACCTGAAGAGAAAGTATGCCAACAAAGCTGTGACTTGAGAGTTGGAGTTTCTCTAGAACTTTGACTCTTTATGGTCTAAGTTTCTAATGATGATACCTACTGAGTACAACTGGGTTGTTGGTTCCAATCCCTGCTGGTTAATGAGTGCAAAATCTCTGAAGTTGGGACAAGAGTTGCCCCAGGTGCAGAGACTCTATTCTGATTGGTTTAATATCCATTGTGGTAAAGCCATACTTATTGCTAGCAACTAATTCATTCATGCCTATGTCACAGTGTCATAGGAAATGAGGCAAGAGTGACAACTTCCCATGCTACCTCTGAGGAAGTTTCTTTAATCCCTAGAGAGAGCCACAGGGAGGAAGCAGTTTCCTTTTCCTCCAGAGACAGTGACTGAATATGAAGTATGGATTCACATAGTGGCTTTGTGACTGTGAGAGGATATGGGATGGCTGAGGGCACTGAGATGATGCCTGTGTGTCAGAAGTCATAGGAGAGAAAAGACCTGGCCCCATGGCTGCTACCGAGTAAAAGAGCTATTTGCCAACTCCTTGTCCGGTAAAACGCTCTCCTTACTTAGTGTAGTGGCATTTTGCGTAGAATTTCTAGTTTCCAAGTTGTAGAAATGTTCAAATTTAGTTAAGAAAAATATAGGCTATTAGTTAAATAATGATTTCAGGTAAATACTGAAAGCTACATATAGTGGTATTAGTTCTGTGGAGCATGGGGACATTTTTTGTTTATTTGAAGTTTAAATCTGACCAGATATTTTGCCTTTTAAAAGTTTTCTTTTTCTTTTTGGGATAGGGTTTCACTGTGTGGTCCTGGCTGTCCTGAATTTCATTAAGTAGACCAGGCTGGCCTGGAACTCACAGGGATTCGCCTCCTTCTGCCTCCTGAATGCTAGGATTAAAGGCATGAGTTACCATGCTCAGCAAATACCTTGCATTTTATCTGGGTATTTTTAAACTTATAGTATCGTGAACATTACTTGATTCAGCAAAGAAAAGGCTTTTTTTGTTGTTGTTGTTGTTTTATTGGGCATGTGCTTTCAGGAAAAGAAGGTAAGGTTATATTCCATAGCTTGAGCATGTGTACTTGACCTAAAGCTAGTAGAAAATGACCAGTCTGTCTTCCTTCTTGGAGCCTGCCAATGTACCCCCACCCAGATTTGAGATGCTGTAATATAGGTTAACAGTGGAAATAGGAAGACAAACCTTATTTAGAAACTAAAATCTTAGATACCCCTTTACTAGCTACATGCATAGTCCTGAAGAACTCAGCTGAGTCTCAGTATCCCATCATGGTTCTGAGAAGTTCATGTGCCATTGTGGGAAGCAACCATTATGGTATGCGCATAAAACTTGTTAAAGAAAACTGTTAGCCTCTTTTGCTTGATGACTGTGAAGAGTTCAACTGCCTTTTATTCTCAGAAGCCAGCAAAACTCCTTCATTCATGCAACCAAACACCTGTGCTGTTCCTTCCTCTCCACACTGAGCAGCATGGGTAGACAAGCTGTGCACCAGGCAAGTGCCTGGTGCAGAGAAGAGCCTGTGCCTGTCTCACTGCGTGGCTGAGTTTTGCTTTTCACTCTGGGACTGATAGAAGAGTGCTCGTAAGTGCAGATCTTACTCATATTATTACCATTAAATAAACAGAAAGGAACTGTTGTGCCTTTTCTCAGCAGGCAGGGACTTAACATTTTTAACATCTTCAGCAGGAGGGAGGTACAGTAAGTGCCGTACACTCAAATAATACTTAATGAAGCACACACTGCCTTCGAATGGGTTCCTGCCTTCTGGGCAATGAGTAGAATATGCATTCCTAATATGCTGCTCCTTACTCCAATGGCAATGGTGCCCATGTAGTGAATGTGGTTTGAGAAAACTACAGAGCCTACAGAATGACAGCTGTGATACCCACCCCAGGAGAGGGAGGGGAAACTGACTACCCTCATGTAGCCCAAGAGCTCTCTGGTAGGAGACCTTGCTCAGGCTGTGGCTGCAAAAAGGTAAAATGAGGGTAGAGAAATTGCAAGCGGTATGGTCCGACTGAAACCATCACAACTGCCCTGTCCTGCAATGTTTTAAATGTGATGACGGCTCTTATATTGAAGGTGATTAAGCTCCTGAAGACCATTTGTCAGGAATGTTAGAGAAATAACTACAGTTGTTTTCCTCTTTCTTATAACGTGGGGGATACTCTTAGCTCATCAACTGGCAGGTGAGGAATTTCATCCTGCTCCATCTGAAGAGGCTCCTTGGCTCATTTGAGGCTTCCACGAAACCTTAGTAGATTTTTAAACTTTAGTGCACACTAAAGTTGCCTTGGGAATTTTGAAATAAATTACATGCTAAGGCTACACCTTTGGAGACTCTGACCTCAGTGTGCTGGAGTTCAAAGAGATCCTAACACAGTGACTTTGAGAAACACTAAACTGTTGTACTAGACAGACAGCTGGGATCCCCGCTAGCAGCATGGACTCTGATTGGACTAGGAGGTGATGTTAAACTATTACTTTGACTTTCTTTTGCTTCCACATTCGTTATTTACTATGCAAAGAGGCAACAAATGTGCCTCTAAAACACTTTTATCTACTTTATTATTTTATCATTCTAGGGTAGGTGACCCTTAAGCGCTAATCTTCTAACAATGGAGGGGGTGGGGGTTGTTCTGAGACGTGAGCATTGTTGGCATTCCTTTTCTCTATTTTAATGTCGAAGCCTCCCCTCTATGAGGAAATTTTTACCTCTCTCAGGAAGTGTGTGGCACTAACAGCATTTGGGTGGTGGTTTGTCTGATTTGCCTTCCTTGTGAAGCAGGCAGCTGACTTCACTTGTGAACACACCGATAAAGGATAAAAGCGCCTTCCTTGGCTCCTCCCCACAATTCCAGAAGTCACAGTGTTCCTGGGGTAGGAGTCATCTGATGGATGCTTCGCTTGGCAATTTGTGTGGATGGCTGTACTTCTTGTATGCCTTTTAGGGCTGACTGTCTTATGATCTGCTTAGGAAGAATGTTAAAAGCTTAGCCCTGGGCATCCACATTGTCTCACGGTGTTGACCTCAGTTCCAACCAATTTAGACCATGTCTCCCTGTCACTTTGGTCACACAGCAGACAGGTGATGATGGACACAGGCTACAGCTGCAAATTGTACCGAGGGCTCCAGTTATTAGTTTTCCTCAAAGATGTTTGGGTCTCAGGTAACTCACACTTATTAGTTTTTATTTGCTGTTAGATGTGGGAACAAATGATCACAGCAATGTCTACTGTTGTGAGGGATAAGACACAATCTCTTTTGGGGAGCAACATGTTCCAGCAATTTAATTTTTTTAGTGTGAAACTTCTTACTTCTGAAATAGAAGCTAGGTTTGCAGAGATGCTTTGTGGTTATCGTGATACTTCCTGAACTTCTAGTTTAAAAAACAGGGTGGTTTTCCGAAGACTCACCGCCCTGTGTGCATTTTGAGATTAATCACCACTTAGAACTTAGTCAACACAACCGGGTCGAGAGAAATTTGGAAAAGTTTGGATTACTTGTGAAAGAATTAGCTTGTTCTTTTCCCTATCTGAAATCTAAGCCTGGAGAGGGATACATTGATGATTTTGCAAATGTTAGTGGATCGGAGTGAGGCAGAACTATTGTTTTATATATTTATTTATTTATTTACTTATTTTTGATTGGGGAGTGCCACAAATCAATAAAGATCACAGGGCACCATGTTAATGACAAGTCACAGGAGGCGGCTCCATAAAGGTTGTGAAAACCAGTCTCTCATTGCAGGAATTGGGTTGGCCACCCGTGGCCCCCCTTCTCAAACACAAATATTTTCATATAATAAAAGCCTGTTTCCTTATGCTTATAACTCAACCTCCATTCCTGAGACGACGCCTCCATTTTAAAGGGATTTGCTGCGAGGACTCCTCCCGGCCTTGCAGGTTTTTATCTCTTCAGCATTCTATTTTGCAGAGTTGAAGAATCCCTCTGGGGTGTCACTCTGGGTGAGAGGGACAAGAAACACCCACTAGGACCCAACCCGGCAGCCAGCGGCCGAGCATGCGCTGAGAGTTTGTGCAGCTGGCCCTGGCTGCCGCGGCTGCCTTGTCCGGACTTGGCGAGGACTTGGGAGGGACAGCGGTGTTGGGAGGTGGCTTAGCAGAGACTTTCCAGCGACTGCTGCCCGGCACTTTTTTTTTTTTCTTTTTCCCAGGAGTCAGCGACGGCGACGGCTGGGGAGAGTAAGACAAGGAAGCGCCTGCTGCTGGAGCCAATGCCGCCCTTTGGCTCTCCGGGAGGAGCGTCCCTGCCCGGATGAGTGTCCGCAGTGTGTTCCCGACTGTCCCCCGGCGGGAGCGCTGCTCGGAAGGTGAGTGGCCACAAGTCCTGCATCTCTCCTGCCCGCGCTCCCCGCCGCCCGCCCGAGTGGCTTCTGCGCTGCACGGTGCGACCTGCCGGGGGCGCGCGGCCGCGGTGGCTTTGCCTGACCGCGCGGGCTTTGTGCTCTGCGGGCGGCTGGGACCTCAGGGTCGCGGCGGCGTGCAGGGCCCTGAGGTTGGGGGGTGGGTTAATGACCTGCCCGGAGTGGGCACAATTGCACCGGCCCTGATTCCCCAAAGTCCCCTCCCCGCCACCCCTCTACCCCGCCCCGGGCTCATCCATTATTCCCGGACGACAAACAGTGTTTCTCACATTCTCCCAAAGAAACCCTAGTCCCGGGGCGGAATCCCAGTTCTGCGCTGCGCCCCCTGTGGTCCCCCCGAGTTCACACCCGGGCTGTGCGACCTGGTGGTGGGGCGGGGAGCGCGGAGCTGGGACTCGGGAATTGTCCTGTTGAAAAGGGCACTTGTGTGCTCCGGTTCACTGTGTGTGTGTGTGTGTGTGTGTGTGTGTGTGTGTGTGTGTGTGTCCGTCCGTCTGGGGGAGTGAGGGTAGCAGTGGAGCCTGTGGCATCTCCAGAGACTTAAAGGTTTGTAACCTTTAGGACAGTTGCGAACAAACAGTCCCCTGGGAGGGAGCAAAGAAAGTCTCATCAGAATGCAGGAGGCCGCGCCGCAGGTCTCCTGGGAACCGGTTTACTGTACACCTTCATTCATCCGGAGAGTCAGCCTTTTCTCTTGGCAGCAGGTGTTATCTGAAGCCACGTTAGAACTTTTGGGAGTTTTGTTCCCTTTATGACTGTAACAAATGAGTTTTGATAAGACGATGTCTCGAACAAACTAGGCTTGGGGATCTTGGGGACCCATCCGAGGGCCAACAGAACACTAGGGCTGGCAGAGGGGCGCACTTGCTGTGAAGTTAGTTCTCTGCTGTACCCGCCCCTGCAGATCGCGGCTGCTTTGCCTGCCCCGGTAGGATGTGGTGAAAGGATGGGGCTTCTCCCTCCGGAGAGTCAAAATGGCCAGAGAAGATTCCGTGAAGTGTTTGCGCTGTTTGCTCTACGCCCTCAACCTGCTCTTTTGGGTAAGTCTACAGTTCCACCATCCCAGCAGGTGAGCATGGCTGGACCTGGTTTTCTGCACCACCAGAGAAGGCGCCAAGGGGCATGGCTCAGTATTAATTAACGACGTGAGATCACATCCTCTGTTTTTCAGAGAAGGAAAATTTGACCTTCTTAAAATGCCTTTGATCTAGCTCAAGTTCCATCTGCAATTAGAAAAAAAGTCCGCTCCTGTATACAAGTGCCAGTAACGTTAGACTTGAAGCTAATCTAAGGATATAAATAAATGCACGTGCTTGTACTGGTAGATAAGATAATTATGACATACTACTCGGGAACCGCTGGTTTGCAGGACTTTTAGATAACTGTGCAAGCCTTGCATTTTTTCTTTACATCATAACTCTGAGCCTATAAAACTTGGTTGGGGCAAACGGTCTTAATATGTCTTTAGAAGGATTCATACTTAGAGATCCTATCAAAAGTCTGGATAGGTTTTTAAAGGGAATTCCATACAGTCTAAAAGGTGGTTTTCACATAACTATTTCTAAGTTGGGATGTTTGAGGAATTTTATGTATGCTTTTGAGAAAAAAAAAAAGACACAGCCATTTAAGGAAACAAAATGCATAAAGTTTAACAGGCCCATGGAAATTATGCTGCATGAGTTAGTGACACTTCATGCTTTTATAAAGTGTTGATACTGTATTATTTATAATGCTTAGAAAAATGTAAATATTAAAACTGTGAACGCTACTTCAGAAGGCTGTCACGCTTAAGCAAATTCTCTTTTGCCACTTTCGTTTCCTTTCAGTAATTTATATTCAACATTTCCTGCTGGAAATTTCAGTGTGCAGTTTATTTATTTCTCTGTCTGTCGTCTGCCTAGCATTGGCCAGCCCCTTATTTCCTGACAGCTATTATATCAGGTCTCTAGAGGATGGCATTTTTGTTAAATTGCTCCTTTAGGATTGACACCATTCTAAGATGATGAATTAAGTCGTTAATAAGTCATCTGAACCATACCCAAAATGACAACTTTTAAAAAGTCAATATGAAAATTAAAGCATCGAGTAGTTACATGTGGCATTTGGAAATGGAAAAATCACTAATTGATTTCACTGTACTTTTCAGTTCTAAAAGGACATATTTTAAAGTGGGTCATTAAATTACTGATTTAGCTATCAAGTATTAAGACTCTGAACTCTGTAAAATGTGTATTATTACTCCTATTGCTGGTTTTTGACTTGCTTTCTAGTGACAGATTTGTTACCGTTGCAGTTTCTCACTAAAGGAACCTTTATGGAAGGCCTGTTGAACTTCCTTTCTTTGTAAATCAGGAAATTAAGAGCCAGTGAAATGGCATGTCAGAGGTCAGCTATTCTGATGGTGGTGCCAGGGACAGGGCGAAGCTCACCGGTACCTAGACGGTGCCTTTAACATGCAGCCCCTGCTCACCTCGGAACCTCCTCACTAACAAGATCTTTGTTGTTCAATTAAAAAAATAAATAAATAAAGCGTTTGGGGGAATTTCTTAATTTTTTCTTCCATTGGGGAAAATACCCAAATCATTCTGCAAAGGTATTACTCTTCTGAATAGAGAAATTTGCTTTAAACCACCCCCCACTTAATCATTTGCAGGCCCCTTTATGCTACTGCTAAGTGTTATTCTTTTACCGTTAGCCTGTCCTTCAGCTTTCTGACTGTGACAGTATGTGTGTTATGATTTGCAAGTAGATTGTTCCCTGCTCTGTCTCCAACCCTCCTCTCTCCCGTCCAGTATCTCCTCTGTAACAATCCAGCATGTCTTCTCCTGTGTTTTAATTTGTTTTAGACAATTGCTATCCACACGTATCCATTTTCATGTATGTTCATGATTTTTCATCTCATTATTTTTATAATTGCCAAAGACATGAGATTGCTTATACCAGAATACATGTGAAGACAGCAGTCACACAAAGACAGAAGCCTGGTTAATGTCAGTAAAATACGAAACTACAAAGTAGCTCCTATGTGGTTAGTATGTATTTGCTAGGTAAATTTAGTGCCTTGGTTTTCTAGTCTTTAAAATAGGTAAACCGGTTCCTGTAGTTTTAGGGGTGTGCTGAGCATTCAGAACAGTGGCACGTAGTGCTGTCAGTTTAGGAGCTGTGTGGCCAGCATGGTTACCACAATCTTGCTAATCTCCTCAAGGAGACAAACAGGAAGTGGATTGCTACTATTCCTGGTAGCAGGAGTGGTAAGTATTATTGTCCTGGTGAGAACACTGTTACTGCCACCACCACTGTGCTTTTGATCTAGTAACCTTGTTTCGGCATCTATAGCTTAGAAATAAAGTCATCACCGTATCTTACTATTTGTAACAAAGTATCTGTTGCTGCTTTGTTAAGAATACTGTGCTTTTCAATTTTGAACAATCTGAAAATGGAAAGTATTATGTTACTATTACTTTACCTTTTACCTCTCCCAATGCCGGCAAGAATTACCACCTGTAGTGAAACACATCTTTATAGCTTTTTTTTTTTTTTAAATACAAATATTCTGTAGACAGGTATGTGTTCTTTTATAGTGCCAACACCTTTTGTCTTGGTTAAGGTTGCTTTTTCCATATAGAATTTAAGATTTAAAAAAAGTGAGTGAGTGAGTGAGTGTGTGTGTGTGTGTGTGTGTGTGTGTGTGTGTGTGTGTGTGTATGTGTGTGTGATGTGTTTGTGGGTCTGCCAGTGTCATGGCCTGTGGGTGGACGTCACACGAAGATTTTGTGACATTAACACCCTTTTTCCACCTGTATATGGATTCAGTTGAACTCCGGTACTCAGGCTTGTGTGGCAAGCCTTTTCTGACTGAAATGTAGTGGTTTATTTATTTTTTATTCAGTTACAAATATCTACAGGACTGGGCATGATGTCTCATGCTTGCCATCCTAGCAGTAGGAAGGCTGAGACAGGAGGATTACTGTGAGTTCAAGTTCAGCCTGATTAGGTAAGAGGTCTAAGCCAGCTCTTGGATAAAAATGAAATTTTGTTTTAAAAATTAAAACAAGCAGCAGATAAACAAACAAACAAACAAACAAACAAACAAACCCTTCTGAAATGCTTGTTAAACTCTTATGAAATGATTATTCTAACTTTGGAAAAGCTGGCAGTATCTTTTAGAGAGAAAGCAAAATAGTTTCCTTTTTTAACCAATTCAGGGCAGCTTTTAGCCCCTTTACTGGGCCTGTCCCTGGGTTTGTACCTTCTAATTTTCGTCACTGCCCATACACAGGCTTTCTTTCTCCTTCCTTCCTTTTTTTTTTTTTTTTCTTTAGATAAAGCAGTACTCAGAAGAGTCCAGTAACATGCTAGGAAGCCTTAGAACAGGAAGTCCAGGTCCAGCTTTGTTTATTTATCCGTATGTAGAAAAGCTATACTGCTGGGAACCATGCTGAATGTATTTTCAGTGATGTCAAGTAAACCTCCTCAGTGGGGAAGGATTGGCTGTCCACCTGCTCATTCCAAGACCTCTAGAGCTGGCCTCTCAGTCCACAAAGTGCATGAAAGTCACCAGAGCATGCTGCTAAACTTCAGGCTCAGCTTCTCTGTGTGCCCTTGTGCACAGGTGTGTGTGTGTGTGTGTGTGTGTGTGTGTGTGTGTGTGTGTGTGTGTGCTGGAATTGAAATAAGGGCCTTGGACATGCCAGGCACGTGCTCTGCCACTGAGTTACATCCCTGGCTCTCAACATGTTAATGAAGTTTCTCTGTCATATAATTGGTCTGAGCCATTCCCTTAGTTATCTTTGGTATTACAAATGTGATATCTACATCCCATTTCCTAAATCAGACATCACATTCTGACTACAGAGAGGAGATTGTTTCTCTCTCTCTCTCTCTCTCTCTCTCTCTCTCTCTCTCTCTCTCTCTCTCTCTCTCTCGTTGGCAAATTGGCACACCTTCCCTTGTTACTCATACGGCTCCAAAGTAGAACCTTCTATGCTCCCCCCCCCCAAGACAGAGTTTCTCAGTGTAGTTTTGGTGCCTGTCCTCTGTAGATCAGGCTGGCCTCGAACTCACAGAGATCCGCCTGGCTCTGCCTCCAGGGTCCTGGGATTAAAGGCGTGTAACACTGCTGCCCGGCTCCCCGCTTCACATTTTAAATAGACAAACTCATACCTTTTATGTATTGTATTGACACTCAATCCCCTTTTCCCCACAGTGAGTTGTTTTTTTTTTTTTCTGCAGAAGAGAACAATATATTTTAATTGAGAAAACATAGACAACTTATATAATTTTTGCTTTGCTATACTCAGAATTGAAAAATCTTTAAGGAAAAGCATAGATCTTGAGTATTAACTTTCATAAGTACAAGGTGTCGATGTGTTTAAGAGGAAACAATCCACAGGTCCTCAGACCCCAGTGCCCTGTGTTCTCTTTGTTCCTGAGGAGCTGTCGCTCTGACCTGCTGTCTGTTGAGTGTCTTCCACGTTATGAAGAAGCTTGACCCTGCTGTGGTTGCACAGGGACGCTGGTGCCTAGTGTGTCATGGGTGCTGTGTAGCTGTGTGGGGAGCAGCGCACAGGGAGTGATTGACACTGGATCTCTGCTGCTGATAGCTTCTTGCTGCCCAAGATGCTGAAAGGATGGAGATTATTTCTATCTGAAGCATCACACACTTCCTGTTCAAAGGACACATTATTTAAAGAACTGAAAGCTTTCTTCTGTTTTAAAAATGACTTCTGTAGCTTTCTGATATGGGCATTATTCTTAGGTGATATGTGTCTGTTATTATAAAGAGAAGTAAGTATGATTTTTTTTAAGTTTGTAAAAATGGAAAACACTTTGTATTTCACAAAATGTGTATTTGTTTTTAATTTTCTCAAAGCGTGCTACCCTTTCTGCAATGTTCAACTCCCATTTCACTTTTCATATGAGTGTCATTGGTGTTTGCTTACCATTTTAAAAGATACTAAGAGTGGACTTTCCCTGAGTAAACATGAAAAGAGACCTAGAACGACTAAAAAGTGAACAGGAAATCTTGTTCATGGCTTAGGGATGGGCTGGGGATAGATGAAGAATCAGCAGATGGGGGAGAAATTCTCCTTGTGTTCTCTGGACATCAGCATCCGTAGTGAGATGCTTTTCTACTATATACTCCTTAAAAAGTTATACTTTCAGCAAGTGGGAGTTTATCTCCAAAAAAAAAAGTTATTTTGTCATATTAAAATACTTTTAAAATTGATACTTTTAGCTTAATACTACGAATGGTATTCAAGGGCTTAAAAAAAAAAAACTCTTCCTAAGTGGTGGTGAAAAGCCATGTGATTTTTTGAGCTTTCTTAAAAATAAATTTCCATCATGAAAAAAAAAATTAATCAAGGCAAAACTAGTATTTTAAAAATACAGCATGTCTCAGCTGTCACAGGCTCGAGTCCCTGTGTACCTCATGGAATGCTTCTGTGGAATAGATGGTAGATTCTGGATTACATCCACTCCCACTGGAGAGAGGAACATTGGCTCCTCACCCATCCTACCAACATCACTCAAGGAATGACCCTAAGCTAGCACTCTGGGACAGTGGAGTTGACTGCAGCTGGCCCAAACTGTAGTGCCGAGTGAAGCATTCTACCTTTCATTCATGACCATATTCATTCACTTGTAAACTAGTGTGATTTTGAGAATGAAGATGATAACTCCACTGATTATACCAGCACATCAGAGACTTAAAGTGAGTCTCTCTGGTCCAGGGAATGAAAATCTTCCTATGTAGGGAGGGATGATGATGCATGAAAACTCTCATTCTGAACTGTTATTCTGGGTGCTATTGATTGCCACCGCTGGCTGATTAATGCAGTCTGTGCTTAAATGATGCCCGTGAGTAATTTCCCAATCTTCTCTGGCCATTATTAACATTGTCTATTCTTTCAAGATGTTGATAAATAGTTTCATCGTTTGTACTTCTCTTCTGTCACCCACTCCAACAAGGGAAGCTGGGAAGGCACGCAGGGCAGGGGCGGAGGTATCATGGGAACACGTAGCTTCAGCCTCCAAACCAGCAAGAATTTATTTTACTTTTAAGTAAATAAAAAGTCATTTTTTAAAGAAACAATGCTCTTGCTTCAGTCTCAGCATTTACAAGATGAGTAGATGGAGCTTTCAAAAACCTGGGGTCTTTGTCTGCGTGCTCTTTGTGGAGACAGGAGAGCTAACCTCTAGACCTCGCTGACATTCTGTCCTTGCTAACAGAGTTGACACACAAAGGAAAGCTCAGGGAGGTAGCTCTAGACAATTATCATTCTTGAAGAGAATCTGTACCTCTGCCATGTTCTATGACTTATGTAAACAGTTGAAGAAGTCCAAAGCTTTGTGTTTGGCAATGACCTAGTTTGGGCAAACTATAGATATATACTTCATAACACAACTTAGAAAATGTGGATGCACACACAGTTCTGATTTGTAAAACAACTTGATTTAACACTCCTACCTACATAATTAGATTCAGGAAAAATCAGACCATGCTTTCAACAAAGCACATTTGACATTTCTAATTATTTGTGGAGAGCTAGCATTTTCCTAAGCATTTCACAAGACAGGATGCGGCAAACGACAAAGGCATATCTATGAAGTAATACTTGTGTTATTTTCTGCATGTTTTCTAGATGTTTAGACAACACATGACAGTACTGGAGATCATGAGTAACAGGTGAATAATTATGTCCCAGACTTGATCCATATGTATCAAATTCATAAATTAGAATACGAATACCCCATAAATACACATGGTATTTTATATGCTTAGTACAAAAAGGGGCAATGTTAAGTCTAAAACAAAATAAAATCTAATTTGGAGAATTGTGGGGCGTTTACCCACCACCCCCACAGCTTCCCAGAGTTTTCTTGAGTGCGAGCAGCAGGAAATATTAGATAGAAGGATTTATAGCGGAGAATCTTGCGGAGATAAACAGATAGAAAATAAAGGATAGCCTCGAGAGGGCCTGGAACCTATTCCAACAGGCCCGGACTGTCTCTGGTCCAGGGTTTTTATAGAGACGCCAAGGGGTGGAGCAAAAGACCTCCTCCCCCAGCACAGCCAAGTGCAGACCATCTCAGACACCTGCACTCAGGCCCGTGGTCCTGATCATCCTCTATTTGGACCTGCTGGGTAAAGCCACGAGGAACCCCAGAACGGGCTCCCACAGAGAATTCACAGAAAATACCGAGATTGAGTTAGAGGAGTGTGAGTTGTTCCTGGAAGTTACACTTCTGGGTTACATAATGTCAGGATGACTTTAGTGAAATGATTCTGTCGCATTTGGGTTTAGTTCCTTGATGTAGCCATGTGCCATTTGTGCCTTCTGTTGCCGCTTTCTGAGCCTCGGTGACTGCAATCACTCTCTGAGGATGAGATTGTGTTCAGGCCTTTAAGCCAGTTATTTTCAAAGGTGCTCGCTTACTGTGGTAGAAGGCGAAGTGTTGATATTTATCTTGACCAGTGTTCCAGACACTGCTACGATGTTTGATAGACACCGGTCTGCGTACACAGTGACACGTGGTAGAATGTAAAATTTACAGTTTAACGCATTCCTATACCAGTTTCCAACCTGCATTGTAAATCATTACATTGTCATTTGGCCAGCATCTCCCTACAGAAAGTTTCTAGCATGTGAAGTTCTCTTAAAGCGTCTAATTTTGTTAAAGATCTCTAATACTCATCTTGCTTAGAAAGCAGAAAACATTTCCATGCAGTTTAATTCTTTTCCCATTCACTCACCCAACTGGTATTAGGCCCTACTACTGAGTGAGTCCTCTTCAGTTGGGTAGGTAAAACAGGAAATGAGATAGAGGCTCCCCCAGGACTGTGGAGAGAGCATTCAGAGTGCTGTGGGTAGAGAGGGAGGCTGGAGACAGTCTTTCCACTCTGACAGATGTTTGGACTGTTCAAGGAGATGTGGAGGTTACTTTGCTTCTGAGGACTGGAAGGCTGGGGCGGGGCAGAGGCAACTGCAAAAGCCGACATGGAACATTGGGAGGTGTGCACAGTGCCCTTTGCAAGGACTTCCATCATTGTTCAACTATGGGGAGGAGTTGGCAGCAAACAGGATTGAAGAACTGGATTAAGGAGTGAGTAGGAGGGCCTTGTGTGACCTCTGCAAGGCATTTAAACTTTATTCTTTAGGAGGGAGATGGGGGAAGAGGCCGTAGGAGTTGGGGAATAGCATAGGGACAGCTATGTGTTGAAGCATGCTTGATCCTGCATTGTGGAACAGGAGTCTATGACCTGGAGATATATCTTATGAAGATGATTGCTACATCCTGTCAAGAGAGGATGGGGGCTTGAACTAGCAGCAGGAGATGGGGAGGGATTTGCCAGACACCTCTCAGGAACCATGTGAAGGATTCAAAACTAATTAAATGTCCAGCGAGGAAGGAGAGGTTCAGGCTGTCTGCCAAGTTGCCAGTTGATGTGATTGAAGGGTTCATTACTCCATTCACTAGGCTTGTAAACAGCGTGAGGGGCACAAAAGAACTAGCAGAGCTGAGATCAGCTTTAGACATGCTAAGATTGAGAATGGCCATCCAGTGGCTCTCTGTGCTGTCCACTTGGTAGACTTAACATATCCAGTAATTCCATTTCTGAACTGATTTGGGAATAGTCTAGACTCTTACATTGAGAAAGATTAAGAGAAACTCTTAGGTCAAAAGTGATATGTGATAATAATAGATAATCTATTTGTGCCCATTTCATCAAAAGAATTTTCCATAAAGCAGATTTTTTTTTTTTTTTTTTTTTTTTTTTTTTTTTTTTTTTGGTTTTTTCGAGACAGGGTTTCTCTGTGTAGCTTTGCGCCTTTCCTGGAGCTCACTTGGTAGCCCAGGCTGGCCTCGAACTCACAGAGATCCGCCTGGCTCTGCCTCCCGAGTGCTGGGATTAAAGGCGTGCGCCACCACGCCCGGCAAAGCAGATTTTTTTAAATGATGCTGTAAAAGAGAAAAAGCTCAAGACTAAGGAAAGAATAAAAGTCATACCAAAAGTTATCAGCTGAAAAGGTACAGAACTGGGGTTCCTACTTGGAGTTCAGAGTTCAATGGCTTCCCATTGTCATCATGGTCAAGGACACACACCTTTGAGGTGTCTTTGAAAGCTGTTACTTGACCCCTGCCTGCTTGTGCATTCCCACCAGGAGCAATTTCCCTTTCCTGAACATATCATTCAGCCTTGTACTCTAGAACCTATGCTCTTCTCTTTGATGGGAAAGTTCTTTTTATCCTTTTACTTCCTAATTAACTTGACATTGCTCTACAGATCTCAGCTACCCTAGAGAAACCCCTTTGACCCTGTGGAGTCGGAGTTGTTAAAGCATCGTGTAGTGTTTTTTGTTTTTTTTTTCCCTGCACTTAGTACAGTTTGCAGTCGTCCATTCATACCTCCTATGAGTTGGTAGTGTGTGTCCTCTTCCCTTAGTTAATTGCATCATAGAGATAGTATCAGTTTCTTCTCATTACTGTGTCTCTAGCACATAGCACAGTACTTGGCCAAGATCAATGCATATTCTTTGAATGGAATAATGACTTCAAAGCCAAGGCTTTATTCACCCTGCCTTTTAATAAATGTCTTGAAACATACAGTTAAAAAGAAATGAGTTCCTTTTTTCTATTTCTTTCTTTCTCTCCTTTTTTTTTTTCTATAAGTGGAAGAACTGTGTCTAGTGACCACTGTTAATCAATTTTACATAGTGAAGACTCAGGACTGTAATGTTGAAAATGGACTCAAAACACAAGGATGAGTTGGATGGGCGAGAAGAAGAGGTGGGTGATATGATTAAAACACATTTTACTCATGTAGGAAATTCTCAAAATGATTAAAAAGAAAAAAGAAAGCCATTCAAGGATGGAGATACAAAGATCATTTCTTACTTTGGAGAGCAATAAAAGGGTTCTTTATAGCTGCAAAATAATTTAAAATAATGGAATATCCTAACCCTGTGACATTTACAAGCTAAAGACCCACATATTGCCAAGTAGATGTGAGATGAAAGGTGTGTGATACAGCTTTGTAAACAAGTGATGGGAGAGTGAATTCATCCACTGGCTTCCCAGCGGAGCCATTCTTCATGGCTGGGAGGACATGAGCTCCTTGGAAGCTTTATCTAGAGAGCCTGTCTCAAGGTCACTGTGTGCGTCAGCTCAGCGTCGTTATCATCTTAGATGACTATCCCCTCAGCATTAACTCTGAAATGACAGATGTTCATCAAAATGCCAGACATGTTAAAAATCCAGTTAAGTCAAATTTCTTGAATGGTATACTATGTTTAAGAAAACAAAGACACATTTTGAAAAGACTTCAGATAAAAATAGGGAAATCTTCAGAACTCAGGAGCCAACTTTCCCTTTTAAGCAAAGGTTTCCAGGCAGAATCATTACCAACATGTTTTAGGTAGGTCTTTTTTCTTGCATTTTTGAGTTATGACAATTTTAAAACACATTTCAACTTGAAAGGGCTATAATTAACCTCTATTTCCTCACTGCTGCATGTCAGTAGATGCCAACACATGCTGCTCAACTTCCAGCCAACCTTACCTGCAGGACATGGTTCTTTATTACTGCCTCTCAGTCATAGTTAAATTTCATCCACAATTTACAATAGATCTCTAGAAAATAAGGGGCCTTTAAAAATAAAGTGAATTTGTATTCAGACCTAAAAGAATAGTCAAGTTCTTAGTTTTGTTTTGTTTTATTTGTTTGTTTGTTGTTTTTTTTTTTTGTTTGTTTGTTTTTTTTTTTTTTTTTTTTTGGTTTTTCAAGACAGGGTTTCTCTGTGTAGCTTTGTGCCTTTCCTGGAACTCACTTGGTAGCCCAGGCTGGCCTCGAACTCACAGAGATCTGCCTGGCTCTGCCTCCCGAATGCTGGGATTAAAGGCGTGCACCACTACCGCCCGGCTAAGTTCTTAGTATCTTTCAACATCTATTCAATGTTAAAATTTCTCCAGTTGTCTGTAGATTTCTTTGCAATTGATTTGTTGGAATCAGAGTTCAAAGCAGACCAACATACTGCATTGGGCAATCTCTTGAACTTCTTTTAATCTTTAACAGGTTTTCTTTCTTTCTTTTTTTAAAATTTTTATTTCAATGCCTATTTTTTAAATTGAAGAAGAAACAATCTTGTTTGTCTTGTGAAATAATTCATGTTCTTGACTTTATTTACTGTATCCTAGAGGTGGTGGTTAGATCTATACCTTGTAGTTTGTTCCTATATACTGATACAGCTGATGCTTAATTGGATTCAAGATTGACACTTTCATAAAAATACATTATATAGATTTGGGTGTAGCTAGAGTTTTCTTGCCTGGCCCACAGTCAGGACAAATCTTTGTCACCTACCAGTCCCACAGCCGCTCAGACCCAACCAAGTAAACACAGAGACTTATATTGCTTTACAAACTGTATGGCCATGGCAGGCTTCTTGCTAACTGTTCTTATAGCTTAAATTAACCCATTTCTACAAATCTATACCTTGCCATGTGGCACGTGGCTCGTGGCTCACCGGCATCTTTTTCTGTTGCTTATCAGGGTGGCGGCTGGCAATGACTCCTTCTGCCTTCCTGTTCTTTTATTTCTCCTCTCTGTTAGTCCCGCCTATACTTCCTGCCTAGCCACGGCCAATCAGGTTTTATTTATTGACCAATCAGAGCAACTTGACATACAGACCACCCCCAGCACAGCCAAGTGCAGACCATCTCAGACACCTGCACTCAGGCCCATGGTCCTAATCATCCTCTATGCGGACCTGCTGGGTAAAGCCACGAAGAACCCGAGAACGGGCTCCCACAGGACATACAGAATATCTCACAGCATTTGGGTACTGCTGGTTGCTCAGATCACAAGACCTACAGTGTCTGATTGTCTCTCTTATTGAACTAGATGGGTCAGTTGGGTCTGTGACCTGCAGTCTGGTCTTCTCATTCTCCACGCCTCTCTCAGCCTTTTATTGCTGCAGTGGTCCTCAGCCCTGCAAATGAGTTGGAATGACTGTGAAATTGTCACACTGTTGATGCTTTGTTCCTGCTCCAGGGGCTGGTCTACTGTGGGCTCAGGAAAGGTTTGAGTCCTGGGTGACTCTAATGTACAGATGAGACTGAGAATGTCTGATCTGCTAATTTTGTCTGGCATTGAAGAATTTCCTGAATAGCTCCAGTATTTCAGGAGAAGTTGTTAAATGATGTCACTGCGTACAATGGCTGCATGCATGACTAGCTATTCCACTATTAAAAATCTCACCCAGTCTTTGGTTCTGCCTTTACTTCATATAAGAGAAATAGAATAAAAATAAATAAATAAGAGGTTCATGTCATTTTTCCTGAATAGTGATTTGAGTATCTATCATGCTATAATGATCATCATTGATTTTGGAACATAACAGTCTTTCAAACCATTGCATTTATTGCTATTACTTTCATTCTAATGTCTACTTTGTTTGGGTTTTAGTCAATAGAAGCTCTTTTTTGGTGGCCCCTGGGACCCTTTTGACAATATTTAATTGTTCAGTAACCATATTTCATTGCTTCATTGTGTTTAAGAATGAGAGCTTTAGGTTCATCTTATTCATTTAGAAGCTGAATTGTTCTTAGGAAGTTTCTTCACTGAACTTGAAGCCACTCACTTAAGAGCTCGCTTGTCTATATCCTGTTTGCAGACATTCTATTTAATGTGCATGTGATGACTAAATGGACTAGTCAGATATTTATGGTGTTAATAAGATTCCATAGAAAGCCAATAGATAATTAGGAAAAACATGAAAATTATGTAACAAACCCTTCATTTAAGGTTGTTAATCTTCAAGTGAGTGCTGCATAAATCTCTGGTAACAAGTTTGTTATTTTTTCTCCTTAGTTAATGTCCATCAGTGTCTTGGCTGTTTCTGCTTGGATGAGGGACTACCTGAATAATGTTTTGACTTTAACTGCAGAAACAAGGTAGGTCTATTATTGCCTATCGAATTCTTTCACTTGCTCTCCCCAGATCCCAGTTTTTAAACATCTTTGCTTTGACCTGTTCATTGAACAGTTCTCCTATAACATCTTGAAGAACACCCTTTCCTGCACCAGCAACTTATTTGCTGGAATTCACATTTTTTTTTTCACATTCTCATTAAGGGATGCCACTAGTCCTTTGAGACATCAGGTAATAATACATTTACATGGACAGTTCTGTGATTAGTAATGCTCAAGTTGCCTGGTTTGTCCTGATCTCTGAGTGGAGACCGTAATATATACTACTCTGAGTATCAAGTAAGGATCAAGTGAGAAGAAACCTTTTCCAAAAGTCCTTAATATAACAGAGCTTATAAGCACTGAGTAATGGCTAAGTTTCATTATGGTCACTATCACAGACTCTGGTTAATGACTACGTATGTCCTAGCAAAAAGTCCGCTCCTTACCTTATCCTGTGACTATATCTCAATTTTCCTAGGCGTTCCTGTTTCCTCACATTAGAAAATGATTAATTATGAGGGATAATAAAAGTGGTATAGAGATTCCAAGATCAACGTAGAGGGCAATACCCCTGGTTGGGACTTCATGTGATTTCCTTAGGCTAGTGCTTTGGACCCTATATTTAAAATGTGTTGGGGTAGAAACACTAACGCCTACATAAAAACACTATAAAACTAAAGCAAAGGTAAACTAAGCAATAAAAGTCACCAGCTTTTGAAGGATGCTAATTTGCAGAACCACAGCTAATGGTGGCATTTGTTCAGTATCTGGGTCTGGGGAGCATTTTGATCTTTTTGATAATGTTCTATTTATCTTGTGATACGATCTTCCTCTTTTAGGGTAGAAGAGGCTGTCATCTTGACTTACTTCCCCGTGGTTCACCCTGTCATGATTGCTGTTTGCTGTTTCCTTATCATCGTGGGGATGTTGGGATATTGTGGAACAGTGAAGAGAAATCTCTTACTTCTTGCTTGGGTACAGTGTTTATACCTCGTCTTTATTATACTTAAAGCATCACACGATAACGCATTGTTATGAGCCCATCACTATATTATCAACTCTAAGAGGTAGTCAATATTCAGTATCCTGTCAGAAGGGACCTTTCTTTCCAAAGAGATGACTTTGGTACAAATATTTGCTATATTTGCATAATGAGGCAGGGAGACAACATATGCTATTTAATTATTTCACTCTGGCTCTGTTTTGATATTTTTCTTTTGAAAATAATTTTTTTTTTTTTTTAGTGGTACAGACCTTCCTGCCTTCAAGGCTAGAGTTGAGACATCATAATGGAAATTTTCTCTTTTTAACAACCCGCCTGGCTACCCTATTTAGAAATTCAGGGTGTGAGATGAGATGGATGTTATATTGTAATCCCCACGCTGCCTTATATGGTCTGGTGGATGCAAGAGTGTCTTGGTTTCTTTAGGCTAAATGTTTTGCTTTTTTTTTAAGTTCTGAAAGAGTTGTACTAAAGTAATTCTTAAATTGATTTTACTTTTTCAGCTTCTATAATTAGTCTTATAAATAAAGACTGCTAAACTTTAAAAATTAAAAATGAGAGTCAATTAAAAGAGTTTACCTGTACATTTCTAAAAGAATACTGAAAGCAAGTGACATTCCTATGCCACCAGGCAATGAGCCTGATAACACGTAAACAGCGGCCATGAGAGACCCCAGAAAGATTAATTCATCAGCTATATTCCTTTCTTTGTAGTAGGTTTTAAAATGAGTAGTTTGCTGGTGAACTGGAGCTTTGGGCAGAATGAAAGACCTACTTTTTAGCACTGAGACAATTTCCTTAGGGCAAATACTTCCAGCATGGCTGACTTCAAGTTACCATGATGACATCACTGCATGCTGGGCCGGGGAGGAGCGAGCACAGATGGGCTTGCCGTAGCCAGCTTGCTCCAATCTATGCTTGCCAGGCTCCCATCCATGCCAACTCAAACAGAATCTTACTGTGAAGCTGGTCACAGGAACAACCTTGGATAAATTCTCTGTACTTTCCTTGGAGAGTAACTCCCAGGTTGGAGAAAAGGAAAAAAAAAAAAAAAAGAAAAAGAAAAAAAGCTGTAGAACATAAACCATACTCATAGGGTGGAAAATGTGCCCAGCACCCTACTTCACATGTGGGCACATAGAGAAAAGGAGAATAGTGGTAGAAGAGTTTCTGAGCTCAAGTTGTTCTTATGATGTCTTTAAAATACTTGGGTAAGTTTAAGAATTCATGCGAATGACTTTATATGTCTCCTATAATCTGAATACTGCAAACATGTATTTCAACAGTAAGAAAATCTCAGCAGCCTTCTTAACAGCCACAACGCTACAATGGTCTCTCAAGACCAGTTTATTTTATATCCAGTTTCAGCATGATTGACATTTTCTGCTTCCTTCCAACTTTTACTCTGGATAGTCCTTGAAAAGTACGAGGTGAGGTGGGGTCAGGTATATTATGGAACCACAAAAACATTTGAGAACACATTTTAAAAACCATTTATGTATTCCATTAGGCCGTTTCAATGCTAGAAAAAAAAAAAAGCCAGTAGAGTAATTTGGTCTGCTACTTGACATATGACCCAGATTTGTGAATGAGTGTCTAGTTTGTGATGTGGAAAAAGGACTTATAATACAGAGTGGCACAAAGGACTGAGGTCCTATTGGCATTAACTCATTCATTCATTCATTCATTCATCCTTTAAACACTAGTGAGCATGTACATGCTGCATGACTTTTTTTTTTTTTTTTGCCAATGGAACAGTGCACATGATAGATGGATAATTCCACTATTCTCTGATAAGACCTCTAACAGGGTTTGCAGTGGGTACTCTGAGCCCAGAGACAAACAGCTCCAAGCACAGTCTTAAGGGTCAGTACCGGTCTAGGGTTGTAGTGGTGATGTTGAGCACATCTACCGTATGGCCCTGTTCTGTCTCTTCTCCCTTCGTTTCCGTGTGTACTGTTTTCATGAGGTACCTCCAGGCTATTGCTGCCCTCTTAGTCCATCGGTGCCGCCTGCATCCTGGTTCTTCCTCCCATCGACCGTCTTCGACACTCCAGTCTCCATTCTCCTCACAGCAAACTTCTAGACCTTGCTCTGTCTAGCTCCGAGCACAGCTTCTCCATGGCTAAAAATAAACTGCACTCTCAACTCCCAGTGGTCCATCACTCACAACTAATACGTATCTGCTGTTTCTCAAGCTGTTTATCCCCCAGCCTCCTCCCCAGGCTCCCCTGCCGTAGCCAGTCCCGACCGGTCCTGCTTCTACAACTGCAGGAGCTCAGCCCATTTTTTGTTCTTATTTGGTTTGCTCTTGGACAAGCTCTCGGAATACAGTTTTCTGCCTCCACTATTGCCTACTCTCACCCATTGTAGTTCGCTGAAGGCAATGCGACCATGATTATACTCCTCCTCGCATGCTCTAAGACTTTGAAAGTCTCCTCGTTGGGTAGTGAAGATTTTCCAGGCATATGGAACGTGCATCAAACCCTTCTACAGCTAAGCCTTCATCTGCCAGTTTTAACCCTCTCACCTACTGCGTTATTCTCTAGTGAGGGTGTATTTGCTGATCTCTGGGCAGTTCTTCTTCTCCCTTTTCCCTACTTTAATCCTTGCTGTCTCTTTAAGAGTCCTTTTCTTAATACTTTTGTCTGGCTATTACCATCCCATCATGACTTATCTGAAATGTTATCTCCTGAAATAAGAATGACAATGATGAGAAAAAGTAATAGGTAATATTTCCAAGATGCTTCTCATGCCAGACACTGTGGAGTTTTACCCAATTATTGTTATATGAAGATTCTGACATGAATTAATCAACTTTATTCTCCCCACAACTCGAATGAGATAGGTACTATTATTGTCAGATAATTTAGATGGGCAATCTAGATCGCAGAGATGTTAAGTGACTTCCCTGAGTCTGCATTGTTCTAACATAGAGAATCTGCCACTCAGACCACAACAAGCCACTTTGGATAACTTATATTTTGCTATCTTACTGTATAAACACTGACCTTTCCTAAGTTGTTAGTAATGTGTGTTGCAGCATATAAAGCATGTTAGATGTGGTTGTTGACTTCAAACATGACAGCAATAGTCTCTGTCTATTCAACTAAATGTTAAATGTAGCTCAGAGAGCTTAGTAACCAGCTCAAGGTCACTGAAGGCTGAGGACTATGGCTCTGGTTCAGACCTTGCTGCTTCTGATTGCCAAGGCCAATTCTCACTGGGCCCTTTCTCCAAATTGGAATTCCAGTGAGTTGCCCTTGTCATAAATTTCTTATTATGTGAAATCAGTCAAAACTACCATACTTTGAGCAACCGTTCACCTTTCCCATTGTTTGAGTAAATGTTTATTAAATACAGTTATGGTCATGAAATTAGCATGGTCAGAGAGAGAGCGACCAGCACATTAGAGTGAAGATAGTCCCTGGGATACAGTGTGAGTAGATGGATGAGCTTGGCTGTTGGGAAGATTTAGATTACAGAGAGCAAGGCTTGGCTAAGGGTCGGGGGGTCAAGTCAGTGCAGAATGTAACACTGGTAGGTCTTGGGTAAATATTTGTGATGCAATCATCATGGCTTCCTTCTAAGTGTCTCTGCCTTTTATCCTGATTGGGAAAATTAACTGGAGGTTTATTCCTTTTATTTTAGATATATAAAATACTTAAGTGTGTACAATGTGTTTCTCCAATGTATCTGTTTCCCTGTATTAGAACTTATTTCAGTTTTAAGACTTATAAGCCAGATTAGTGTGAAGAAGCTATTTTTGCTTTGTTTTATTTTTTCAAAACAATTGCTATTTCTGAGAGTTGATGCATCTCTTCAACAGTTAAGAAAACAGGACTTTCAGTGGGACTGGGAGGAAAAGAGTCATCATCCGACAGTCCGGTGGAAAACAGTGACAGGGTCTCCTTCCGAACAAATCCTTGTAACCAAGTTGCTCTTGCCAAGATCCACGCCCCAAGAAAGACACTAAATCAAACTATCTGTAAGCAAACAGGCTACCTATCAAAAACATCTGATGAATGATCATTAGTGTAACCCTTGTATTGAATTATTGGTTTATAGATGCAAGGGGTTAAAACACCCTGGTTTAAGTGCCCAAATAAGACACAAATTGTACAATTAAATTTAAGGTAAATAATGGATAATACTTTTATGTGAGTAGGTCATGTGTAAAGTTCAGAACATACATGTACCAAAAATATTATTTATTGTTTATGTGAGATTTAAGTAAGCATTCTGTATTTTTTAAGAATCTGCACACCTTACTCTGATTAGAAATATTTTCTCTATCATCTTTTTCTTTCTGGTGCTGGAGATAAAACCCAGGGCCTTGTATATACAATACATGTTACAGCCCAGTCCTAGATTTGATCTTAATAACTATGAAACTATCAGAGAATAAGAACATGCTTTTATACTTCTCTTTTAAAATAAGATTTATTTTCATGTGTATGAGTGTCTGACTTCATGTACGTAAGTGTACTATGTATGTGCCTGGTACCTGCAGAGGTCTGAAGAGAGCATTGGATTCCCTTGAACTGGAGTTACAATCAGTGTGAGCCTCCATGTGGGTGCTGGGAACCAAACCCAGCAGAGTAACAAGTGCTCTTAACCATGGAGCTATTTCTCCAGCCCTAGAAACATATATCCCTATGAATAGATTAGGAGTAATTAAATTCTAATTACAACTAGAACATTTTCATTTTCTCATAGGTCAGAAATAATTGGGAAAAGAAACTTGGACATGTAGTGACTTTCAAAGTAATTTCAGTAGCATGAATTCCCTCAATCTTTCAAAGAGAAATTGAAGTTAAATGGAAATTGGTTTTAAGCTTTAGATAGGTACTCCCCAAGGCTTTAGTAGGAGACTAAATGAAATTCATTTGTTATTGCAGTTCTGCTCCACTATTAAGGCAGGCATTAGCGAAGCCGTGCCAGCTCGGAGGGAATGTAAACAGACTAACAGACAGACACTCTTAGAGAGTCCGCAGCCGCCGACTGCGACCATCAGGTCATCATTGGCCAGAATGGAAAGCTAATGTTTCTGCTCCCATGTCAGCACATCACAGGTCACCAGTGGCCGGTCAGAAGGAAGCTGGTAGACATGTGGAGAACCTGTGGATTCCTTCAAGGAAGGTTATTCTTCCACTTTATCATTCCAGACAACTTGAATAAGATGATTGTGTTTGTGGAAGCATTTCAAATGCTTCCTCAAAATATGCAGTGATTGAACTGGCTCTGAACAGTTTCCTTCATGGAAATTAAAGAAATCTTCAACAACCTCAGGGGAGTTTCCTTCCTTCAATGGCATTGTTTAAAACCATAATAAAAAACTAATAGATCCTTATGTAGTAATAAATTTTCTACAAACCCTTGGTTAAAAATTGTCTCTTAGGTAGCTGAACATTTTATAGTTATAAAGCTATTCATTAGTTATCAAGTTAAAGTAGGTCTGTTAGGTAGAATGTTTCTTATCTGGTTTGAAGTTTTAAGTTGCAAATCCAACAACTTCAGGTTCCACTTCTAAACTGAGGTCCACTGTGTTATTCTCCACATGCTCAGCATCCATCAAGTTTTACCTTTGCCTTCTCAAAGTATTCATGACGATTAGCCTTTGGGCAGGCTAGTGACAGACGAGGAAAGGTAGCATGCCTGAAGATACACAGCTGGTAGTGCTGTGATTAACACTCAAATACAATCTGTGTGCAAAGCCCATGCACATTTCACCACAAAGTACCATTATAATACATCTGATCGGCTACAGGGGCCGTGCCTTTTTAATGCTTAGTTATGCTGTATTTATTACTCCTACCCACTTTATTTTTTTAAACATATAATCTTTATATTTTACTAAGACTTTTTTGCCACAGCTACTCTCTCTAATCCTGTCAAAGGACCAAACAGGATTAGATCTCCTCTTCCTGTTTCCTCCTCCCCACTGTCCTTTCCCGAGTTTATCACATGCACTGCCTTTGCAGCCTGTGATAGACTCTTCAGAGACAACAAGCAGAGCAATAGACAGATAGAATTTAGCAAAATACACACATTCAATTTATAAGTAAATTACTGTGGGAACCCAGAATCAGGAGCAGTGGAGACCCCTTAAAATGTTCAAAGGAGGGTGACGTTGCTCGGTGTTGAAAATGCATTAGGACTTTCCTGGTGGAGAAGAGGAGGGGGATTTGGAGTCACGTGAACAGCATTGCTGATAAAGGGTCATGACAGCCCAAGGCAGGTTAAGGCATTGGGTATGGCAGAGAGAGGACGAGATGAAGTAAGTCGCGTTGCGAAGTCTTTGTAGGAGTACCTTTAGATTCTAGAGAGCCGCTGACCAGAGAGAGAACCTGTGAGGATTTCCACGATGGCATGAAATGACTCTCATTTTTAGTAGCGGGCAGTAAGAAGCCTGGTGAGTAGTTGATGTGTGTACAAGAGCCCATGGCCTTGTTCTTTGACTGTTTCTGTCCCTGAAGCAGTGCTAGTATGTCTGGCTGCAAATGTGCCCTAAGGAAGCGTGTAAAGGCAAATTTAAAAGTAAATGTAGCATCAGCGACTAGGCCCCACGACGAGCCTGAGACTCACAGCCGTGGTGTTGGGAGAAGACCGTGAGTGCACATTGGCCCTTTTGCTTATTTTAGGGATCGAAGGGTGAACGGCTCTGGTTTTGGTATTCGGACCTGTGCGTTATTTACCTGTGTTCTGTCGTAATAAGGCACCTTGTTACAGACCGTTTCCTAATACATTTGGGATACTTTTTAGTTAGAGCTAAGTCGACATCCACTGAAGTAGTGACTGCTCTGAGGGTACGCAAAGTTTAAAGCCAGGTGCCTGTGTGGGGGCACCTCCTCACCCCGCCTTTAACTGCGGTTCACCGCTCCTGCTCCGTGTGCCCGTGCTGAGGAAAGCAGCCCGTGCTGAGGAAAGTAGCAATTGTGAAATGCTCCTGATCTCACCTCTGGTTTCACATTGCCTTTTCCCCACCCCCGAATTTCTTTGGCAAATATCAAGTGGTAGCTATTCACTTAAAATCGTGCAGTTCTTTAAATGGCTTGAGAGAAACTGCTCCTATTGCAGAGTCTGAAAACAAGAGGGCAAATAATGAAGGTGAAAAAGGAGAAAATTAAACCCTGTAAGCCAACAAAGAAACTAACTTTCAGGTAAACTTCTCAGATCACCTGTGTAATGGCCAATGGTATTAACTACTAAGCAATGTTATGAATGCAAAATCATTTAGAAATTTAGTTTTTAAAGATTGGAATCCATATGCCTTTATTCCTTGTCAGATAAAAAGTGGTAATAGGTCCTGGCTATGTGCTTGTAGGTTAAGATGAATCTTAGCAGCTCAAATGACAAAAGTAATTATTTGAATTTTATTTAAATGTGGAAATACCATAGTTGCACCTCTCTATTAAGCAATACACAGAATTACTCCAAAATAAACGGCTCTTCCTTTATTTTCCTTAGATTGTCATTACTTCTGTTTTATTACTCTAGAGCTTGGAAACTATAAATTTGCTCAAAATGATTGCACCTGTGAAGATGTTGTAGAAACAGTATATTCAAATAGATAGGAATTTTTATTGGTTGATGCTTGCTGAATTAAGAATTATTTCTAATTAAGTAAAAATACAAATGATTTCAGGGTATCTCCCAGGTAACACCCTCTTTAAATATTTTGCAGTTTCAAGTTCTGTTTAGGCTTTGCACCACCGAGTTTAAAGCATGGACTGAAAGCTTAACAGAATTGCCTTTCAGCATTAAAATATTTTAATCCCATAAACTTCTTTTGTGTGATTAAAAGTACCTTGGAAGAACTCAGAAACAATTGTCTTGTTCCTTGTAGGGTCTTTAATAAAGGTACACAAGGATACATCTGAGCTAAGACCTGAGGACTAAGGATAAAAGCAGGCACTGGTAGGAAATAGGGGGCAGGGGCAGAGCAGTGGCTACCAGGGCCCTTGTAAGAGCAGGGAACTTTTAAGGAACTAAACTGTTAATAAACAGAAACAGTCATTAAGAAGCTCGTGGTGACTAGGAGCAGGGCACACGTGTGTGCCTTGTAGAGTTGAGCTGGGCTATGCGAGTGAGCTGGGATAGGGTTAGGGACCGACAGTCCTGATATCACATGAATGATTGGCAGTCTGAAACTTTGAAGCAGAAGAGTGATGCCATCTAGCTCATCTTTGGGGTATATCCCTGGTAGCAGTGTTTGCTCTTAGCTACTTTGGGGCTTTTTGCTCAGCAGTTTGGAGGAAAATGACTACCTGACTACTCTGGACTAAGGGGGCCTTCTGTTTATAGATCCCTTTTTAATGACAAGAGAAAACAGAATAGATTCTTTAATACTCTCAAGATGCCTTTAGCTCTAAAAGTATCCATTGTAAATAAAACTGTGACAGTCTGAGTGTCTTTAGTGCAGATTTGCTAGCAAAAATATAGCCATCTAGCTAAATTGACACCAAGAAACTGCATGCTGGCCTAAGACATTTGTGGAGACAAGTGAGTGCCCAGAGACCTTGTTGGAGGGTACAAGAGTACAGTACTTATTTGACATGCTCTTGGATTTTTCTAGCCTCAGAGAAAACAGTTCCATAGACACTAGGGTATGATGGTACAAACCTATGATCTCTCACTGAGGAGACCAAGGGAAGTGGATTTCAAATTTGAGTCTAGCCTGTGCAACATAGAGAGAATTCCCACCAGTAAAAAGTTCTGCTACCAGCTAATTTATGTAAGGATTGTGGTAGAATTGGTTAACTTGCTTGAGATCCAGTTAATGCAGGTTGGAAGTGTTGACTTGGAGATAATGTATATGCTTTACTCAGTCATCATGTGTTTGTTTATGAAAAGCAGGTCTCTAAAGATCATTACTTTGCAGCATTGTTCTATTCAAATATTTGTTTGTAACAAAAGTGCATTTCTTTAAAATTGTTTTGAATGCATGTGGTTCAATTCATACTCTTCCAGCTATCATGTAGACCAGTGCTTCTCAACCTTCCTAATGCTGCAACTCTTCAGTGCAGTTTCTCATGCTCTGGTGACCACCAATCATAAAATTATTTCATTGCTACTTCATAACTGTAATTTTGCTGCCATTAGAAATCATAAAATAAATATCTGATATGCAGGATATCTGATGTGTGACCCCAAAGTGGTCATGGCCTACAGGTTGAGAAACACTAATCTAGACAGAACTATTGCTGTTTGGGCAACTTGAGAGTTAATGATTTTACCATTCACACACGATTTCCCTCCTTTGTACTCTAACCTTGACTGGCAATCAGATTGTATGAGTCCCCAAGAACTTTTTTCCTTTATTATTGTTATTATTATTATAGTATTGTGTATGCATGATGCATGTGCATGTGTGTGTGTACACGTGTGCACTCACACCTGCCAGGGTGTGCAAGTGGATGTCACAGGACAACTCTGGACAGTTGTTTCTCCCATCCTACCTTTGTGTGAGTCCTGGAGTTGAAGTGCCCTTAGCCAGGGAGCCATCTTACCAGCCCAAGAGTTCTGTTCTTGCAGCTGGCTCTTTGCCTTTCTACTGTGAACTGTACGGTAGACTTTTCTTTCTTGTGTGATGGATACAAACATGTAGCTAACAAGGAAAGTGTAAAACTCTAAGTGAAGCTTCATGGCTTCGCAGTGGCCGTTCTAACTATATAGAAATTCACTGAGACAATGGGGTTTGGGATGGGACAAGTGTTTGAGGGACTACCTTAATCGATCTGTGTGATATTTTTATTTGTGACTTTATTACAATAGAGTGATTTTATCTTATTTTAAAGAAAACATGTTCTTCACTCAGGAAGATGAAGTTATTTACTTGATTAGGTTAAAAATTATGAAAGAACAAGCTTGTCTATTTATACATATTTGATTATGTGGATTTAGGTAAATAAAAATTATTTTCTTTAACACTCTTCCAGGCAATACTGAGGACTGAATCCAGAGCTTCATGAATGCTAGGCAGGTGCTCTATGACAAAGTTATATTGCCCCGCTGGGTTAAAAAAACCCTTTCTTTCTAACACATAGGCATGAGTGTGTGTGTGTGTGTGTGTGTGTGTGTGTGTGTGTGTGTGTGTGTGTGTACAAACATAAATCAGATTGTATGGCGTAACTAAAAATAAAGGTAAAACAATGTGGTTGAGAACTTGCTTTCACAGTTGTGAGATTTTGAAGTTATTAGCAGGTTTTAAAGTTGAGTTTTCATACTTTTGTGACTTTCTTGTTGAATATTATCTTTTTAGACTTCCAGTTTCATCTCTTATTAGGATTATTGTCATAGTGATGCCTGCCACTGTCATGCTTGGGAAGGGCTGGCACATTTGGTTGGGTCTACATGAGATCACTCTCTGGGTCATCAAGTCTAGTGTGCTTGCCTCTGTTGCTTAGGTAATGTCTAAGGCAACTTTCCATTTGTGTGTTCATGCACAGGTTCTGAGAACAAGGGGCCCTGTCTCCCATTCTGAGGAATGGCCCAATAATCTGTAGCCATTGCCTCCTCAGAGACCAGGAACAGCCTGTAAATTATTTGAGATCTGGCTGTGTTTGCAGACTTGAGCTGACCTAACTTACATGGGAACAGAAGCTGTATACATGGTGACCTCTCTAGCATATCCAGCTGTTTTATTGCCTCACCCTTAATGCCTTCTCTCTCATGATATAGGTCATTGCTCCCAACCCCAACCTTGGGAGCTTATGGCACTCAGCCAGACCCTGAGATTCTGGCAGGACTTTTTCTCTGATGAGCTGTTGAAATACCACGTGATACAAACACTGATTTGAGGCTCACCAACAGCTTTGATAAAGACATTGGCTCAGCAAAGACCAGTAAAAATAAAATGGCAAAGGGAGTAGGTGAAGATACATTTTTGAAATGTATTTATATCCTATATAAATGTATATATCCTATACATTTTCAGATGTCAAGCGTGAATGTAAGATCGTAGCATGCCAATATTCACCCGAGCTTGGATTTCTGCCCATGTTGAGTAGTTATGAGACTGCAAGATTATTCCTTATACCACCCTTGTTCTAGTTTTTTCCAAAATGAGATTAACCTCATTCTGTTTATGATTGCTCAAAGGAAGGACATTCAGTGTTGCCTTTGATTTGAAAAGTTTGGAGGACGACCTTAGACTGATGTGCCTGCAGAATGTTCCCTCCCGACTCTGCTACCACTCCATGATGAGAGCTGTTGAGACAGAGGCTGTGTATATGTATGTTGTGTTTTAAGCAGCAAGTATTCTTGGGCTGTTAGCATTTCAGTCACTGTGAATTCCTAACAGAAGGGCAAACCATTCCATTATCTTGTACAAATATTTGGCGCTGGAATTCCCTTATTTACTAACTATAAGTAATATAATATTTTTAAACCTGCCGTCACCAAGGGAGGAAAAATAAACAACTGACATGAAGATACTCAGCACCGAGAGCTTGCAGAGTTCGGTATTTGACAGGGGAGAGACTGGAGTTTATCATTTATCATGTAGTGAACACAGGCCTTTAATCAAACTTTTTGTTTGCTCAAGGAGTTGTTATGTAACGGGGAGAAAAAGTCAAAGGGTCTGTGTTTTTAAAATATTAAAATGTCCAGTAAGGCATGTTGTATTTTGAAATTGACTTTATTTGGGAGAATTGGGTGAATTTTCCTAGATAAGCAATATAACCTTTTGTGGTTTTAAATTATGTGGGATATTATGAATGGAAAAAAATCTAACTGGTTAGTTATAAAGTTATAAAGAGGGGAGTATTCTTAACTTTTTATAGTGTTTATCACTTTTACTTTGTTTTAAAATCAGGAAGCATTCTCATAGAGTTTGGTGACACTTGGCAAATTATTTATTTTCTCACAAAATATACGTAAACATTACAATTTTTTGGTTGGAAAAAACTTCTTTTCCAATTGGTATTATGGCAGAATCTGGATGCATTAACAACGACCTTATTTTTTATGTTGCATACAGTGGTTTGGTTTTCATTCATAGTTTATACCACATAGTTCTTACTATAGAACTGAACGGAATAGTGTTAAGTGTTCCAGAGCACACTTCCACTAAAAGAGACTACTGTAATTAAAATATCCATTTTCTACATTTCTCAATGTCCTACTAGGAGGTTTAGCATGCTCCAAACATTGATTTTATTGGCAAAGATTAGTATTATAGTTCCATTAGATTGACAAAAGTTAGAAACAAAAATATTTAGGAAGTCAGCTTCCCTAATAATGAAAACTATTTAAAATATTTCATTAAAAACACATATTGCTTTCCTAGAAAGTTTTTTTTAAAATATTGTTAGTAATAAAGTAAAGAGGTAAAGATATGAAAAGAAATAAAATCACTTTCTCTTGTCAGTTTACTGAGCTTGGGGCACTCATCTGTCTAGTCCTTCCTTATAAAAATGTCACATGTAAGTAAAAATGAATTAATTGTATTGTTAGAAAGAAGCTAATCTGACCAAAGTTGAAACTATAAAAAGAAAAGAATGTGGAGCTGCTTTGTGATAAGATTTGTCAATGATGCAACAGAGTAATTAAGGTTGTGCCTTTAATTAGCCAGAGTGTGACAAAGGAAAAGGGGATTTTTTTAGAATGTCATTTTAAAAATGATGCCTTGGGTAATTTTTATCTTTCTGTAACCAGAAAGGTAAAAGATGGATACATGGGGTTTGGGGGATATTTCTTTCTAGTTTAAAGGCAGGAAGTGATTTTTCCTATATATATAAACATGTTACGTGTGTGTGTGTGTGTGTGTGTGTGTGTGTGTGCGCGCGCGCGCGCGCGTGCATGTAAGCAGAAGTCAGTAAGAGTGGCTGAGGAAAACTCTCAATGTGCATGCATACACGCAAACACACACACACACACACACACACACACACACACACACACACACACTTCCTACATATATATGAAAAAAAAAAAGATCCAGAATGAAGAGGAGTGCTGTGAAATACTGTCATCTTGGACATGACTTATGACTCACTAAACATTCCAGCATGGGTGAGGCGTGACCATGGAGCAGTTAGAAGGGGAAGGGAGGAGATAGCTCATCAAAATACACCGTCTATGTTTTTGGAATTCTCAAAGCATAAATTTAAAATATTAGTTAATTAAAAAGAAATGATAGCCTTATAATTTTTGAGTAGTAAATTGTATGAATATATGTAGAGATAACGTATGACTTGTATATGTATGTACATGTTAATGTGCATCTATGTATAAGTATTTGTGTATAAATAAGCTTGATTTTTTGCCTCCATTTTGATATATATGATTTGATTATACTCATATGTGGATATATTTCTTAGGTAAATAAATTCAGGTCTCAGGATAGTTACCCTTATTATGTCATCTTAAGCTTCATAAATTTGTTATTGAAACAAACTATTGTAGGAGATAATCTCACTCACACTGATTTAGGTAGAATGTGCATATGGTTTTCAAGAACAGTATTTCAGAAGACACCACGATTTCCAGCCAAGGTCAAGGCCATAAATTCACATTTAACTACATACTTCATGTGTTTTACTAAACCACTCCTATTTTGAACTACTGAAGGCATATTAACAAAGGAAGATAGTAACCTGAGCATTTTGGAAAGTTTCCGAATGCCACTCAAAACATTTGACTCTAATGGCCCTGCAATGTATTATTTCATGTACTTAGAATTTTCAGTATTTTGGAATGACTTCTTTGAGAATTAATTCATCAGTGTAAAGCATACTTAAAGTACTCTGGTGTCTACATCTTTTCTCCTGGCCCTGAGGCTGCAGGGGGAGATATCTGCTTTAAATTTTTGTCCTCCCTTCTATCAGAGTGGTCCATGGACATAATTTAGAGAGTTAATTTAGTGCTAAAAGCCTTATGAAATATAGAAGTCCTTCACCTCTGCCATTTCCCACTCCCAAAGGCAACCGCTATCAATTGTGCCTCAGCAGATTCCTCTGTCATTTACCTCCATATCTCTAAATCACATTTTTATGTAACGTTTCTCATTCTTCCAGGCTTAGTTTTAAGTACCATACATTGACTTCAGTAAAAGAGGGGACGCCTGGTCCTTTCTTGCCCACCATTGCTATATTTCTTCTCCTTGACCCAGAGGCATCACAGCTTTGGTTAGTTCAGTGTTTACAAGATTAGAACTATAGAAAAATCTATCCACAACTGGGCCAGCCATATAAAATAGTGCATTTATGCTTTATTTCTGGAATCATGATTTGTTAAAATTAATAACTTAGTTTCTTATTATAATTTTGCATAATCATAAATCCTCATGGGATCATTTTTCTTCACCTATTAAAATATATTGAACCATTTAGTTTTTCAGATCTTTCAGACTGTTTTAAACTTGGTCCTGTCTAGGTCTGTTGAAGTCGTAGCCATTCATCAGATGATCTTTTACCATTCTGGCATTTCATGTGCATTCTCTTGTTTTAAAAACATTTGCCTGGATTTTACCTCACTCCTTTTTTTTTTTTTTAATTCTCTCATTTCCCATTATAATTTCCTGACAAAGCACACGCAAGAGATTTTTTTTTTATGTCTATGACTGGAAATGGCTTTTTAAATGTTCACACATTGATTTTGGAGGGCGAAGCGTTACAGCTTGGAAGTCATGTTTTTGTCAGAATGTTGGAGACCCTTTCCCACTTTAAGCCCTTTAGCTTAACATCTTGTATTCATTCATTTGATTGAGTTTTGAAACTCTGTGGAAAGGTGTGAGACTTGACCTTCAGATCTGCTTTTATTGTACCTGCTGTTCCCTGGTGCAAGGCTCTCTTAGTACTTCCGTGGCCTCATCTTCTTTCTGGTGGAGACTGGGTAGTCACCCCAGCGCATGGTGTTGGCGGACGGGATAGCAAAGGGTCCAGTGTTTCTTTAAATGGGTTTTCAACAAATCTTTTTTCAGAAATAGCCACCCCTGGAAGTGAATTAAGCTGCCAGTACTCAATAGGAATTAAGTTGTTCAAGGATTTTCTTTCTCTCCATCCTTTAGCTTTTTCAGAATTGCCAATAGGTTTACTATTCTTCTGTTCTCTTTGCTCTTCCCTAAGAATGCCTGCTGCTGTGTCATTTCATGTTTTGTTTTCTCTGGGATGATACCTTTGTTATTATTTTAGTGACGTTTTGAGAGACATAACAGACAGACAGGCATGTGCTTAATCTGTTTACATTAGGGTGGAATCCTAGTGAAGGAGATATCAGGGAACCAGACCATTTCTGTAAATAACTGCCTCTTTAGCAAACTTGAGGATTTGCTATTGCTATAATCTTTGAAAGGGGTTGGCTATGAACACCCCTGTGTCTACTGAGAGATACATTTACCCATAAGTCACCAAGGACTTAAACATGTCTGGTCTTCACCCTTGTATTTTCCACTCCTAAAAGGTAGGCTGCCACACATTTCTCTTCCTCTTCAGAAACTTCCAGTGGACAAAGGCTAGTCATTGATGCCATGCAGGTCTGCTATGGGCAGACCTAGTTATTTTTAAATAACAAACACTTTGATTTCAATGCCTTACAAAAAAGAAGTTGACTTCTCCATCCTTCACACCATCCTGCTGAAGTTCTGTAACACAGACATTTTGAAAAGTTCCAGCTACGTTCTCTCTGGACAGATATTTTACTAATGATTTTAGCAAATAATCTTTGGGATTGTATTTTGTTGTGAGGATGATACTCATAGTTGCAAAAGGATGAACAATTTTCGACATGACCATCCTCTAGTCAAAATAACATAATAACATCAGTGCTGTACTGGCCATGTGCCGGGAGGTAAGCCTAGTCATTTTAAACATAATGTGTGTCCTAATAGCGTCTATTATGTGATTAAGAATGGCTACCATTATTTTAGGGAGTGGTCAGAATGCAAGGGCACATTATGTCATTGAATCCTGAGTATAGTACTGCTAAGCAATTCTCATTTTATGAAATAGGAAACAGTCTTTCTGGTTTGTGGAAGACCAGCAAGCTATTAGTTAAATTAGTCAGAACTGAAGCCAGGTCTATTATGTCAAGGGCCATGTTTTTCCATTACTATAACATTTTCAAAAAAGGCAGCAGTGCAACTCTACGTGTGTGTTGCATGTCCTATTATCAGAAAATCAGAGCATATTACTAGGTGCTTTTTTAAAAATTACAGTATTATGAGGGTAAAAACTGGTATGTATATCACAAATTTCAGTTTAGTTAGAACAGAGAGTCTTAACTATTTTAAGGAAACTTACATTGAATAATTTTACAAAGTAACCAAAATGTAATGAAAATAATTGCATTTGAGTTTCCCTACGGAAACATGCAATTTCTTTTTCTTACCTCTTTAAAATGCTTAGCTGCTAGTAGCCCAGGAAGATGGGAAGGGGCACAATGCCGCCCCCCTCTTTAACTGTGTAAATGGTCTTAAATGTTTCCAGGCACACTGGATTATCAGAGTGTAGTCTACAAAAATAGACATACATAAAACAAAGAGGCAGTATTTAAAATACAAATGTATAGACAAAAATCAAGGGAGTCAGATGTTAACAAGTAACTCAAGGTTCAAATTAGGGGGAAGAAACCTAAGGAAACGCTGAGATTGGCCTTTTGAGTTTGCAAACTGATCATTATTTCCACTGACATTTACTGAGTACGTGCTGTGTGACAGGTATTGCTCAGGCCCTGGGAATAAAATGATGTTTAAGAATAAGATCTTGCCAGCTGGAACTGGTGGCCTAGCTATTGACTGACGCAGTAATTTGTGGAGAAGACAGGCAACTGGCTTAAGCTTCTGAGGTCTAAAATACATACAGGGAGACCCGAATACACATAGGAAAGGAGAGTCCAGCCAGTGGTCAGGAGCAAAAGATAAAGTTTGGGAGGAAACTGTGTGGCGTTATGGACAAAAAGTCTGTGCTTGAAGAAAGAGAGGACCAATCAGGATTGCACTGAGTTTCACAAAGTAATACAGAAAAGCATTTGTAACACACTTCACATTTTCTGAAGCACTTCCTTGGGTACTAAGTCCCCTTGACAACTGCAAAGAAATCTTCCTTTTTATCTTCATTGTACAGATGAGCCAGTGGACAGCAGGGCAGTTAAATGAACAGGCCCAAATCACACTGCTATTTGGAGCTGGCTTTGAACTTAAATCTTATAGCACCAAATTCAGAACTTTCCATATTCCAGAAGGAAGGCACATGGGAAAAAACAGGCTGGGTTACTATGTAAGTGAAGCAGGTTCAGGGAACCCCATCAAACAAACCACATTGCAATGGAAAATTAGGAAGAGAGGTGCACCAAGAGAGCCATGCCAAGTGGGATGTTGATTGGATAATGTCCCTCCACTGTGTGGATGGACAGAGGATAGCTGTAGAATGCAGTGTGAGCATTCACTTCATACTGTAGCAGAGCTAGACTTGTTGCCTAATTCCTTGGCTAGCATTATTTTACTGAAGATAAAGATTAGCATCATGCATCAAGATGCTTCAAGCTCAGCTCATCTGTTAAAATGGTGATTGAATGGTTCTCTGCACATTGATCAGTAGGAGACTGACTTAATCAGATCTCATAAAAAAGAAAAGCAAAGAGTAAGTATAGTTAACTTGTGTGCTGTAAGGATGGACTTGACATGCAGAATGTTCCCAGAATGGATTTGACATTTTGAGTGTTCCTGGAACTAGGTGACTGAATGTTTCAGGTTAAAGTAATAATAACAGAGTAGAATAACAGACAGGAACATGTAGCATCCTCCATAAAAATATCTACTTGAATTAAATTATACATTTAATTTACTTCAAGAAACCCTGATAACATAATAAGGAATATTTTCAAACTCAAGGACAAACAAGTCAGTCTCCTTGAGTGTTAATGGAATAAAGGCAGAGTGCTTGTTTCATGTGGGATAACTTGCATCAGATGAAACCACTGAAATTTCCCATAGTTAAAAGAATGGCCAAGTCATATGGAATTTACCCTGTCAATCAGTTTTTGAGTTTTGGAATGAGAGCATGTTTTGATGTATATGCTTTACATATGCATATCTGTGGATGCTTAAGCAATGATGATGGCAACTCATTATAATGGTTCTTTTAAGAAACTGGGTGCAGGGGCTGGAGAGATGGCTCAGCTGGTAAGAGCACTTGCTATCCTTGAAGAGGACCAGGGGTTCGGTTCCCTGTAGCGGGTGACTCACAACTACATATAACTCCTATTCCAGGGGAACTTGCATACTCTTCAAACGGCTTCCATGGGCACCTGCATACACCCAGGTACATGGACACACACAATAATAAAAATATAAAGAAACTATTCATGATAGCATACCTGTTGTTCTAGGCCTGCAGCTTGAATCTATAGGCCTGGCAGTTCTTCATGTTATTGGACATATTACATACATCTGAGTATGTGCCTATGGCCAGGTCTTGGAACCTTTTCCGGACTCACCAGTGACTCCAGAAGGCAGGGAATGAGGATGCTAACTCAGCTGTGATTTCAAAGGATTTAGTTCAGGCCAGAAATATTTGTAGTAATCACCAATGAAGAGTCAGGATAGTTCCTTTTCCTAGCCAGCACACATATTTATCTTCAGTGATATTTTGCTTTTTGAGGGGACTGCTTTGGTTTTTACTGTGAGTGGACATCAGTTTTCTTTTCTTTTTTTAAATTTTAAATTTTAAATTTTTTAATTAACATTTTTCATTTATTTTACACGCTGACCACTGTTTCCCCTCCTTCTTCTTGTTCTTTTCCCTCCCAACCTCCCATCAACCCCCTCCCCATCCACTCCTCCTCCATTTCCATTCAGAAAAGGGTAGGACTTCCATGGGTTTGAGCACAGCATGGCACATCTAAGTTGAGGCTGGACCAAACGCCTCTCACTACATCAAGGCTGGGCTAGGTAATCCAGCTTAGTTCCCAAAAGCCAGCTAAACATCAGGGACAGGTCCTGATCTCACTGCTAGGGGCCTCACAAACAGACGAAGCTACACAGCTGTCACAAACATGCAGAGGGCCTAGGCTGGTCCCATGCAGGCTCCCTAACTGTTGGTCCAGAGTCCCTGAGCTCACAAGCTCAGGCCAGCTGTCTCTGTGGGTTCCTATGTCATTACCTTGACCCCTCTGGCTCCTCCCTTTCTTCAGGAGGACTCCCAGGCTCAGCCCAGTGCTTGGATCTCCGCATCTTCTTCCATCAGTTACTGGATAAAGACTCTTTGATGACAATTAGGGTATTCACCAATCTGATGTAGATTGCCAGTAGATGGTCAGTAGATGTAGATTGATAGTAGATGGCCATCTAGTTCAGGTACCATCTTTTTTTTTAAAACCATATTTTTTTATTGATTCTTTAGAAATTTTACATCATGCACCCCAATACCATCCATCTCCCACTCTCCCCATATCAGCCGCTCACCCCTGCAGAGTCCTTCCAAAGGAAAACCAAAAAAGAAAAAATAAAAGTAAGATAAAGATAATAACAAAAATAACAATAAAAATACAAAGAAGAATACCTATTTCAATTAAAAACCAACCAAAACACCACCACCACCACCACCAACAACAACAACAACAACAAACCCCAAACAAGCAAACAAACAAAACAACAACAAAAAGAAAAAAGAGAAAACAAAAGAATTCAGGTTAAGGCTCTGTGAAGGCATCCCATAGAATATTTTTTCCCTGGAGTCTCACTGCCTCCTAATATCTTTTTGTTTGCTTGTTTGTTTGTTTTTAAATCAAAGGTAAGAACATCAGTTAAGCAGAAAACTACCTAACACTTGATATCTTTGTAACACACTAGTAAACGTATTTTTCATGTTGAAATATTTCTTAAGTATTAGAGAGGGACTGACGTGGAGTAGCCAAGCTCACCAGAGTTGTTCTAGCTGGCCTTTCAAGGCTGAAATTTTTCAGTTCACCCCTAGAAATAACACTTCGAGATGAGATCTGAGTCCTGAAGCTGCCCGTGTCTGCATCTGTATTAAAGACTCTGGAAGAAGAGGTTCCTGGTGAGCTGGGAGCCCCTTGGCAAATGCTACTTTATCTTTTGAACCACTTACTGTTTCTAAGCTGTGTTACTTAGAGATTATGCAGTTGTATTTTTTGTTTGAATGCAAGAAATTTGAAGGAAGCAAGTTAAAACCACAAGCAGCGATTTCTATTTTTAAGTCGTGAGGACTATTTTGCAGAAATAGTAGGAAACTGTAATTTTCCACATTTTTGATTGCTCTTTTCTTTTTGACAAACTTTGAACAAAGACTCTAAAAATGTCAAGTCTTGAAAGCCAATAGTCCTGCACCAATGTGCTCCTTCCCTTCCTCCCCTCCTATCCTAGTTCAGCCATCCTTTGTGTAAATCTCATGACCTTGCTTTTTCTGTAAGTAAAACAGCCAGAAATTCTTTCATAGGGTACATCAGATCATGCCATCCATTCACGGTTTCATCACACTAAGAATAAAATGCCAAGTCCTTTCCCCAGCCTGCTGTACCTCAAAACATTGACTGGTATCTGCTCTATGGATCCAGCCACATCTGTGCTTTGGTTACCTTCAGCTTGATTAACTCACTCATCCACAGAGTGGCTTTGCGTTTGGTGCTTCCTGGTCTGAGATTTCTTTTTTTTTCTTTTTCTTTTTTTTTTGTTCTTTCTGGAATCCTAACAGCACTGCTTCCTCCTCCTCTTAAAGACCACCTTTATTAAGAAGTCCTTTCCCATCCATGAGCACAGCAACTACTGTTAGTTCACTCCGCATCGTTTTCACTTATTTTGTGTAGCAAGTATTTATCAAGCACTAACTATGTGATAAAGAACGCATTTCGGTGTCTGCTCTTCATAGAGCTTTGATTGCAAGGAAGGAATAATCTAAGGAACCACCACCATCCAGTGCTACCACCCAATCCCATACTGCACCAGAAATAGACTTGTGAGCTCAGTGGTGTTCTGTTCCTGCTGGAATCAGTGGTAAGAACTTCTAGAAAGCCCACTCTTTCTCAGATTTTTAATATTTGCTTCTGTAAGGTTACCTCTACCAAGGGGAGCGGTAAGGGAAACACACAGAACAACGCTGCAAAGATCTAATCCATGAAATTTATCAGTCACTTTCCTAAGTCACACGACTTACCTTTTGTACTTGTTTCCTTGTGTGTGAAATGGGACCAGCCTGTTTCTGAAGGCTTTTGACTAAATTATCAAGTTGAAAAATAGAACACTATCCGAAAGTTGCTCTGTTTTTTAAGAAGACAGTATTTTCCAGTCCCATGTCAGGTACCTGAGCTCTCAAGTAACACATCTAATGGAATGTGTTTCTATATTTTGTAAATAAAGTGCACGCTTTCATCCGTCCTCCCACAGAAGAGCTACTCCTTCCTATTCCTCTACTTTGGGGAGATACATCTTTCTCACTCAGTCTGTACATCCAGGTGGTCCAATGTCTTTTGCTGTATTGTTCCCCACTTGTTTGCAAGGCTGCCTCCTAAATTCATGTCTTTGCATCAAACCCCTGTTTGTTGCCTTCTCAGCTTGTCAACTCATCCCTCAGCCCTCCCCTTTCAAACTGATTAGTGTCCTGATATTATTTGACCCACTTATGCCTTTCTCTTATTCAGAAGCCCTGAGAGATACCACCTTACTGCCTTCATGGTATATTTAAAATCCATTAGTGGGTCATCTGGTGTCCCCCACAATCTGGCGTCAGTCTGCCTTTCAATTTTGTCTCTCATTTTTCTTTCTTCTGGGTATGTATGTTGTGTTCCTTGGCGCTTTGTTGTACAACCCACCTGCCTCTGTATATTTGTTTACGTCGTTTTTTATCTGCCCAAACTTCTCTATTCTCTTTGTCGAAGGTCTGCTTCCTGTTCAGGATCCTGCATAGTCTCTATTTCTCAGAAATACCTACTCATCGTTTGCATTTCTGTTTTCAATGTTGCATTCAATTTTCTTGCCTATTTGCTTTTGCATGCCTCCCAAGACCTCTTCCCACAGGAGAAACTGACAGTTCATTCTAAATTAGCATGAGTAGTAGAGATTTTGTTCTAGACTGTCATTTTTTTACAAGTGTAAATGAACCCCTCACCTCGTTACCCAAAAGAAAGTGAAAATACACACCAGGGGAAGCGTTGAAACTGCAGACCTCACCTCATTCATTCTGAGAAGAACTGGGTGTAATTTCTCAGAGAACTTGATTCAGCTTTATTAAATTACATCACATAAGTTCTTATTTAGCTCAATGAAACTATTGACATTTATAAAAGATTTACCCTAACAGCTGCCTAATGACAAAACAAAGCCCCAATTAGGCGAGTCCTGATGGCTACCCATAGCTGGCCCCAGGCTTGCTTGGGGAGACTTTTACCATATGCTCCCTGAAGAGGGATCCTGTGTACTCTTGTCGTAGATAAACACAAGCCTGAGTAACATTTGCCTCTGATGGATTCATGCTAACTGCTCTCTCCGTATTTCTGCAGTACTTCGGGACATTACTTGTCATCTTCTGTGTGGAACTGGCTTGTGGCGTGTGGACATACGAGCAGGAGGTTATGGTGAGTTCCCAGAGGGACAGTGCGGGACACTGGAGAGGGACTGTGCTACATGGTTCTTGCTTTGCGTGATCACATTACACGCTAAGGGTGAACATTCCTGACACTTCTGAAAACTCGTATATTTTCCCCCCAATGACTAAGTGATAATTTAAAATCTTTATCTTGGGGTACTGTGATACATCGTTAATTCCATAGATTTCTTGAACATGGACATCATGGATTAGAACTAGTCTAAGACATTTACACCAAATTCTGAGTTAATAATGAGGGAGATTAGCATGTGCTTGTTGGAGAGTGCTAGACCTCCTCCTTTACGCCCATCCTTGCTGACCACAGCAGAAAGCAGGGAGGAGGCCAGTATCTCCTGATTGCAACAAGCTGAACCATATTGCCCTTTAAGAAGCGCATTTGAAGAATTGCTGTGTGCTTGCCGTGGTGGAAACACTCGCACAGCTTGAGATTTGGCTGCTTGAAAACAGCAGTTCAGCATTTTCCCTCTTATTTCAGCCATTGAAACCACTAGAAAAAAACCTTGATAGCTTTCTTAGAATAACGGAGGAGTTTTTCAGCCCTTTCCACCAGTTGCTTTGCCCCTACCCTCTTCTCCCCAACAGCCTCCCACCCCAACCCTGGCTATTGCTTAGCTTGTCCACTTCAGTGGTGAAATCAGTACAGCTGTTCCCCGTGAGCAATGGAGTTCCTTTGCATGTCTGTGATGCTGGCTGGTCTCATGCCTCACAGAGGAATTCTGCTTCTGCAAAATGGTGCCTTTCAACGTGTTGCCCTTGAGCCTTCCGGGCAGGCTCGAAAGGTGATTTTTAATCAGGTGTGTTCCGTTGTTCTAGTCCAGATGTGCTCAGCTGGAACAGAGGGAAAGGATGGGGCCTGGGCATCTGACGAGTTTCTGGTGAATTTTAAACATTTAAAATTTCAAGACCTCTTAAGAGAGGGTGACTGTTTTGTATTTGTTCCAGAGATGAGCAGCGCATTAGGCATTTGTTTAATACAATTGATGTCATTTCCATTGTCGGTACAGTTATTAAAGATTCTGTGGCCAATCTGTAGTGTTCTGAGGTTGTGGATATTCAGCGGCTCCTGCAGATTAATGGTCGAAGTTGACCTGTGCAGGTCGCTGTACTGGCGTTCAGAGCTCTCTGAAGACACTCATACTCCCACGAATGAGGACGCCTGGGAAGAGGAATCTGTGCAAAGTTGAAGGGTCAGGGTCAGTCTTAACTAGCTCGATGTAAAATTGAGAATGTATAGGAAAAAATAATTCCCCTAAAATGGGAGTTCACTTGCTTTCTTTTAGTCACATTTTCACGTTATCTCTAGAAACTTTCTATGTTAGAAAAATGAAAAGGCAGTAGGCCCCCAGAGTTTTGTTTTAGCTATAAGGAGATTTACCCTGTTTTCAGTTTTCAAAAATAACCTACACTCCTGACAAGCAAACAACGGAAGAATAAATCTTATAAATAATTCTTAATTCTTTTAACCCCAGCTTTTGGTTGTATTCTATTTAGTAATTAAAATATTTTTTGAAATGAGTATCTTTCTACGGATTCATTTATTTATTTGATTTAGAGGCAGGATCTTCATTGCCCAAGCTGGCCTAGAACTCATTATGCAATGCAGGCTGTCCTCATATTCATGGCAATCCTCCTGCCTCAGCCATCTGAGTGCTACAGTTACTGTCATGAGGCAGCACACCCCCTTCTTTCTATGGATTTTCCAGATGGGTTGTGAAGTACATGTATGCATCCTACTGATATGTGATGAATCTCCAAAGCTGTGGGAGGCTTAGAACGAGTTAATTCAGCCTGTTTGAGAGGGCTGCACCCATGCTAAGAAGCATAAGAAAACAAAGGAATTTCCACTTACTCAGCTGCTGCTCACTATTCAGGGACTGTCCTCCATGGCTTCAACTCCTGGGGCACTAAATGAATGCACACCACCAGCCATTTCAGTCATGAGCACACGTCATTGCTTTGCCTGTGTAAATCTTCCCCATTACATCACCAAGGAGAGAGGAAGGAAGGGCTGTTTAAAAGTGGAATGTGCCAAGCAGCCTTGCAGAAAAAGAGAAGTTGGCTTTGCAATTTTTATGGCTTCTGTACTAATAACAATGTAAAAGAAAAGTGTCATTAAAGTTTATTATCTGCCAGATTTCGCAGAATCCAACCTTTACATAGAATGGGCTTTGTGCACTGAGCTGTTTCATGCAAGCAAGCTGTTCAGTGTGTGTTCTGCTTTATGGCCAGAGCCCAGGATTTCGTGCCAGAACCTCAATGGTCCTCTGTTCTCTTGCCACATTTGGTTTCAGATTGATGGTGGCCACAGTGAAGAAACAACCAGTGTTTATTTTGGAAAGCAAAAATCTAGAAAAAAGTTATTCTATTAACTAAATCAAGAGAGTTGACATCTGTCTACTCCTCCATTAATTTTATTGTTTCTACATACTCAGCTCCTATCAATACTCCAGTTAAAATCTGCCAATAATATTAACTGTTTCAGATGATGTATTTCTTGAAAATTTATTTTACTTCCATTCACTTTATGTCCTAACGGATATGAGATAATGATCATTATAGTGGGCAGCTTGAACTTTGTCTAGTTTTCTAAACTTTATTAAACCATAAGAAGAGAATGTATACCCAACCAACTTGCTATTTTTTGTATTACATGTTTCCAAGTGATTATTAAAATATTAGAAAATAAATAAAATTGAAGAATTTCTGTGCCTACGGAATTTTAACCTTACTCCTACTAATATTACTTTTTTTTTTTTTTTTCCTGAGGTAGCTCTGGCTGTCCTTGTACTTGCTTTGTAGACCAGACTGGCCTTGAACTTTCAGAGATCCACCTGTCTCTGCCTCCCAGCTGTTATTACTATTTTTAAGTTTAATTTTTAATTAAAATGTATGCATATATGTACAGTGTATGTGTGTGTGTGTGTGTGTGTGTGTGTGTTCACAGTGTCTGCAGGTGAACATACACACGTTCAGATGCTGAGGCCAGAGGAGAACTGGTGTCGTCCTCCACTGATCTCTGCCTTATTCCTTTGAGACAGTATCTCTCACTGAATCTGGAGCTTGGCATTTTCTGCTAGGTTGGTACCCGTAAGCTCCAGTGGTCCTCTGCTCTCTGCCCTTCCTACTTCCGGAAGTGCTGGGATTACAGGCGCATGTGGCCATATCCAGACTTTTCTGTAGGATGGAGATCTGAGGTCAGGTCTTAAGGCTGTGCAGCATGCCCTCTTACACACGGAGCCCTCTCTCAGCTTGGTATTACTGTTTTTAATAAGATTTCAAAATTACCCTGGTCTTAGGTTTTAGAGCAATACCTTTTAACCCCAGGGTCAGGACTTCAGGGGTCAAATGACCCTTTCACAGAGGTAGTCTAAGACCATTGGAAAACACAGATATCATTCATCAAAGTAACAAAATTACAGCTATGAAGTAGCAATGAACGTAATTTTATGGTTAGGGGTCATCGCAACATGAAAAACTGTATTAAAGGGTCACAGCATTAGGAAGGTTGAGAAGCCATGTTTTCAAGGCTTATATATGCACCTCTCTGTTCTATATCCTAGTTCTAGATCCCCATGTCAGTTTCTTGAATGCCAGCCTTGTTGGTGTGAGCTTAATTTAGTCTATAAACGAGTATAAATTGGAACGGTATGTATCAGCTTTAACACAGTCTGTGTACATGTGGTGTTGTGTTGTCTGGATGCTGACAGTTGTAGATTTACATGTGTAAGAAAGCCTTTGCCTGGCTAGTTGGGCTTATGTGTTGATGTTCTGCTTTTTATCTCTAGGTGCCAGTACAGTGGTCAGATATGGTTACTTTGAAAGCCAGAATGACAAATTATGGCTTGCCCAGGTATAGATGGCTTACACATGCTTGGAACTTTTTTCAGAGAGAGGTAAGTGCTGCTGTTCCTGGGGGGTGGGACACAGAGAAGAGGTGGCAAGTTGTCAAGGCAGGTCTTCAAGCTTTGATCATTTTCTGCAGGGAAACTGAGCCTCGGCCTCAGTCATCACTGGTGCCACTTTTTTTCCCTGCATGCCTCCTCAGGTCACTCCCTGATTGTCTTTTCTTCTCATTTACACCTTTTCACCTCCGTTCCTTCTGGTCCACTTGTGTTTGTTAAGAAGTTGTATTGCTCAACTACTCTGAAGTTTCTTTTTCATGAGTTATTTAATAAATGGCAAAAGTTTTACTCAGAAATTTCCCTTTCATGATACTTTTACTGCTTTTAGAGTTACCCATGCTGTGAACATTATTTCAACATTTTAAATGGTTACTTCCATCTGTGAACTTCGTTAGTGTGAACATCATTACCAGCCTGTTTTTTTTTTTTTTCTTGTCAGATGCCCTTGGTTCGAATCCTAGCTTTACTAGTTATCATTTCACTTAACTCCTTGGGCCTCAGTTTCCACACCCATGACACGGGAACAATACAGGAACTCACCTCTTGGAGTGCTGAGAAGAGTGAGGAGGAGTGAATGACATCATGGACCTGATCTCATTTAGCTTATGCTTATTAAGAGTGATATTACAAAATGCACTTTTGTTCCCAAACTCGTTTACATTTCCTCCAAGCATCTTAAATGGGAACTGTTTTCTAGATGTTTAAAATCCAATGACTTGAGATTAAACATTGATCTTGCTTCCAACCAGCTCTCCTAAGCATTTTCCTTGCGACTGGAGTGTCATTTCTAGAAGAACAGGCATCTTAGTTTACTTTCCTTTCTCTTGCTCTGGACTAAGAAGCGTTTGAGAATGGATGTCTTGCTGGACAGCCAGCCCTGTTTATGCCTGTGGCAGAGGTTCAAGTCTAGGACAATCTCCAAACCTGGCTTTGTGTCACAATTGTTGAGATGGTAAAATTATCAGTGTCACACAGATTTCCTGTTTTTTCACTGTTTCCCGACTTTGTTTGTTTGTGGCACAATTATAGTACAAACAACACAATGAGAAGACATGCGAAGTACTGGGACGTTTACAGTAAGCTGTGTTTAGGGACTGTCCTGGGTAGAGCCCCAAAGTCTTTACTTCTCAGAACTGATGATACAAACTGCAGTAAACCAGGTTGAGAAACGGTGGACTTGTTTTCCTCCTTATGGGGCTCTGGCTCCATGCACAGTTTACACGTTAGTTTCACTTGGCACGTTGTTCTCTCTTATCCCCAATGCCCGTTTGCATACAAAGAGTGGTGAACACATTCAAATCCCTGAAAGACTTTCAAAACTCTTTGCCCTGGTCTGATAGGACTGCCATCGTTAAGTGTCACAGACAGGGTCACTTAAGACAAGTGTTTGTTCACTACTCTAGCGGGTAAAAGTTCAAGACTGGCAATATTGATGTCTTTTGAAGCCTCTCCCCTTGGATGATAGATGGCCTTTCCTCCGTGTCTTCTCATTGTCTTGACTTTATCTGTGCCTGTGTTTGATTTTCCTCTTCCTGTGAGGATGTTATTCATACCTAATTATGGCCCGTGGTGATGGCCTTATGTGAAATTAGTTACTCCGCTAATGGCGCTTTCGCCATAAACAGTCACATTCTGTGGCTCGAGGGCTAGAATTTGAACATGTAAATTTAGATCAAGAGAGACAACTCAGCCTAGGATGCTTTTCTTCCACAATAAATCATAGGCCAGAAAATCCCCTGGTCGCGCTTGAGCCCTAGAAGTCCCTCATTCACTGTTATCCTGTGGATCTTGTATAATTCTTAGTGGCACTTACTAATATCCCCTTTAAAACCCCCATTTTAAAAATGTATCGATTTTAACACAGTCGTGCTTGTATAAGCTTTGGAGTCACAGTTGCTGCCGTACACTGACCTATGATTTTGGAATGTGACTTCACCCAGCAAGGACTTCAGTTTCTTTACATGTAAAATAATGATTCTATGGTACTTTGCACAGCTTGACATCATATCAGCTTGGAGTGGAGCACTCTTGGCAGGTAGTGGGAGAGCACAGACTAGCACTGGGGCAATACTGAGTTCCTCTTGAGGAGGTCAGGAAGCCTCCGTACAGAACCACTGTCCTCTGTTGGACAGGCCAGACAATTGCAGAGAGGAGGGCGGATGTCAGTGGCTCCTCAACAATGTTGGCACAGAACACGGCACGTCTGTTATTTGGAAAAGCCATTGCTGTGGAAATCTTCACTTCCTGACAAAGCCAGATAAATGGGCCACTCCACTGTCACTGGAGGTAGAGTCACAGTGTCACTGATGTCAGCTCGAAAAGGCCTCCTGTCCCTAGGGAATTTGTGAGGGGAAAGACTTTCTCTGGGTGAAAGGCTTTGAATACACTGACCACAAAATGCGATAGTTTGCATTTGGAGTGGGGAGTTTTTGAATTATGTGCTTTATTTTTGGGATTCCCAATGCTTTGTGCCAGTGTGTGTGAGACATCAGATTAGTCCATCTGTGATGTTTATGTTACACCTGCAGTGCTTAGGATGTGTCTTAGTTTGTGGTACACCCATGGTTTTAAAACAATACAGAAAATATTTTTAAAGTTTCTGAAAACTCTTAATATTAATGGCTCCCAGTGATTATCATTCAAAGTGCTTTTCAGATGCCTTTTTTTTTCTTTTTAAACCATAAGCTCTTTAAATCATAAGCTGTTTAGGCATATGAGTGAAAACATACCAAGTACGTTGAACATTTTCCTCGCTTGCTGTTGCATGAGGAATTCAGAATTCTTCCAAGTTTCAGTTAATCTTTGAAATGGCACTGGATTGTGATATTTTATGATTCAGTGTTAATCGTGAGCGCAGATTGGTCTCCTGGGCTATGTTATTTGCATAGCCATCACTCTTGGCAGGGTTCTTCGAAGTGACTGCCCACATTCCTTCCTTCTGATTGCATAGAGGAGAACTTCTCTTTTATCCCAGGGCAAAGCTCTCCTCATCACATTTATTTTTTCTGAATGCAGTCTGCACCTGCCTTCAAGCAGTGTTTCTAAGCCTTCATCAAAGTTTTTAATAGTCTATGGTGGACTGCAACAAAAAGCAGTCTTCTTAAACATGGTTTAGAGAAAGGCAAGCTCACCTTTCTTAAGTCCAACTACATTCAAGCTAGGCACACCACCTTTTTTCCCCGAGTTTATAATGATACAACAGGATAGTATATCAAGCACTCCATCCTATTGGGTGATAATAAGTTGGACAAATTATTTACAAAATTTTTGCCCTGGCTAAGGAATCTGAGAGTTTGTATTGGGGGCTTTGGTCATCAAATCTTTCCATAGACTTTGTGGAAACTTTTATCACAATAGTTGAATTTGTTGAGAAGTAATGCCAGTGAATGAATAAGAAATAAAAACAATTAGCTGCTTTCTATTGACTAGGAGTTAATGATAACGAAAGTTCAGCTACTGAATTTGTAAGTATGTGTGTGAAGTCTATCATCCTTGTGATCATCCGCAGAAGATCCTCAAGCTGGAGAGTGAGACACAGATATGCTTTTAGGTGGGGTGGGTATTGTTGTTCAGAACCGTTCCAGTATGGGATGGTTACTTTGATAATCCTTGATGATGTTTCTGTCGTCAAGATAGAATGCTTTACATAGCATTAGCTGATAAATGAGTTTAACTCTGAGTACACACACTTAAGAAATCTACTCTCTCATCTCTTTTGAGTTAAACAAAGGCTATTTTGTGTAGTTCCTAAGTGTGGCTGGTAACTCTTTTTCAGTTTAAGTGTTGTGGAGTGGTGTACTTCACTGACTGGCTGGAAATGACAGAGATGGACTGGCCTCCAGATTCCTGCTGTGTTAGGGAATTCCCGGGATGCTCCAAGCAGGCCCACCAGGAAGATCTCAGTGACCTTTACCAAGAGGTAAGACTATGTACGGTCATCATATCATGGACAAACCTTCTCAAAAGAACCTTTAATGCTATTCCGATTAAATTTTCATTTTCTGGGTAAATCTTTAGATCTGAAACTTTTCTCTGATATATACAGCAACAAGGAAACAATGTGAAAAAAATCACTAACCATATTTTAACAAAGGAGAGTGGGAAAGACCTAGTTATGTTATTAATTGAATTTTATTTTATTATTTTAAAAAATGACTCTTCCTGTTGATTAGATTTTACACTCTAACGCCTAGAGCCAATTTCTGTTGTGATCTAGGGCTCCTTTGAATGTAAACATGTGTAGATTATGTAGCTGACTGGATCTGTGGGAAGCCTGGGCTTTGCAGTTCCTGGGCGGACTCTATTTTAGGGCCCTTATGTCAGGGGAAAGAAAACTCTCCTGAGAAAAACCCTGTGTGCTGCTCTTTGGTTCCCCCTGCTGGTGATAACTGGTAACCTCAGTTTTGGTTTGCAGAAGCAGTTTTACATTAAATTAAATTAATCATTTGGTGCCAAAAAATTTACAGATTGTGTGTACTTCCAGGATTTATCCCAATCATCAGTTGCCCTTTCTTAGAAGTTTTTATGTCCCTTCATATTTAGTGGTTTCACAATTAGTAACGGAATATCATTCTCAAATTAAAATATAAAGTTTTACTGTAAGCTGGGCTACAGAGATGGTTCCGTGGTTAAGAACACTTACTGCTCTTCCAGAGAACCCGGTTTCAGTTCCCAGCACCCACCTGGTGGCTCACAACCATCTGCTACTCCTTCTGACCCCCACAGGCTCCTACACACACGCATATGTTTAAATGCAGGCCTACACATATACACATGAGATTAAACAAATGAAAACAATTTAAAGTTTTACAGTAGTCACTGGCTATGTGTGGTTATTTTCACTAAATTAAATCGAGTAATTAAATTAAGATTTTATTCCCTCGGTTGCCCTAAGTACAGTCCTATCTGTGGATGTATTGGTCGTTCCATCTTGGGACACTGCTGAACACTTTGGACTTACTTTGGGCTTAACATAAATACTTAGACTTTTTTTTTTTTTTCAGAGACAGGGTTTCTCTGTGTAGCTTTGTGCCTTTCCTGGAACTCGCTTTGTAGACCAGTCTGGCCTCAAACTCACAGAGATACACCTGCCCCTGCCTCTCGAGTGCTGGGATTAAAGGCGTGCGCCACCACTGCCCAGCAAATACTTAGACTTTTTATACTACAATCAGAATATGTATTTATGTATCATGTGTATCTATGATATGGCTGTAACACTAAAAGATCCGTGTGTGTGTGTGTGTGTGTGTGTGTGTGTGTGTGTGTGTGTGTTATGTATATCTATGCAGGTGCACTCACTCACATATGTGCATGCGGAAGCCAGAGGTTGATTTCACTTCTCTTCCTCCATTGCTCCACCTTCTTTTTGAAGTAGGGTCTCTCACCAAACCTGGAGCTTGCTGACTTGGCGAGGCTGATTAGCAAGCAAACCTCCGGCACCTGCCTGTCTCTGCTAGCCCAGTGCTGGAGCTGCAGAGATGGTGCTGCTGTGTCCAGCATTTATGTAGGTGCTGGGGATTTGAACTCAGGTTCTAAGGTTTGCATAACAAATAAATACTTTACCCACTGAGCGCCCCTCCTCCCAGCCTCAGGACTTTCAAGATATATGCCTTGTATGCACTTTAGGAGAATATACTTTTTTTTTGCCACACAACATTGTATATTCACTTTATTTTAAGGCTGCCTACCAAAGTCAGTTGTGGAGATACATATTTTGTATTGCGCACTAATTGATTTGAATTAATTTCAACACAGTGCTGCAAGCTGAGCGGCCTCAACAACAGAAACAGGTTTGCAGTTCCACCAAGTAGAAATTCAAGATCACTATGCTTGCAAGGTCAGGTCAGATCCTTCCAAGGCCCGGGAGGAAGGGCATTGTGTGCCTCTCCCCAGAAGCTGGTTTTGCAGAAAAGTTGTCCTGACCTGTGTTTTCTCTTCACATGGTATTTTCCATGTGAGTTTCTGTCTCCAAATTTCCCTGGGAAGGTCACCTTGGAGTCCACTGCTCTGCAGTCTGGGTTTATCCTCACTTCATTACAGCTTCAACCACCCAGTTGTCATAAAATCACATCCTGAACTGTGAAGAGAACAGATTAAATATAAATTTCTCGAGGACATAGTCTAACCTATAACAGGAATTGTTGTAACAATTGAGTAACTCAGCTTGTTTATTTTAAAAGATAATAAAAACATGTATTGCGATTCCGATTCCTTATATTACTGATAATATGGTGTTTTGGCTTTTATTGTTTTCAACATGTTATGATTAGATGTATTCGGCTTCAACGACACAAAGGATGCATCAGATACAGTTAACTGAACAAGACATTTTGAGCCAATGTTTCTAGGTCCCTCAGTGATTGTGCTCAGGTGAAAGTCGACTGCTCTGTTGTCTAGCGAATATTGTAGAACATGATGAAATGCAACCAAGCCATGCTTTTTCTATGCTTCCGAACAAAGGACTCAGCATTTTTGAGAGTGTTATACAGACAGTACTGTGGAGGTCTAAATGCATTGTTATTTACTGCTATCCATGAAAAGAACAGGGCTTACAACATGTATGTGTATAGACATGGGAAATGAACCCTATGAGTGTTCCTAGTGTATATGTTACTCATTGGTTGGTTCTGAGAAACAGCGAATCTGTATTGAAAATGACTGGGCTCCAGCCCAGTGATGTGACTTCTGCCTTGATATTGATGGTTAGAACCATGGCAGAGATCCTAAGAGTACAGCACCATTGTGCTTCAAAGCCTAGTGTGGTTAATCTCTCCTCCATTTTACTTTATTTAGCTTAAAATTGTTCATTTTTTAATTTGCTACAATTTTCTTCTTGTAAAACTCATTCCCTCCCCACCCCCCACCCCCCCAGTGACTTAGATTATTTCTACTTCCTAATGGGATGCTTCCTTTTGGTGACTTATTTTCAGGATGTCTAATGGAAAGATTGGAGGAAGCCTGGTTGTGGTCCTTGTGCATACTGGTAACCCAGATTAATTTAAGTGTTTTCCTATTTTAATCAGAAGACTTTCAGTAGTCAGCTGGTATGAGCAGTTATAAATCAATTTTGACACAGACCTCTGGCTAGCTTGTATTAGAACAATCTGCTTCTGCGTTTTACAATTAACAACCGATGCTGATATTAGTAATGATAACAGTACACAGTTATATGCATAATTGACTTTCAAAAGTGGATCGTTTAGTAGCTTTATGGCTCAAGTACAATTAGGTCCATAATTAAGAAATAAGCATCCTGAGATCATCCAGTAGCAAAATGAGTGTTTAAGAGGAGAATGGGTGACTAAGAGCTGGGGGATTTGAGAGGATTCTTTTGAAGTTGAGAAAACTAAGGGAAAATATTTTAGACGTTTTCAAATATCTCAAAATTCAAAATTCAGAACAGGAATGAGGCACACACAGTATTGCTCCAAGGGCCAGAAGTTACAGGAAGGAAATCTTGCATCAATGGAAGGAAGACCTTGCTCATCAACCTCTGTCCAATCATGAAACAGGTTATCTTGTAAGATAGTGTCTCGTCATTGAAAATATTAAAGTCAAGGTCGGATGGCTGCGTCATTGGGTGCTGTAGAATGTGTTTTTAAATTAAGAGTGAATCTGTACTAGATAGACTTCAAGGTTCCTTTATCTCCCATATTCTGTGAGCTCGGAGATAAGTACTAGCTTTCTTCCTGTACTCTTTCTTCAGAAGTCTGAAATCAGGGAAATAAATCATTCTCAACCATCTGGTGGCCTGCCTGGTTCCCTGACCCAATAATATTTTATGACACATTTTGAAACCTGTGAAAAATGATAGGGCAGAAATATAGCAACAACTGCACATTTTTTGAAATATCCTCACCAGAGGTGCGGTTAGGTTTGGCACACAAACCCTTGAATGTCCATAATAAACGACATACACACTTGAATAAAATATGGGCTTAATAATTATACATGTGACTATCTCTGACTTTTACTTTGATTTTGTATATTCATTTACCAAAAATATTTTGTGATTGTTTTGAGTTCTGCATGTAGTGTTGAGTGTCGTGGACAAAATTCTTCCTGATAGCTTAAAAGAGTAGTAATGTAGACGTAGATGCTTAGCAACAAGAAGAAAAAGACAGTTACAGAAAGATAAAACAAAAGGTGGTAGAAACACTTTGAAGGCTTTGAACTCAGTAATAGGGTGAGGCTTTATTGGTGAGGGTGCTTCTTTGGATAGCATGAGGCTATCATGACAGGTAGAATTTCAGTTGAAACCAATTGGTGACAGGGACTTACTCAGCTGTGCAGGGTCTGTGAAGAGTATTTTTGTCTTAGGAAACTGCAAGTATCAACATTCAGGAGGCCTGGGCCAAGGACCACTGGCTTCCTGGTACCCCATTCTTGGGAAGTGTCTATGTCATGTCCTCAAATGCAGGGCGTTAGACTTGGCCTCAGCCAAGCTTTAAACTCAGAGTTGAAGTTGGTGAAATTCAGCGTGTTCCACTTCTCCTTTCTCCCCTTACAAATGTGCAATGGTTAGGCATGGCCTGGAGGACACAAACAGAGAGGAGAAAATACATGAAGGATGTTAGGAAGTTCAACACAGCAGGGACTCCAGGTCTGCTGCCCATGGATGTGGGCTGTTCTTGGAAGAACTACACGTTACAGCATCAAACAAACTCACCTTCAGGATTTTGCGTGCATTTTGCTGATGAGCAGTAGTCATAGCTTTCATGGACTCTTTGAGAGCTTTGTTTGGGAGAATAGCTGTAGTCCTTATCTCAGAGGGGAAACAAACAGACCCTGCAAGGGAACCTGAAGGCTTTAGTGCTCAATCTCAAGAAAAATGCGTAAAGCTAAACAAGCTCAGAGCAGCTCTACTTCAAATGGACGCACTCAAAATGTAAAAGCAAAGAGGGACCAAAAACCAACCGAAATATGTCTAGAGACACATTTCTTTGTTTTGTAGTTAAAACAGAGACAGTTGTTAAGATATACCAACTACTTCTCAAGAAAAGTAGTATTCTCAGTAATGTACATAATAAGGGCAGGACAGAGTGAGACCCTTTACACAGCAGGGTGCTTTGGGGCCATTTTTCCTTTCAACCCTTATACTTTCTATATTTCATGTGTTGGGTATGAATCCCAAATAATCAGTGATTTTTCTCTCAAGCAATTACGTTGCTATAAACCATGTTTGACTTTAGATCAGTTGTTCCCAACCTGTGGGTCATGACCCTTTTTAGGGGTCAAACTACCCTTTCACAGGGTCACATATTGGATATCCTGTATATCATACAGTTCATAACAGTAGCAAAACTACAGTTACAGAGTGGCAACAAAAATAATTTTATTGTTGGGGGATCACCAAAACGTGAGGAACTGTATTATAGGGTCTTGGCCTTAGGAAGGTTGATAACCACTGCTTTACCTGGTAGTTTATTTCTTCTTCCACTACCATCAATGAGTAAAGGAAGTCAGAAAGGGCAGCAAGTGTGGAAGTGAAGGCATGCCCCCCTTTTCTGTTATTTGGCCTTCAGGACACAGTGAATCTAGACAAAGACTAGTGTGTATAGATCTTCAAATACAACATGGACTGGGGACCAGGGGCAGGGGCTTGGTTAAGGAGTGGGTGAGCATCAGTGAATGGAAAGTTACTGAAAGGAAACCTTAGGAGCAAGGGGCATTCGAGCTAAGAGGAGACAACAGAATTCTTGCTGAGGGCAGACCAGTGTGACCAGACTTTCACAAGGGGATCTGGGATGAAGGATGAGACACGAAGAATGGGGAACTCCAGGTAAGTCAACAGAAGAATTCTTGCTAAAATTGGGGCATACAATGGGCATGGAGTAGTTGAAAGGAACTAAGAATAACCTAGAATTTGGTCCTCAGTACTGTCTGAAGTCTTCTTACTCTCATCAGAGTATTGTATGATATGTGGGCTGAGTGTAATGAATTCACACTGTTTATCATCACTGAGATGCTGTGTATTCTGTTCTTGATGTTTTTTTGTATTCTTCTGTACTCAAAGAATAATCATTATACATTCTCTTTTTTTTTTCTGAGCAACATCCCTGCCTTCTCTGCTGGTTGTTAATATCCCTCTCCTGTTAGCATTGTTGACCAAGTGTAATGATTAGTATTCTGTGTGTATGGAAACATTTTTCACGCATGACATCCTATTATAATTTTCCCTAGCATTTCTGAGCTGAGGTAGGAAATACAGCTAAGGTACAAAATGCTCTGGCGGGAAGTAAGTGTGGCGTTTTGTAAAGATCTACCTACTGATGGGGCCAGTAGTTTTTCACCTAGGTCAGCCCATTCTTTGGTTGTGTGGGATTCTCCTTAGGACCAAGAAAGTCTTCACACATGATACAGGTGAGAAATCAGGAGTGAGAATTACAGAGACATACAGAGAGGGGGAGGAGGAGGAGGTTAGACCTTCAGGTGAGTTGGCCAAGTCACTAACAGAATAGTCACAACAGGGCCTAGAAAATGAAGTAAGAATTAGATCCTCTAACCTTGGTTTCAACAATTCTCGCTCATATAAACCCTCCCCTTTCTCGCTGATTAGACTCCCGGAGCTCCACCTGGGGGCCTAGCCGTGGATGTCTGCATCCAGATTCCTCAGTCCTTGGATGGGGTTTCTGGCACAACTATTATGGTGTTTGGCCATCCCATCACCAGAGTAGGTCAGTCCCGGCTGTCTCTCGGCCATTGCCAGCAGTCTTTTGTGGATCTTTGTGGATTTCTGTGGGCCTCTTTAGCACTTTGTTTCTTCCTTTTCTCATGTGGTCTTCATTTACCATGGTATCCTATTCCTTGTTCTCCCTCTCTGTTCTTGATCCAGCTGGGATCACAGGAACAAATAGCCAAACGAAGGGAAACACATGAACTATGAACCAAAGGCTGAGGGGCCCCCAACTGGATCAGGCCCTCTGAATAGGTGAGACAGTTGATTGGCTTGATCTGTTTGGGAGGCATCTAGGCAGTGGTACCAGGTCCTGGGCTCACTGCATGAGTTGGCTGTTTGAAACCTGGGACTTATTCAGGGAAGCTTGGCTCAGTCTGGGAGGAGGGGACTGGACCTGCCTGGACTGAGTCTACCAGGTCGATCTCAGTCCTTGGGGGGGGCTTTGCCCTGGAGGAGGTGGGTATGGGGGGCTGGCTGGGGGGAAGGGAAGGGGGGCAGGAGGGGGGAGAACAAGGGAATCTGTGGCTGTTATGTAGAACTGAATAGTATTGTAAAATAAAATAAAATAAAATAAAATAAAATAAAATAAAATAAAATAAAATAAAAAATGAATTAGATCCTCTGGAAGGCAGGCCCAAAAAGGAGCAGGTACGGAATAGGCAATCCTTAGTTGTTGCGCTCCAGATGTGCCATGGGAGGAACACATAGCATGGTGGTATCTCACGGGCCTTTCAGTCTAAAGGGTAAGTAGGTGTTATCCAAGCAAAGAAAGCATTTGATTGGCAGGTGGCAGAGAAGGCCATTTCCAGCTAAGCAGTGGTACAAAGTTAGAACTGACAGCAAGTGAAGAGAATGGCCTGTCACTGTGATGCGCGGAGCAGGGGCTGGGTTATGAATAGCCCTGTATGTTCTAACACACAGATTTTATTCTCAAGTCTGTAATTGCCTAGTCAAAAGGCAAACGTGCTCACAAATTTAAGGCATTGCTATGAAAGGGAGGCTTAGGACAAAGTGATCATGGGATACTGATTTATTAATAATGAATCTCCACTGCCAGATAAACACACAGAGAGCCCCCCTGCCCAGATGGTAAACGGCAGGCAGCTTTTCAGGCTCAGCGGTTATTTAGATGGAATTTCCCCAAGAAGTTTCTTTCTCAGGGTTCTTTGTATAGACTCAGAGATCTTCCCCTGCCTTTCTTCTGACTTCATTATCTCTTTCTAATGGCCAGCAGGATCAGGTTGACTCTGGCTTGGGGTGGTGCCTGTTTTATCAAAGCCCCTGCAGGACCAGTTTGGGTTGTTTGTGGCTGACAGGGGGGGCCAGGGATCGGCTTTTATCTTCAGGCTTCACTTGATTTAATCTGGCCTGGAAATTGCAGTTTTGCTGCAGGTATACAAATGCATTGTTCTTTTCTTTGGCTGTCTTTCTTGACATAGTCCAATTGCGAGTTTCCTGTTCCTTATTGACTGTTCAAAAAGACCACTTTCCTCCTCTGCTTTATTAATAGAGACTAGCAATGTTTGCCTGCAGAATGTAGTGCCATGAAAAAGCCTTTGTCCTGTTTTGGCCTGAGAAAGTATGATTCACAGCAATAACTTTATATCTGTCCTTAACAATCATAATGATGGTGTTGTAAAGAGTGGGATGAGGCAGGGAATTAAGGTGCGAAGCCGGTCTTGAAGTAGGAAAGTTAGGTCAGAGACTGATGGATAATTCATATGATTGTAAGGGCTAGGATTCAGCGCATGGCATTGAGAATAGGGTGGAGGGAACAGTTATGAAAGGCACTTAAAATCAAGAACAGAAAGGATGGGTGCAGAGCGTGGGTCATGGCAGTGAAGCTGCAAGCGTGCTAGCTTTGATTTGGACCCTGGATAGATGAAGCCTGTAGTGAGGAGGTGGGGCTGATTAGGTTCTAACTGTATCGATGTGGAAATGCTGCATTTAAGGCTATGGTTAGGTACAGGTTGATGCAGAAACCCAGGAGATAATATGGAGCTCGGGAGGCAGAATTCAGCTAGAGATGTGAATTTTGTGTGTACCAATTAAAGAAAGACTAGTTCAGTGGCTTGGATGAGGTAGGAGTTTGTTTCTCTTTCCTAGAGCAGCCAGCTAGTTTGAGCTGCCAGTCAGCTTTGAGGTCAAGCATGTTCAGGGGCCAATGGTGATATAACCTTGCCATCTTAAGTACCTGTCTGTCAGAGTTACTCCTACTTTCTTCAAGGGCCCTGGGCAGAAGGAAAGGGTGCAAAGTGGGATCATAGCCTATCCCAGAAAGGCTTGTATGCATGTTGTGGTTTGGCTTCCCTTAGTCAAGGGTTGGAAGCTCTATGGGAGGCAAAGTACAATACTGTTTCCTCAACCAGGCAAAGGGTCGTGGCTGATGCTGTGGAAAGACAGCTTAAACACTTACTCAAGAGAACTTTTACACAAGAGGGTGCCCTGAGCAAGGAAAACCCAGACACCTAGAGAACATTGCTGCCTGAAATGAATGAATGAAGCATGGAGTAGTGGAGAAACATGTCCAGACAAAAGGGATATGAGCTAGTGATGGTCAACCAGAGAGGAAGGATGTCAGCAAGACCAGTTGCAGACATTTGTTTCTTTATCATAGTCCCTGGCCCCTAAATGTGGGGCTAGACACCTGTCCCTGGATTTCCACAGGGAGGAGGAGGTTAGAAAAGAAGTCTTTAGGTTTTATGGCTTGCTTCAGAGTACCAGAAGTCTAGTATCCGTACCTCGATTTGAGGGAAGAAAGGGGGGTGGACAGGGGAGAGGAGAGCAGGAGGAAGTCCTGAGACCTTGCTTCTGCAGTGGTTTTTCATGGTCAGCCTAAAACCCACTGTGACCCTGAGGGTAGGCTGTGTGCAAGCTCTGACAGACACACTGAGGTTTTAAACTAGAAGACTCGCCTATATGATGTTGTGAGTAGAGGGGTTGAGGGCATTGTCTCATTGAGGCCCCAAGACAATTCTCTCCATACTATCAGCATTTTGTGGAAAAGTGGCCCAGGAAAAGATGAGTTGATTTGGCCTCAGGTTGTAAGGCTGTGAGTGACGAAGCTTTTGTGAGTGACGAAGCTTGAGTCTGCTTGTCTCAGGAGCCCAGGCTGAGATTTCTCGGGTGTTGAATACATGATCAAGAGCAAGCTGAGTTCGTTAAAACTTCTCAAGTTCCTTGTCTGTTAGATAAGATATCAACAGTACAAAGATAAACACAAATCCTCTGTACACCACTTGGCATGTAATAAACACTTGGCATTTTCAGTGCGCAGTGGTAGCTAATGATGCCAATAACAGCAATTTATTAAAGGGCTTATTGAATTAAATAGCAAAAGTAGTGATCTGCAATCAGATTTTCAACTAGCTGTGTGGCCCTCATTTTGCTCAGACTGACAGAAACGTCTGCATTTTCTGGTTATGTGATTTTGTGCTAACGGAAGGTGGACTTTTCAGGTCAAGGATTTTGATATTCTGCGGTTTCTCCTTCCCCCCTTAGGTAGTTGGACAGCCAGGGTGGGCAGAGCACATTAGATGGGACCTACACATGACTCCCAGTGCGAGGCAGGCCTAGGGCTGCTGGGGAAACCTGGGAGTTCCTGCTGAGGTGTTAGACTCTAGTCTCTTTATATTTAGTTTTGAGAAAATTGTAAAATGCGCAGCAAAAACAGGGTTTTTTTTATACACTTGATAATGTTGTCTTTATTCTGTGGACATTATGAAGATTCAGTGAGCTATGAGGCTCTGTCATACATTCAAAAATAATAAAGTAACTTCTGCATTTGTGTTTCTGGTGCCTGGATAAACGTACTCTTTAGAGGTCATAAAGTTTTGTTTTAGTGCATGTTGTCAAAGTTTTTTCTTTAAGGAAGCATTTATTTCCATTCTGGGTTTAAGATTCTTAGTGATGAATTTTTGACCAACCTGTTTAACACCTATGAACTCATGAACTGATATCATTCAGTTCTTAGACGCTAAAAGAATGAAAGCTGAAGATTATATATTTGTATCTGATAATTACCACAGTCATTTCAAACTTGAGAGTCATGCTTATCATCAGAAATCAATTACAAAAATATCAATACTTTTATGCATATATTGGTGCCTAGATCTTACTTATACTTCATCTTCATAACCCTTTCAAGGCCTGCCTAGCTTTCTGATGTGGCCTGAGAATATTGAGTACTGAAAAGCCACGGGTGTTCTTCCAATTTTAGAAACTCATTTTGGAGATAGATCAGAGAATAATTTCAAGTGTATAATTTCCTCAAGTGAAATGAGGCATCCTGACGTGCCTTCAAATAGATGCCAGGAACTGTAGAGATTCATATGTGTGTATTTTTTTCCCATATCATAAATGTAGCATTGTTATTTATGGTTAATAGTTGGCCAGAATTTTAATACAGCAGCAAGGAAAGTAGGTGAGCCAAGAAGTCTTATTCATACCTTTGAATTATCTGAGGTTATTAACATAGGGCTCTCACATGGCTTTATTCAAGATAAAAACGTATTCAAGTAAAATCAACTCAGAATATTTTATCTGCAAATAAGCAAATGAATGGAATTCAGTTATTTCCTATGGTGAATAAAAATGAAACCCATTTTTGTCTATCATTTCTATCTCTTACTCATAGAAGTTTGTGTCTACAACTACACATCTATGAACAGTGACAGATGTTGCAAGCAAACACCCCACTTGTTTTGTTTAGAGCTAGGATCCCACTTTTCAACAATTCAGTTTTATGCTGGAAAACTACAAATTGATTTCAGTGGTTCAGAATAAGCTCAGGGTTGTGTTATGACTCGTGTTTGCACCAAGAAGAGTGGAGCAAGATGAAAACAGAATGCTAGAGCTATTTCTGTGACAAATTTAGACAAGGAAAGGAGAGGAAAATGACCACACATAGAGGAATGTTGGTTTGGAAAGTTCGTCTGTTCATTTGACTTTAAGCACTTCTGGAAATGATTCACTGATGCCCAGCATAATGTTTATTATGCTGCAAGATTGTTCCAAGTCATCCAAGAGGTGTTAAATTGTGTGCACCTTAGAGGAATTTGTGCTATTATTTATATGCTCATACCTTGTGCCTTTTATTAAATAAAGAATCTAATTTGGCATATAAGATGCAGTGTATTAGTAATAATGAAATACAAATAGAATTGAAAAGTCAAGGTGAAAAGGAAAGGGAAAAGAGAGGAGATGCGCTCAATATGAAGCTTACTGGTTGCTGTAGTTGAGTGTCTGGTTGCATCTGAGCTTCCTGACAAATCCTGCGCAGGATGTGTGCTTTTCTGCATAAGCCTGATGCTGGAAGAGATAATAGTTTCATTTCTCAAAGGGAGGAAAATTCTGAAGTACTGTTTTTCAGGTGGGATTTTATGTGTACAGCTTATAATTATACATAAATTATAATTTATGTAGAAAAATATCTTCAAGATTATTTTCACCAGTTTAGAGATGGACTTTCCACAGGGTTTTTCAAAACCTCTCAACAAAATACCTTAGTGGGACATAATTCATAGAAGCCCAATATTGCACATTGGCAGAGTTTGGTGATCTGGTTTGCTGGCACAAGGAGATGCCACTTTATTTTACTTCATTTGAATAATCCATAGATAATACTTCTAAGAAGCTCTTAATAGAGAAAATGTAATATAATTTCATATGGGGCAAACTTAAGGACTAAATATTCTGTCATGTTTGAAGGGTGAACTTTGCAGACAAAATGATGAAGTGGTAAGATAGACACACTGATTGAAAAGCAGAGGACTCCAGTAGGATCTCTTCTCTGATTAAACTATGTTCTCACCTCAAAATGGAGATCAAGTCTTTTCATGGCCTTCCGGTGTAGAGGGCAATCATACCCAGTCTAGTGGTACAACAATACAAACCCGTGTTTGATAATCTGAGTGAGCCAAAAAGCTTATTTCTCACCTGGATCCAAACTTATTTATGATAGCCTTTGTTTTCTTAAAATTCTATTGCATTTTCTAGGGTTTTTTTTTTTTTTGAAGTTAAGAAGCCTTACCATTTTTAATGTAACATTGACAAATTCAGCATTATCCAGAAAAAGATCACTAGAGGACCTGGCGGTGGTGGCGCACGCCTTTCATTAATCACAGCCCTCTGGAGGCAGAGACGGGAGGATCTTTATGAGTTTGAGACCAGCCTGGTCTACAGACTAGGACAGCTAGGACTACGCAGTGAAACCTTGTCTTGAAAAACAAACAAATAATCAAGCAAAAATCACCACCACCACCACCGCCACTGCTGCCACCGCCATCAAAAGAACAAAAAAGATCATTAGGAGCTAGGCATATATTTTTGGAAAGCTAGAAGGAACTAGATACATGCATTATGGGGTAAAGTGTGGCAGCATTGGCCCGGTTGTATGGGAAGGAATGGGCTGAGCACAGAACGGGGACCAGCTCATACTGTTAGAAAGGTACTTCCGGTGCAGAAATGACAGGTAGGAGCTAGTTGTATGGGGGTACTTAGCTCGGTTGGAAGAGTGCATATGTGGTATGCAGGAATCCTTGGATTTGGTCCCCAGCATCACATAAGTCAGGCGTGGTAGCACACAGCTGTAGCCTCTGCACTCAGGAAGTAGCCATTCTTAGCCACATAGTGAACTAATTTGAGGCCAGTTTGGCATGTAGGAGACCCTGTCAGCAAGAGTAGGAGCTGTGTGGGTAAGAGTCACCAGTGAGACTGGGGAAATCCTCTTGTTAGATGTGCACCTTGATGATTCCTTTAAAAGATTTTTATGCTATGCATGTGAGCCTTTCTTCTTTCTTTCCATATCTTGTAATTATTTCTTTCTTTTCTCCTTTCCTCCCTCCCTCCCTCTCCTCCCTCCTTCCTTCCTACCTTCATTACCCTTCTCTTTACTTGTATCTTTCTTCCTTGTTTCCTTTTTGTCCTTCCAGCTAGGCATTTCACATAAGTTAAGAACCCCTCCACCCTATGCCATAAAAGTTTCTTGTGGTTGCCTGTTGACCTATTGAGTTTTCTACACTAATTATATGCTGTCTGTGTTATTCTTTGTTATGAATGGCCTTTGAAGTCTCTGCTCAGGTAGTTTGGGGTCAGTTAATCAATGCACAGGGATTTCCTTAGATGATTGGAGCCGGTAAATCGTTTAGCTTACTGAATCTACCAGGTTGAGCTGAATCCCCAGGGGAGTCTTTGCCCTGGAGGAGATGGGAATGGGAGGTGGGCTGCGGGGAAGGCCGGTGGGGGGGGGGGAGGATGGGGGAGGACAAGGGAATCCATGGCTGATATGTAAAATTAAATTAAATTAGAAAAGAAAAGAAAAGAAAATCTCCTAGCCTTTTCTCAAGGATTCACAGACTCTCAAGGCCATTGAGAAATGAGATGTTAGGACCTTCTCAGGTCTTTACCAAGCTCATGTATAACCTTGGGCATATATGTAATTTTCTAGATCCTCAAAAATTGACAAGAACTCTTCCAATCACACCATGGAGTCATTATTCTCCAACTGTGATGTCTCCTAAGCATTTGTTTGGCTCCCCAAAATGTACAAATGTCAATCAACATCTCTAGCAGCCTCTGTGATCAGCAGACACTCTGTCTTTAGTGGACATTTCCAGGGCCAAGCTGATCCATTGGCTGAGCTCTAGGGTCACACAACAACAACCTAGAGTTTCAGAGAATCACCAGATTTGACAAATAATGGCAATTCTCATTAGGAATTAGGTTTTAAAAAGGCATCAACTCCATCCTGTTCTTCTGTGCCCAGCATCCACCATGGATGTAGGTAGACTGCTAGTTTTCAAGACTACTGCAGAGTTGGGGAGAAAGATGGAACAGGGGACATCCAAATGCCACAAAGCTTTTTGCTCTTGTTGAAAGCCAGGTGCTTTCTGGAATAAATGCTGCTCATATTGCTGCAAACCTTTGGCTGATTTCCAGAGTTCTGAAAAAGTTGAGTCTGACTGATTCTGCTCTGCTGTCATTGATTGTGTGAAAGACACTGCCCGGTAGTCTTACTGGGCCCACTTTGCTGATGTCACTAATTTTCAGCCATGCTTTTAAAAAAAAATGACAAGGGAGCCTACTGATTTCCAAGATCCACCTCACTCTAGAACAGTCTATATTAACTAATGTATCTCATTCCCAATGCATCCTGGATAATACAATTTACTGTGCCTTTTAAAAGCTAAATTTGATGTTGAAAAATATCAGCACCAAGTTTCCGTAATGCCAAAATATGAAGCCCAACAGATTGTACTTGACCAACTTCTGTTACGCTTTACCTGCATATTTGAAAAAGAAATACTACCTCTCCTATGAGCTTTCTGTCAAATATGAATAATTCTAAAGGGAAGAGAGACTTGATGCAAAAATGAAAAATATATAGGCAAAATTTAAGTTCCAGAGACTATTGAAGGGGTAAAAATGAAATAATTGGTATATTGTAGTTCAAAGGATTGAGCCACCAGCATGGATATTTTCTGAATGCTTTGCTTTTTAAATACATTAATAACTATAGTCACTGTGTTACATAATAGATCCTTTGAACTTACTTTTCCCATTTAATTGAAAATTTGGATCCCTGAATGGTTTACCTTTCATTCTAAAACTTATTATTAACTAAATATTAGAATTTCCATGCTAATTTTTCATACACATTAAAGACTCATATTTATACCCCAATACTGGCAAACAGGGACAAAGACCAGCCCACATCACCCAAGGCACTTTTATTTTCATTTCCTGAGACACTGATAGAATATGATACATATTTCTCAGTGATAAAGTTAAAGGAGGTATCTATCTACATTAACTTTCAATGTGTTTGAAACTTCTGAATTTAAATGGTTTTGAAGTAACTTTTTCTAATTATATAAACTATTTGTCAGCTTGGTCAGGAGGCTAGCTAGCGGGCTAAGCTCCCAATAGCAGGTAGACATTTTGGATAGTAATTTCACTTTCCTGGAAAAATATTGACGACCACTTTGGCTCTTGTAGCAAAGGTTAAAACATCAGTATTTGTTGGTGAAATCATGCTATATTTTTGGTATTTTTGTCATTTACTTTATATCTGCTGGCCATCCAATTCTCCATCTGCATTTAGTTTCTAATCCATAGGCTGATACAGAGATCAGAATTAGTATTCACTTTGCTCTAGGTGTGTTCTAGACACAATTCTGAGTGTTTGTTATTTGATCCTCCCAATATCCCAAACAAGTGGCTCCTATTGTCTGTTTTAAGGTGAGAATACTGAAGCTTTATTCATTAATAATGGTACTACAGTGTTCCACATAAAGATTACACATGAACATTTTTAAAATGGTTAGGCTCCAATAGATACCTGAGTGGAACAGTTTAAAATGTTGTTGAACTTTGTTAAATTGTCTTGGTGATGAGTATTTTGGTTTTCTACAGATTACTTGTGCAGGTCAGTGTGTGTGCTCGCCTCTCTTACTGTGGTAAGAAAGCCAGAAACATGACTACAAGTTGATGTTAAATGTTATAAACTCTTAAGAACTTTAAATTTACTTTTGGTAAGATGGATAACTCTTTGTTTTTTGTTTTTTTTTCTTTAAAGTTTTTATTACCAGGCAAAGGCACTTATTGCAAAGTATCTGACTACTTTTATAGGGTTTCTTATTGCTTTGATGTGATTCATTATTGGAGTAAAATTACCAACTAGTATTTTTGCAAATGGAAGAACTTCCCTCCACTAAGATATGTGAAATGATAACTGGTTCCATGTTTAGTTCTCATAGTCATAAGAATTCTTTGTGGACTCTGGTAAAGGAGACAAGGAGGCAGTAATTTAAACATTTATGAATTTCCTTGTATTCAAGTGGCTGTCTTTATAGGATAAACACTAAGTCACTTTTACTGGAAACCAAAAGCTTTCAAGGTTTTTAAGATGTATTCTTAAATGATATCTCAGCTATTCACCTTAATTTAAAATTAAATTCCCTTTAGCAGAGTGTATTATTTCTGAGCCATGTGCTCACCATGGACACAGGTCCCCAGAGACAAGACACTGGTTTCTCAAGAAGATGACGGTGCAGATATTGTCACAGTACCGTCTCTTCGTTTCTATTCTCTATTTTTCTGTCGTGATTTTTCCTCCTTTTACTTTTATTCATGCATGAGTACTGTGTTTGCATCTCTTGCACCCCACATTCACCCTCCGTCAGCTCTTCCCATTCCCCTCTCCCCACTCTCTCTCAGCTTCGTGGCTTCTTCTTTAATTACTATGGTTATAAAACTATATGTATGTATAAACACAACACAGTAGGTTCATTTAGTGTTAATCATCCTTACACATGTTTAGGGCTGACCACTTGGGGTTGGAGAGACTCTCAGAACCTGTCTCTGGAACACATGGATTCTCGTTCTCTCTTAGAAGTCATTAATTGCTGATAGCTCTTCATCTAAGAGTAGGGTTTTGTGAGATTTCTCCTGTCTGGGTTGGGATATCAACTGGTGTTGCCATTGTGCAGGTCTTTTAAGTCACCATTTTGTTGAGAATTCACGCATGCAGCTCCCTATAATAAATAGGTGACAAGTATCTTGCAGTTGACATTCTGGTCCTCTGAATCTTCAAATCTTTCTACCCCGTCTTCTGAGATGTTTTCTGTGCCTTAGGTGTAGGGCTTGTGTTGTAGGCGCATCAGTGGGGGAAGAACACTCTACAGTTAATTGTCATCTGCACTGTGACCAGTTGTGGATTTCTGTAATGGTTTCTCCATGCTGCAAAAAGAACCTTTGGTGAGAGGTGAGAAGCAAGTGAGGTCATGGGCCCTAGACAGCCTACAATTGTCACGTTCCTAAATCAATGTGATTCGCAGTTGCTTTCTAAATACCTATCCTTATAGGACAGAGAGTAGTTCTCCTTCTGCTACTTTTGTGTCCCTTCCCCTTCCTTCCTGTTATACGATGCAGGTTCTTGTTAGACGCTTCTCATGAAACTAAGCACCACCAGTGACCTTGTAAACCTTTTTCTCAAGTCAAGTTATCTGTGACCTGTATGGGAACTTAATATGTATGCTTCAGATCCGTACCTGGTAGGACAGATGTTACATTGTGACAGAAACATCCCCATTCATTCCCTTTCTGCAGTATACAGAGCTAGTGAGGGACACAGCTCTACTCACTTGCAACAGCATGTTTGGAAGCAGACTGAGGAGATGCTTTTGATTTTTAGGGGAAAGGTATCTTATCAAGTGAGGCATTACTACAGCCCAGCAGCAAATAAATTATTAATAATAATAATAATAATAATAATAATAATAATCCATTGTTTTGAAATAATCTGGATAAATCTAGGTTGGAGTCAGCAGACTCTGCTGGCCTTGAGCTAAATCTGGCCTGGTGCATTTCTGTGCAAGGAACTTCATAGCAGCACCCACCTCCATTCACTAGCTACTGTCAGCGTCTGTTTCCGCATTGCAATGGCAGAAATACAAAGTTTCAATATAGACCCTATAGACTGCAAAGCCTGAGATACTCTCTAGCTAGTCCTTTTCGTGTACACCAAGAACTTGCCAACTTTCTTTAGATCATAACTTCTTAAACTGGCTTGTGATCACACGTGGGGTGTTATAAAAGTGTTGGCAACAGTAAAGGATTTCTGAACGTGAAGTGACCAAAAGTGAATTCAAGATCAAACCTGTAATGAAGCCAAGGTGTTTTTAACAGCATCTGTCCGTGTCACATCACAAGGGTCACTGCAGCTTTGGTTCCGGGTACACTTGTTTTTGTTCATTCCATACAGAGACAACAGCAATGCCTAAGACACTCAGCTCGGACATGTGACTATCATACACTACCAATTGCAGTGCTTTTAACTGTGAAAACAAAATTGAATGCTTTTATAGAAACAAGTGTGTAACTGTGAAAAATATTATTTTCCTACCATCATTCTGCACCATGTAAAAATTATACTAATATATCTTTAGATTATACTGTAGAAGAATTAGGACTTTAAGATTGCTTTATTTGTTACTGATTTTAGTTTATTAAAAATTATAAAGTGAATGCTGACTAGGGATTAAAATAGAATTTCCAACAGTTTATTTCTGAAATGGACCTAAACATACTCCTGCCACTATGTATTTTATCCAAAACAGTATCCTTGGTATTGGAGATTATATAAAATCATTGGTCAACTCTGAAGCATATGGTAGGATAAAACATAGCAATCTGAAATGTTCAACCAAGATTCAATTCTTCATGTTAAAAACAAGTGCACCCATTTAATATTATGCAAATTTTCTTCAGCTTTTCATAAATGGTAAATTTATATGCATACTAAATTTTAAAAATATCTATTTACTTATTTATTTGTATATGTGTAGTGTGTGTGTGTGTGTGTGTGTGTGTGTGTGTGTGTGTGTGTGTGTCTGTCTGTCTGTCTGTCTGTGTGCAGCTGTATTAGCCTGTGTTTAATTACAAAAATCAGAAGAGGGCATCTGGTGCCCTCCTCTGTTGCTCTCTGTCTTTTAGACAGGGTCTCTCCCCAAATGTGGGCCCAGGCGGGAAACCCCATTAATCCTCCTGTCTCACTGTCTTGAACTTGGAGGTTCAGGCATGCACAAGACATCTGTCTTGTTTCATGGGTGCTTGCATCGAACGCTGGTCCTAATTGTGAAGCAAGCACTCTTAACAGCCGAGTTACCTCTCCAGTCCCAAAGAACTATTTTAAAATACATTTCTTTATGATTTATTATCAGTAAATATTTTATTGGTATAGCTATTTTATAAACCTATATACCCAAGGTTATATTAAAATTCTCAAGTGAAAAGCAGCTACCATTACAAAATATTTAATAAGTCTAGAGGCTGGGTTTTATGTAAGTCTGTGTGTATGTAAAACAAAAAAAGGTTGGGCGGGATTTAGCTAAGTGGACTTTTCAAGGTACATACCACCCTCTATGGGTTGAAAATCACTAACTTAAAATTCATGAACTTAACTGATTCAGATTATTTTTTTAAATCATTGTTTTTGACAGTGTAACACAGAAAACGTGAAATTGATTATGTTGCTTCTTTTCCAGGGTTGTGGGAAGAAAATGTATTCCTTTTTGAGAGGAACCAAGCAACTGCAAGTGCTAAGGTTTCTGGGAATCTCCATTGGTGTGACACAAATCCTGGCCATGATTCTCACCATTACTCTGCTCTGGGCTCTGTATTACGATAGAAGGGAGCCTGGGACAGACCAAATGCTGTCTCTGAAGAATGATACTTCTCAGCACCTGTCATGTCACTCAGTAGAACTGTTAAAACCAAGCCTTTCAAGGATCTTTGAGCATACGTCAATGGCAAACAGCTTCAATACACACTTTGAGATGGAAGAATTATGAAGAATGTCAAAAGGAAATCACAAACTTGTGGCACTAGTGAGTTTTGGTGTGCACAGTTATCTGTTTCAGAAAGTTTTAAACATTCTGCAAAAGAATGTCTAAGCATATAATTTCCACTCTTTAAAACAAAGAAAGATTTGTAGTAGGCTTTCTTGGACTGCTAGCACCCAAATCATAACATGGAGACTTATTAGTTATGAATGCTCGGCCTTATCTTATGCTTGTAACACTAACTCTTATAACTTAGATTAACCTGTTTCTCTTCATCTATGTTTTGCCTCAGGGCCTCTTACCGTCCTTTCATTCTGTATGTCCTACTTTTCCTGCTTCCTCTGTGTCTGGCTGGCTGGTGGCTGGGTGACTGGCTGGCCCTGGGCATCTCCCTCTCTTTTCCTCTTGTTCTCTCTTCTCTTGTTCTCTCTCAAGCCTTGATTCCTCCTCTAACTTATTCTCGCTGCCCACCAGCCCTGCCTATCCTTCCTTTGCCCAGCTATTGGCTGTTCAGCCTTTTATTAGACCAATCAGGTGCCTTAGGCAGGCAAAGCAACATGTCTTTACATTGTTAAACAAATGCAGCATTAACGAATGTAACACACCTTTACATAGTTAAAGTAATGTTCCACAGCAAAGGTTCCACATGATAACACACAGACGATGATTGGTGCTCTTCAAAATGCTAAGGGTAGTGTTAACAACCACTGCATGCTTTTTGTTTGTTTGTTTTTTGAGCACAATGATGTTTTGAGGTGACACAGTTTGAGCACCGTTTCTGCATCCATTCATGGAAATGAACCATTCATGGTGGCATTGGAGCTACTGTGAGGGTAACTAACTTCCTCTGGCTAGCCTATAAACTATCAGCTGACTGCTAACATAGGAATTTAAACAATACTAATGACCTTTATTACCTGATGATGTATTGTTTTGAGGATGATTCAATTATATATAAAAACCTTTTAAGATTGGTGACTACCTAAATACAATTTTTGTTGGTTACTAAAATAATCTTATTAATAACACTTGTAAGAGCTAACACATTGTCTTAAACTTATCAGGGATATATATGTATATAAGTCTGTGCTGTGTCTGTATAATTCAGTAGATAACGATATTTGAAAATGATAAATTTGTCTTATATAGCACTATTACTTTTTGTCTTTCCCACCAACAGAGCTTTTAAATTCTGTCTTGGGTCTGTATTACATCCGTAACTGTTAATTTAAGTTCTTAACCACTAATTTTGGAAATTACCAGTGTGATACATAAGAATCATTGTAACTCTGGCTACAGGAAGTATTAACTACAAATTTATACATAGTTGATTCAGCAGAAATTCTGATGCTTTTTTCTCCCAAGTGAAGATTCTTCTTGATAATAAACACTTCGTCAAAGAGCTCATGCTTTTCTTTTGCAAAGTAGAAGCAACAGTCTTGAAGTCGATGCAGTTTTACAGAGAAACAACATGATCTGCAGAGAGATGCTCATGGGAATCTCTAAATTAAGTGATAGATTAACTAGAGGGAACTTTTGCTTTATTTCACCAGTTAATACACTGTGGCAAATTACACAGAACATTAATTTTTTTTAAAAAAAGTAGAAGATATTTATTTGAAATGGGAAAAGTGCATTTTACTGTATTTTGTGTACTGTGTTTATTTCTTGGATTATGGAAAGAAAATTAATACAGGTGTCAATAAATATTTTCTAGAGCCTGATGGTTGTGTGTATTTATTTTCAAGACAAGGTCTCACTATGTAGTTCCGGACTGTGTGCACATTTTTGTATACAACAGATTTTTATCAGTGAAGAGACTAGCGAGGTGGGGCATGAGAATGGGAGGGGCAGGCATGGGCAGAGGCCTGCATGATTGAAAATGGTGCAGCCCACAGTCCCAGGACATGTTCCTCAAGATCCTCCACCATACCACCACCATCTTCAGGGATGCCTGGAGTAGAGCATTGCATTTGGGTTGAAGTGCACCCTTGATGGCATCCTCAAGTGGTCACCTAAAGATCAACAACTATATAAGGAGGAACAGCATGTCTGGATAAGGACGCCTTCACCTGAAAACAAAGTCACAGGCCCCAGCCCCAGTGGGCATGGCCCACTTGTATCTGCCACTTGTAGGCAGATAACACCTTCGATGTCCTGTGCTTTGAGCCCTTCTGGAGCTTTCTGATGTTTCCAGATGTGATGAAGCCTTGGAGCTCTGGAGGCAGCATCATGAGCAAGCTGTGTAATGAGGGTCCCAGACCAGATCCAGAGGCCCATTCCTTCCTGTGAAAGAAATTAGAGTGTTTGTCTGGTGTCTGCCTCTTTCTCTGAGTTCTGTGCCATACCAGGCATCAAGGTCCCTAAGATTGACCCAACTCCATTTCTTTTGAGGCTCTCCCTTGCCAAGATGTCCAGCTTTGTACTTGGCACAGCTGTCCCTCAAAGCAACCATGAGGACCTTGGTTGCCCTGAGGGTCAAGTCCTTCTCACTCCCTAGCCAGCTACAGAGGAGAGGACTGAAAAGCCAGCCTTGAGCCAACCTGTGGGTCAGGGACAAAAGACATCCCTTCAGACACACAGACACACACACACACACACACACATATACACACACAGATGCCCTTTGTCTTGTTTCAGGTCTTCCTAGCTAAGGGCCAAAGGTCAGAAGCAGAACAGGCTTTGTGAGTCCTTCATATGTCTCAAGTAATCAGGGTCAATGATAAGTCTTCTATTTTTTTTTCACTATACAAGGGTAGGGTGGGATGTGTTATGAAGTATAAAATAAAGTCTACAGACCTGTCCTTCAAATTATTGGACACAATATTACTAATTTTCAAACTCAGTAACTAATATGTAAGCTGCATCTTCACTGAAAAGAAAATGTCTTTATTTTTCAAACTCGTATTTTAGCTAAAATGATAGTGTAATTTGATGTAATAAGTATGCTCACTTCTGTGAATTTATCTTCTCTGTGCTTTTCATTTAAGATTTCATTGTTGTTAATTTGTAAAAGCAAAAGAGTTTTTGTTGAATTGCTACATTCCTGTAATCTCACCTCCTTGGAGGGCAGAAGCAGGAAGACCACTTCAGTCCAAGAGTTCAAGGCCAGTCTGGGCAACAAAGGGAGCCTCTTGCTATTTAGAGAGAAAGAGAGGAAGGGAGAAACAGAATATGAAGTTATATAGGATGAAACTTCAATAAATCACTTTCTCAGATTTCACCTATGCTACCCAAAGATTAACAAAGCTATGCATTTCACCTGAATTATTTAGATAGCTGTTCAGTTTGGTTGCATCTCTTTTGATGTATCTCATAGTCATGTAGCATGCCTATATCATATTGAGCATAGGAGGAAAATGCCAGTCTTCAAATGATAGGAGTTGACTTTTTAAAACAGGTATTTTGATATATTACCCGATTTAGTACACTCTAGAATAGTCACCATAAATTTAGACAATCATCTTCTATATAATACATTTGCTTAATGGGAACAAATGACATTTATAGCTGTGGTCCATGAAGGCCTCTTATGGTAGCGGTGCACCTGGAATAATAAAGCTGCAAGGAACTTTACAAAGTGCATTTAATACCATAGAGCTGAGGGACTTCTCTGTTTGGGTACAGTGGGGGAAAACTGTTAACTATGTCTTTGGGAACTTTAAAAAGCTTTTTTGGGTAAAATCACAGGTTTTGAAATAAAAAATTTAAGAGATTATTTTTAGACTGGTTAACAGGCAATTCAAAGCACTCCTGAGACTCTGAGAAGGCAATTAGAAATGATGTCTGTTATAAAGCTTATAAAACCCAGGTTAGAGACGCTTGTGATAAACCCAGGAAAAGTAAATAAAGGAGTACCCAGTGAGTGTGGCCGTCCTGAGCAAGAAGAGGAGGAAAGTGGAATGAAGCCAGTTCCACCAGGGAAATGATCCTGGAGCAGAGTTAAGGAGGAGTAAAACTTACCCTGCTCATAGCAACATCCCATGAGTCAAGGCTCTGAGATTTAAATACCTGTACATGATTGTGAAGGTAGGACCCATAGTTCAGTGTGACTGCATAGCATCGGATGCTGGAACGAATACCAGGGAGAGGAAGTGGGTGAAATGTGGGCTTGGGACTTCATTCTGTAGATTACCATGTTAAGCTGCTGACATGTTTTCAGAAAAGGAAATGCATGACTCAGAACTTCCACTGTTTTATCCAAGGAAGAGGCCCAGGGGAACAGGAACAGCCATCCTACCAGTCCCTGGGGACAAGGCATGCTGTACTCTGGCCCAGTAAAAAGGAGACCTCTGGAGCTTCAACTCTGCAAACTCAGGGTAAAGAGCAGATAGACTTTTTCTGGACTTGTGTCGAGAGAGAAAGATCCTCCCCAGAAGATGGAAGTCAAGGAACATGGTGCATAAAACAGACTTGACTACTACAGTATGCAAGTTAGCAGCAGGTTGACATTGGGGTTATGGGATAGAAAGTAAAATAACCAATATTTCTAGATTTTGTACCTGGTACGTTAGCAATGGCATTAACCTAGATAGAAGGTTGGAGGAGAATGAGAGTCTGGAAGCGTAATTAATTTGGTTTGGGATGTACTGAGTTGGAGATGCCTACAGGACATGCAGATGGAGAAGTCTACAGGCAGCTGTAAATTCCAGTCTGCCGCTGCGGAGAATTCACCATGGAGCCTGAGAATTTTTTATGCATTGCTTTCCCATTTCAGGAAGCCTGACAGAAAATGGGCTGAGGACCAAATCTCATGAAGAGAATCTTAAACAGGGTGCAACAACAGCTTCTCTTTGTCTGAACTCCTATTCTTACAGATGTGTCAAAGGAGGTAAAGAAATGAGAAATAAATAAGCTACTGAGCCTTCTATGACAAAAGAGCCCACCTCCTTTGAAAATACACTGCCAGCGGCCATGTTGCTTCCATCGCCTGCTCTTGTTCATTCTTAGGATCCTGAGATTTAAAAACGCATTTTCCTTTCCGATGAACTGAGTACTTACCAAGCAAATCCCAGACACACATACAGAAGAATCTTGAACATCACCTTGAATGCTCTTTTATTTTCCATTTTAACATGATAATTGTAGGCTTCTGTGCATTCATTCATGAGAGCCTCATAAGTGGCAGGCAGGCACAGCCTGCAAGGTTCCAGACACGTATTTCCACTGTTCTCCATGGTTATTTTTCACTTTGTACGCACCATTAATTCCATTTTACCAACAAAGAAAAGCAACTTAGACTATTGATCTAGTACATACCAAATTAGAACTCCAATTCCCTGCTCTCCACTTTGTTATACAGCGTCTTTATCACCTGCGATGAGGCTCAGTGTCTTCCTCCAGTGAGAAAGCCAGATCCTCCTGCATGAGATTCAGTATCTTCAGGCACGATTGTCCTTCAAAGTCTTCCTTCAGAGTGGTCCCTTACTCCATCTAATTTCATCCCTTCTACTAATCCAGAATAAGTCCAAATTGTATTGAGTTTTGATTGATGCCATGCATTTCTCTGTTTCTTTTCAGTGCTACTCTATTAGTGGTCTATCTTGTATACACCAGAAGATCCGAGTTAATTTCATTAGGCAACTTTATCGAGGTGCCTGTCTTAGTATATATAGCATGCAAACACTTATGTAACCATAGCCACAGTCAAGAGGTAGACCATTAATACTGTCTCAGAAATGCCTTCTTTCTGCTCTCTTGTAAATCCTGCAAACTCTATTCCTAGTCTCAGTCAACATGGTCCTGGCAAATGGCATTAACCCAGAGGGTCTTTATTCTCAAGAAGACAGAACTATCTAACTCAGTAGCATATGTATCATTTATAACTCACTTTGGAATACATAAAGGTCAGAAGTCATTAGCTATCCCAAGACTTGACTGCTTAACACCACGATTATAAGAAAGCAATGGCTCAATCCATAGACTGATGTTTCATGTTAGAGAGTTCAAAATACTAATTGGCTAAACAAAATTGAGGAGCAGTTACATTTCAGGAAGCACATGTGTGAATAGTAGTCTCAAGCGTGTCAGCCTGATGGCATTGTTATTCTCTTCTCTTCTGCTAGCTTTCCCAGCTTACACAGTCACATCCCAGGAAGTGTGTATCACTTCCACTCTTCCAACCATGCATAAGGGAGACTGGTAAACAGTCTTCATTCTGGACACCCATGCATGCAGCTAACTGGGAAATTATATGACCATTCTTCAGCATCTACAGAATAGTCTTCCATTTGTAACTGCTTTTCTGAATGAATACCTTAATACTTTCTTATCCAGCCTGGACTCATCAACTCAAAGTCTGTAACACACTATGTATTCCAGATCTTTTTGATTTTTTTGGTCACATCATGGACTTCCCTAACATACTTTATCTCAGACAAGCAACTAATTCTTTCATGAAATGTCTTTTTTTCCTGGCCACTGCAAGCCCTCTTTTAGTTCCATCTAAATTTGTATTCTGTATTTTATATTATACTTTTCTGCTTATATTGTTTTTTTTATTTGTCTGAATTCTGTTGACAAAAAATATTTTTTTATTTTTTATTATTTCTACTAAGTGTGTGCATACATAGGTCCAGGTGTTATTTCCGATGTTTTATTTGTACATTTATTTACAATATGTATAAATTAATATGTGCATAAACAATGAGCACAGTAAGTAAATCTGAAAGTCATTGTCCATGATAATTAAGAAGGACAACCCACAGGAAAGGAGGCCATTGATTTTTCCTGATTTGGACAGAGAACTCAGGGTTATCAAGGGCTAAGCACTCATTTAGCTACAAATGGATGTAGATTGGATCTGCAGAATGTGTTTAGGGTGCAGTCAAGTCTTATAAATGTTTGAGTGAACTCTCAAATTGTACTTGCGGTCTAACAATATAATAGTGCCTTAGATTTATAAAGTGCTTTTACGCCTAACCCTGGATCGCTCAACTTTCAATATACATTTATTTGATTGGTCACATGCAGAATAAAAAGCTACATATACATCACTAAGGAAACCCCTGGAGAGAGAGAGACAGAAGCAGGTGATTTCAAATTGCAGTTTCTATGCTACTTTAGAAAGGGGCTTGAAAAAAAAAGGAGGCATCGGAAATGCTTGTGCCTGAGTAACCAACAGCACGCAGTGGCTCTTCTCAAAACCCCCCTGAGCTCCATTGTGTTAACCAGAAAAGAGACTGAAGAACACTGGCAGGTAAACGACAGACTGGCACTTACCCAGGTTTGCTTAGCTCCACAGCCCACACTCTTAACTACTGTATAAAGGAGCTGCTGTGCTAACAGACTCGCAAAATCATTTCTCATGGTTGTGACATATTGTTAGATCAGCATATTGCATTATGTAGATGGTATTCTTTAAGAAGTTTGTTTTATTGTGTAAGTGTATTTATCCTTGACACATATTGTATAGAGAAGAAGCTACGCTCTTGTAAATGTATTTATTTTCACCTAAAAAATTGGAAGATGTACACCCCGTCTTAACCTCTATCAACACTGGAAGTGAGAACACTGGACATTCTCTTCCAGTCAAGACAGAATGACAGGAACCAGGGACCAGATTTAACTTCCTACCTGACATAAGTAATTTAAAACTTTGTGCCTAAATATTTTAAACTAATTATTTTTGACAATGTCCATCAGGTAATAAAAGAACAGGATCAGTGTGAAATTGGTGAAAATGAGTTCAGTCCTATGATTCCCCAGTGCACGGCTTTGTGTGGTCTTCCAGGATGTGGTAAAGAGAAGCTAGGTACAGCCCAGAGGATACAATGAATAAAAGAGGTGCCACAGAGAGTTCAGGCACACCAAAGTAATACAATTTGGAATTAAGTGTAAAGAGGTGTAAACAGCCATACCGGGAGGTGAGCGTCCTGTTTGATTATTCAGTAGGATATTACTGACATGAGAGGATCTGAATACATTCTCCTGGTGCCTGCAGAAGGCTGGGAATAGTGTCCTGGAAAATCTCATTGTTCATGGAGCATTGTGTGGAGCACTCAGGACAGTCCCACCTCAGGTCCTGGGCCAAAACAAACCTTAGAATAAACACAGCTCTTCCTGCACCAGTGAGTCACCAAGGAAAGACCCTGAATCATCACACTGCTTCTATGTGGCTTAACTGCACCCAGAAAGAATCTTAAGAAGATTCAGTGTCCAAAAAAGACTCTCACAGTGTTAGACATTCAATAACAATTATCAAGGAAAGCCTGAAAAGTTAAGAAAATGGGATCCATAATGAAAAGGAAATATCAACAGAAATAGACCTGGACTGTCACTAATGTTATAACTATTGAAAAGGCAGCAGAGACAGTAACTATGGAAGTAATCCACACATTCAAGAAGTTAAGAAATAAGGAAGATGTATGGTTGAAAGGCTGAAATCAAACTTACAGATGAAAAAAATCAGGGAAGATATTATGAATAGAATTAACATATTTCTCTTCATAAAAGAACAAATTAGCAAACATCAAAACATAGAAATATAAATCGTAGAAAGAGAAAAGGTAAAATAATTATAAGGTGATCAAGCTTTACAAACTTCAAGTGACCTAATGTGTATGTAACTTGATCCTCAAGGAAGAAAGCAAGATTTGAATAAATGTTAGACGAGTTTCCAATTTTTTTTAATAAAATGACTTTATTTGACTGAACTCACTAATAAAACCATCACACAGGTAGATTAAAGTAGCTGTGACCATTTGTCCAGCCCCAAGCTCCATACATTGCCATTCTGAAGCACTGGAACTTCACTTAGAATTTGATATTTTAATTATCAATTATATTTTTCTGCATCTATACAACACAGAAAAAAAAGTTCCCATTGTAGTTTTAAAACTAGAGAGCCAATTAGCTCTATATCTTTCACGAACAAATTTGATTATTAAAAGATGCAAGAATCTAAGAGGACCCCAAGAAATAAAAATACTCCACAAGGAAAAATATGATCAAATTTCTCTAACTCAGTCATACATAGAAACATTTATTGCAGCCAGAGGAAAAAGTCTCATATGCTTAACCTGAGGATGACAGACAACTTCCTAACAAGGAGTTTGCAACATAGTATCCCCTACTAAAACAAAAAATATCACTATCCATGGTATGGATGTTAGTTTTATGTCAACTGGACACAAGTTAGAGTTATCTGGAAATGAGGAACCTCAACTGAGAGAATGACCCCATAAGATCCTCCTGTAGGGCATTTTCACAGGAGGCCCAGCCCACTGTGGGTGGTACAATCCTGGGCTGTGGTCCTGGGTCCTATATATAACAAAGCAGGCCGAGTAAGCCACTTAGCAGCACCCCTCCATGACCTCTGCCTCAGCTCTTGTCTCCAGGTTCCAGTTCCTGTCCTGTGAGTTCTGGATGTTTGGGTGGGAGCTCCACCTCAACCCCTGGCACCCTGGCATCCCTATACCAAAAGGGTCTGGAATGTTCTGGTGGAAGATCACTTCAACTCCCCTCCCTCATCTCTTTCGCAAAACCCACCCCTTTAAAAGCGCCAAACACAGCTCCTCCCCGAGAGACGCTCAAGACCACTCCCACAGGGCATGTATGCTGCATCCCAGAAAACAGACACATGGTTCTTCTGGTCTCTCATCCCAGTCTCCTCTCTGAGGGGCTGGGGAATCAACAGGGACACTTTACCCATTAAACCTGGGCTTTTCCTGATTTGGATTGCTGGTTGGCAGAGAGGCCTATCAGGGTGCAAAAAACTTATCAATTGTCTATATTCATGTTATAATCTTGAAAATGACGTTTCCCCCATTTTATTACTTTATTTTAAAATTAAATTTTGGTTGTTGCTCTATATACAATGGGTTTAAATAGGACATTTTTATGTACAAATATTGTATTTTGCTCATATCCACCTCCCCACTACCTTCCCTTTTCCTTGTCCTACTTCTGGTGGTTCTATTCCTCCTTTATGTAGTTATGTGTAGATGTATTCACACACTATATATACTAAATACAGGGAAACCTAACCTTTTAACCTGTGAGAGGAAATGTGATACATGGTCCTTCTTAGTCCGCAATACGTTCTCTTCCCCTCTTCTCTTTATATTCATTCCTCAAAGATAATCTCTTCTCTGTTTTCCTGCTATCTATATCTACACACACACACACACACACACACACACACACACACACACACACACACACACACTCACACACACATCTGCATATGAGTGTCCAGATTCTGCACATGAGAGAAAACATACACAATTTGTCTTTCTGAGTATGGCATATTTTATTTAGCATGGTGAACTTCATAGTCTTTCACATGATTTTCTGCAAATGATAGAATTTTGTTTTTTATTTGTGGCGGAATAAAACTCCATTAAGTGTTTATAGCACATTTTTTTATGTGTTCATCTGTTGGTGAGAACCTCGGTAGGTTTCATATCTTGGCTATTGTGAATGGCTTTGCCATAAACACGGACGTGCAAGTATCTCTGTGTTATGATTCCTTCGGGTATATCTAGGGGTGGCAGAGCTTGGTCATCCGACAGTTCTGTTTTCGTTTTTATTTAGAAACCTCCGTACTCCTTCTCATAGAAGACGCACTTGTTTGCATTCCCACCAGCGGTGAACAAAGGTCCTTTACTCTCCACCTCTCTCCTGTCCTTGTCAGAATTTGTTGTCATGTTTTTCTCCTAGAAGACACCTATTCTGACTCAGTAATCATTCTGACCTCAGTATAGTTTCAATTTGTATTACTCTGATGGCTAAGGATGCTTAACAGGTTTTTACATGTATTTATTAACCATGTATATTTCTTTTTTGATCTGTCTGTTCATTTCATTTGCCCATTTGTTGACTCAATGATTTGGTGTTTAAGATTTTAAAAATTACTCTTAGTTTCTGGGCATTAAGTTCCTATTATATGAATATTCACAAAGATTCTTCTCCCAGTCTCTAAACTGTCTCTTCACTCTGCTCTTTGAGAAACAATTTTTGTTTGTTTTGTTTTTATTGGTTTATGAAAATATTACCTGAAAGTTAATAAATAGGAACAAAGCCACATTGTCACAGGTATGCTAGGTAAGTGAAGAGGCATCCCTGACAGCGTTCAAAACCTGCTTTCCCACAGGCCGGGTCCTCACGTGACTGGTTCAACTTTGCTTCACTTCTTGTTCTGCTCCTGCTGCAATCGATGTCTCCGGCTTAGTCTGAATCTGGTCAACTCGACACCCCTTCTTCAGTAACCATGTTAGCAATTGTGAGGACTTGGCTAAGTTTCTCTATTTTAGTTAAAGGTAGTTTACTATGAATAGAGCTAAACACATCAAATGTAGATCTTACTCTTAAAGCTAATATGCCAGGCACTTGCAGCAGAAATTCAGTAAGCAAGGAAGTCCCTTACATTACATTACATACATACATGCATACATACATACATACATAAAAGGATACATCCCTTTTTATTCTTATGGATAAATTTGCAAACCTAAGTGAGGAAGAAAAACTTTGTCTGATCTCTTAGAAAAGTAAGCAAACAAATTTTTGAGATGTGGTCTTGCTGTATTACCCAGGGTGATCCTTAATTCCTGAGTTCAAACAGTCTTCCTGCCTCAGCCTTCCAAATAGCTGGGAGACAGTCACAGGCTACCTTGCTGGCTAGTTTTGTCTTTATAACTCATCGTTCCATAGATTGTCTAAGGGCAGGGTACTGTAAGAATAGCAAAAGAAAAAAATAGGTATTTTTAAGAAATTTAAAATGAAGACTATTGCTTTTTATGCTTTATAGAATAAACACGAGAATTTAACACATATAGGTTAAAAATCTTGTATCTGTGGAAAGCTGTTCCCTAGCACATTCAGAAGAAGGAAATTATGATGCGGAAGGCCGTGCTATTATTCTGCTTGAGGTTCAATGGGAATCAATCTGACAATCAAATGTCTAATGGTAATTCCTAATTCTCTTCTATTGTCTCCTAGTTTTACTTGGAATTCATTTTCTTATTTTCTCCTGCCAAGTTTGTGAGCAATTCAATTCAAGTCAGGAAGAAATATCAAGCATCTGCTCCAGAGAATAAGTTAGGATGGGCACTAGAGACTAGAAGAAAATTATAAAATCCAATCTCTGACTCAAGGAGTTCTCTGTTTACTTGAGCAAAGAGGCGTGTGGACACGGAGTAGTTATTGAGTGCCTGGTGTAGTCTCTGCTACGGTGAAGGAATTCATTAGTCTGTGAACTGAATGAGGCCACTCTGAAAAAAAAATGACATAAGGCTCCATAAAAATATATGGGGTAAAGATGTAGGGTGCCATAAAATGAAGGTATCCAGGAATGCAGAAGCTTGCAGAGAGCACTCAAAGGTCATGCTTCTATAAGGCAGATTTGAAAGAGAAAAAATATGATTGGTAATCTAGGTTGGGTTAAATAAAAGAATCAGAGATGTGTGTGTGTGTGTGTGTGTGTGTGTGTGTGTGTGTGTGTGTGTGTGTGTGGTCTAGAAGGACCATACTCTGGCTGGACAAGGTGGAGGAGATAGAAACAGGAATGAAAAGACTTCATGAGAATTCTGGGATTTATTCAGAAAACATGGAGAATCCCTTACAGGTTCTACATTAATGTTTCTCCCAGGAGAGACTAAGAAACAAATACCACCAAGACAAGGAGATGCAAATAGAGAAACTGCCCGAGTATTGGTTACTTTCAGTAAGGTCGTAGCATTTTCGAGAAAGAAGAAACTAACTTCGGGATGTACAGAACAGTGAAGTGTACTGACCAAGGAGATAGCAGTAAAGAGGAGCTCTATGCTTTAAAAGTCAAAGATTGAGAGGAACACAGTCAGAAGGCGAAAAGAGCAAAGACAGGCTTGTACAGAGGGCTATGTTTTCGGATTCACTTTTGAGAATGTTTTGGCAATCAGGATGATACAGTTTTAAAGGGAGAGAGTGAGCTGAGGGCTGGGTATTTCTAGACAGGTGGGGGCAGGTCCTTGGCAACAACTGGGCTGTCTTTTACCTCACTACCATCCCTGCCCCTGAGTGTTCTTTCATTCTGTGTTTCATAAGCCTGAAACTAGCTCATGAAATGCTTTTCTTTTGTGGTTTTGGAGTTATTACTATAACAGACACTTTAAGAAATTCAGAAGCCCACTTCTCACATCTTGTGACTGCTAGGCTGGATTTTCATTGGTGACTTTGTCTCAAGAATTCTTGCTTTTAGACTATGGGACACATTCCTCCCATATCCAAGTACAATATTAAATCCCTTTCTACTAAAAATTCATTAAGAAGAACCTACTTTCTCATGAATCCTGAGACTCAGGCATACTCCCTATAGAGAGAAGATTAACAATGGCTGAGATCAAGCTACATTTCATGGGGGGATAAATTGGAGAAGAAATAGACAGCAAAACCCACAGAATATCCTGGAAGTTTTGAAAAGCAAAACAAAACAAAACCTGAGCTCAATCTGTAATAGAACTCAAAGTGTGTATATGTGTTGGGATGGAGGGAGCAAGAGTTTTTTGTTGTTTGTTTGTTTTTGTTTTTGTTTTTTTTTGTTTTGTTTTTCAAGTAAAGGGATGAAGCAGAGAAAAGGAGACTGTATCCTGAGCAAAAGGGGGCATATCGACTGGTTGAATGACAACTTGTGAGAATTTCAATATATTCCATTCCAGGATCAACATGACATTTGGTAAGACATGGAGATGATTTAGGTCTCTGGAATTTGGTAGCAACAGGATTCCAAGTTGACACAGACCCCAAATTACTATAGCTGCTCTTCAGTACAGTTCCTGGGCAAAAAGAGAGTTGACAGAGTTAATAGTGGTGGACTAGGTTTTCATTAGGAGACCCATAATGACAACTATAAGTAGGAAAGCATAGATGGGCAGTGTGACACACAAACTTTAGGACCCTGTAAGTTGAAGGGAAAAAGCCAGCCCAAGTGAAGGATGCCACTTTTAATTACAATGCTTCATTTCTTAATAATAATAATAGATGTATCTGAACCAAGGCAAAACACTAACATTTGTTGGCGCTTAATGGTGTGAAGACAAATGTTTGTTTATGCTTTCTAATTTTCAGTATTTTCAAAATATTTCATATTAAGATATTTTAACATCTTTAACAATTGAAATGAAACTAACACTTGTAACTAAATACGTCTGTAGTACAGTTCATATTGTGAAAACATTGCCTGTTGGAAAAAGCAATTTTAAAAATAAAAATCCTTGGAGAGAGTTATTTTCTAAAATGCCTACTGAACTGTGAGTGTAGCTCAATGGTACAGCATTTGCCTTTGGGTTCTAGTAACGCGCGCGCGCGCGCATACACACACATACATACATACATACATACATACATACACACACACATACACAGAGAAAGAGAGAACAGAGAGAGAGACCTCTAAAAGACAAAGACAGAAATTAATGAATAAATGAAATTTGTTTTTGATTTTTGAAATAAATCTATTTTTATTTTTTGCCAGGTTCACACATGTGTATAATGGATGTTAGTCCTTACCTCTTTCTGTCCTGTCTTATTCTCACCTACTCTCTGGCTGGAACTCTTCTTCTTTCCCCAAATCCCCCCTTCTACTTTCTTGTCATTTTGCTGTGTGTGATCCACTAAGTTTGGATTAGGTGGCCTGCATGAGCATGGGCGGGTGGCTATATACCGGAGCTGGGCAACTGGGTAGTTATGCCACGGAGGAAAGTGACATCCCTTCTCCCAGCTACTATGCTTGTGCGGCCTCACGAGCCATTTCTTCCAGAATGAAGTGTTGAATGGCTCAGTCTTGTGTGGTTCTTGTGCAGGTAATCACAGCTGCTGAGCTCATGCCAGCATCCACCCTGTCAGGTCCACAAGACCCTGTTTCCCAACAGTGCTCTCCAATCCCCGGCTCTTACAATCTTTCATTCCCTCCTCTCTGATGTTCTCCAAGCCTAGCTCTCCACAGTCACTTGTTCTTTGCACTTGAACGGTGATGAGTCTCTGTATCAACCCAACTGCAAAAAGTAGTATTCTGATGGAGGCTGAGAGCTGCAATAATCCATGGCTATAAAGATAAATATTCAGGAGACAGTTTGATACTATATTCATTTTGCAGGATAAGACTAGTAGGTTTTCTGCTAGTGCCCATGTCTTTCCATGATTTACATTTTTAGTAATTTTTAAATACAGAAATGCTGGTTTTATGTGTCATGTTTTTGAGTAGTTAATGGGACTGATTGGCTCAGTCTGGTAGTCTTACTCATCTCTTCTTGGTGATCTGCTGCTTCTTTCAAGCATGGGGTACTCCTCCCTAGAGTTATGAAAGGAGAAACACAGTAAATGAAACACTTAAGTCTGATACCATCGCTGTCTCAATAACTGACAATGAATACACACCCGGTTTAACAATTTTCTTTTGTAAAGGGTCCTGCTGAAAGCTCGAGCTTTCTGCGGGAAAGTCACCTTTAATTTGATCGCCTGCTTATAATGGGCTGCTCTGATTAGTATCATTCTTTTCAGTGATTCCAAAGGAGAGAAATCAGAGTAGGTACTGAGGCTCAAAATCCCAGATGTCTTGATTCAGGTTCAGATATGCCATAGAATTTCCTGTGTGTTTAATTCAGATTTTTTTAAAAAGCTCATACCAAGAATTATGAAAGAGAACGAAGAATAAACTATTTGAAAAGTAAAATGTAAGAATAATTGAATCATGTATAAGAGGCTATATGGAGATGACACTCAGATAGAAATGCGTGCTCTGGAATATGAGATACTAGGCAATTACAGTATGTGAGGAAGTTGAAGAGGAACATTCAAGGTCACGAGAAAAAAATGCAGCTGCATTATTGGCCTCTGTCCAGCATCAACAATAATGTCCATGTGATGGAATGAGTCCACAGGATGGTAGGCATGATTGTCCTAAATCCTGTACATTTAAAGGGCATTTACGTGCCTCACTTTATTTAACCCTCCCTCACTGACAATGCAGGACTAGTAGATCATCTCAGAAAGGGAAGAAACAAGGTTACACACACTGGGTAGATTTCCATGGTCTTACAGCAGCCATTATAACTGCAACCTTTGAATTCTTTACTGGGTACTACGTCTTGCCCTTACAATACTGGTGACGCTGGAAAAGACTTAAAGGGATCCCGTTTGGAACGCCTTATCAAAACCCCAATACACTGTAACTAGCCTCTAAGAGGTCATGTTTCGTTAAGAGAAATACTATAGGGCAGGCAGTATTTAACTAGACTAGTTGAAGGTAGAGGATGTTAGCTGCAGAGTACCATGCCATTGGATCATATTTTTATGTGGAGAAAACAGTATTGTTTTCCAAATACACTTACCAGTCATGATTTATTTTTTCTTAGGACCAGAGCAATAAGAATGTTGGGAAGAAACTTATTATGCATAGCTACATGACATTTTCTGCTCCATTATGCTGATACATTCACCATTTATTGCCTACTAACACATTACCCCCAAAGCTTTGCAGTATCAAATGACAAACTTTTATTATCTCAAAATTTTGGAGCGCCATTTTTTCCTAGATATTCTGTTTTGGAAGATGCAGGAAAGATGTTGAATGAGGCTGTGGTTACCCAGATCCTCAAGTAAGTCTCAAAGATCCACTTTAAAGACTACATTACTCACATGGTAGCCAGTCGACTGTGCCTGTTGGTCAAGGTTCTCAGATCTCCACATGGACCTTCCCTCTACACAGCTCACCTCAGAGCAAATGACTCCAGAGAAAGTCAGCAAGAGTCAAGATGGGAGCTGCAGTGTCTTTGTCATCTAATCTCGAGCTGCTACTCCACAGCACTGCCAGACTTGATTAATTAGAAGTGAGTCATTAAATGTTGCCCACACACAGGGAAGGAAATTAAGCTATTTCTCAGATGAAGGCTTATCAAAGAATTTGTGGACACAGCTTTAAAACCTTGCCTTCCCCAATTCTCAGCTTTTGCAGGAAGAGAAAGAACATAAAGTAGATTTATTCCTCTTCAGCTGGTTCACACACTAGTAAAACTGATAAAAACAGATGAAAGCTCTCAGGCTCTGTCCCATCCTTCACTGATGGTTCCTTTTATTTTCCCACCGCCCCTCCTCTGCATGCCTTTGAAGGCTAGATGCTTCCATCTGCTCAGGGCCTCTTCTTTATGTTCACGCTCACCTTACAGCTTCATCCAATACCACACTTTATATACCATCTCCATTCTCATCATTCTTCTATTTCTGTCTCCAGCCCTGACCTTGCCTTTCAATTTCAATTTTATATATGCAGCTTCTCCTTGACACTTCCACATAGAACACATCAATTTCAAACATACCACAGCTAAAATGGAACTCTTGAGTACGCTGCTTCTCTTCCAGCCTACTCATTTTTAGTGAATCTACCTACCTGCTTAAATTCTTCCTGTCTCATAGCTGAATCCCAGACTAGTCTTGTTAGCATCTCTTTCAAAATTTAACTTAATCTTTCTCAAATTTCTCTATATCTACTGCTAACACCCTAGCTCAACCTACCACTATTTACCACCTGGAGACCTTTAAGAGTACTCCAGTCCTTTCTCCCTTACCTTTCCCTTCCTCTCTTTTTCCTTCCCTCCCTCCCTCTCTCCCTCTTCCCTTCCTTTCCTTCCTTCTCCATCCCCCTCCCTCCCTCTCTCCCTCTTCCCTTCCTTTCCTTCCTTCTCCATCCCCCTCCCTCCCTGCCTCTCTCTCTTTTCCTTTTTTCTAGGTATTTCACTATTCTTTGTGCATTACAACCATCATGCTATTTTGAAAAGTAAATCAGTACAGTTTACTCATTAAAAATTCTTGTGGCCTTTTATTTCATTTAAAATAGATCCAAACTTGATGTGACAGTTTTTTTTAAATATATGTTCCTTTTCTCTGCTGACTAGCAAGACATACTTGCATTATTTGTATTTCCTCTTCCATAAGCACAGACTGTGTGCATATGTACTTCTGTGTTTATGGATATATATATATATATATATATATATATATATATATATATATGTGTGTGTGTGTGTGTGTGTGTGTTGGTGCCTCCAGTATGAGTTAGTGTAGCAAGTGTGTGGATATGCCTGAGTGTGTTTCTTGAGTTTATGCGTGCGTGTGTGTGTGTGTGTGTGTGTGTGTGTGTGTGTGTGTGTGTTTGTGTGCTCATATACATGGTGTGTATATCTGGTTACAGGGTCACTCTGACTGATAGGCTGTTTAGACAGAATAGGTAGTATAGACAGGGTTTTTGAGAATTCCCAGGGGTCTCATTTCTCTAGAGATTCATGAAATTTATGTGGTCCCCTGTCAAATGCAAATGTCTAGGGATTCACATTGTCATTGTACCTTCCTTTGAGTCATTGTAGTTGTACTGCCCTCCTTGCCACCTTGCCCATGACAGTCAAAGATAAGAATGTGTAGACAAGTCTCAGCAATGGAAACACCAGGGCCTTTGGTTTTTTTGGTGGGTAGCATGCTGGTTGTGGTGACATGCCCATGTATTATAGTCTACCCCTCACCAATAGGACTGGGCAACACCCGGAGTCAGAGAAGTCCCTCCCCAGTTCCTGTTGGGCATCTTCAGAGCCTCCTCAGCCTCTTGCTTTGAAGGTCCCCCTAATGATTGGTATTTTCCTTTTCATTCAGAAAGGTGAGCATACAAGCCTGTTCCCTGGAGATGCAGTCACCCCTCAGTAGGCACAAGCAAAGAGCAGTAAGAGTGTGCATTAGTGACTGTCTCCTGTCACACACAGTCACACAGGAGAGTGTAGCTAGAGTTTTCCTGCCTTGCCCACAGTCAGGACAAATCTTTGTCACCCGCCAGTCCCACAGCCACTCAGACCCAACCAAGTAAACACAGAGACTTATATTGCATACAAACTGTATGGCCGTGGCAGGCTTCTTTCTAACTGTTCTTATAGCTTAAATTAATCCATTTCTATAAGTCTATACCTTGCCATGTGGCTTGTGGCTTACCAGCATCTTCACATGCTGTTTGTCATGGCTGCGGCTGGCAGTGACCCCCCTTCCCTTCCTGTTCCCTCCTTTCTCCTCTCTGTTAGTCCCACCTATACTTCCTGCCTGGCCACTGGCCAATAAGTGTTTTATTTATTGACAAATCAGAGTAATTGGACATACAGACCGTCCCACAGCAGGAGAGCCTTCATTGACATCCCAGCTTTGAAAGCCAGCTTTGTCCTGGGTTTCTTTCCTCATATGTCCTGATTCAATGTCCCTTTGTCTCTCCTACTTTTTCACAGACATTCCTCATTCTACTTCTCTTTCAGGCCATACCACTTCTTCATTTCTCAGACTTTAGATTATTGCTGCAGGATTTGAGTGTGCTATTTTATATCCTATCATGTTGAGAAAATAGAAAACTCACCCATTTATCCAACCCCTAACCATGAACTTCTCCTTTAGCCCCTTCAGAAGATAGTTCAGTTCTGACCTGTGCTCAGAACCAAGTACTTCAACAGTTTTCTTCTCTTGCAGCTCTAGGTCTATCCAGGTTTTTACTTTGTGTGATTTGCTCAGCGAAGCAATGGTCACCAAAGCTCATCAACCTTTTTCAGTTCCTACTCTACTGAGCATTTCAGCAGGTCAGTGAAGTAACCCACTCATCTCAAAAACTTCCTCATGTCTTCTTGGCTTCCTTCTGTCACTCTGGACACCCTCACACTACTGTACAGTCCTTTCTGGTTCACTCCATGGAGCTCTCTCTTACTCTGCACCTTCAATACATTTCAACTTAAATTCCCCCTCTATGCTGCAGTTTCTGCATAAATTATTCTCAGACTTTCTTCTGGGACACACAATGCTGTATCTAGCTTGTTTTTTTTTAAAAAAATAAAGAAGAGATATTACTGGAATTGTTTTGTTTTGAAGCTTTGGAATAAGAGTCAGAACTCTAGGTGTCCATTTTCATCTTACAATATAGAATCAAGTGCTTTAAACATCCTAACTTCAAAATCTTGCCTGACAAATAGTCATGGTAAGTATATACTAATTCTTCTTGTCATTGCTATTATTTGTTCCTCCCGGATGACTCATGGACATAGTCAAAACAGGATTTCTGATCATATCAACAAATGACATTTTACTCTGTCAGTCACCTACTAAAATCAGACATTGATGACTTCCCTTTGTATCTCTCAAATGGACACTAATCATCACCCAGGATCCTTCACTTTGGTTCCAAACTGTCATGCCAATCACATAGTTCTCTCAGGTCCCACCTTAAATCAGCTGCACCTCACTTCTCACTTGAGTTCCTTACTGTAATGATTTCCAAATTGGTCTCCTGGCTTCATCTGCCCTTTCCTCAACTTGCTTTTGGGCACACAGCAACTAGGCTGAATTTTTAAAAGCATAAATTGGATCATGTCACTCCTCATCTCAAAATTTTTCCCATCAGACCAAGGACAAGCTCCAGTAGTCTTAGGTGGAAAGTTCAATAAGTTCATCCATGACAAGTATCCCATCCTATTTCTGATCCATAGGCACTGCTTCCTCCAGTCACTGCGAATTAGCTGCCCAGTCTTTTTAGGAAGTTCCAAAGCTTAGAAAACCTTTTATATTCTGCGGATAATCATTTTGTCTCTAGAATATGCCTGGAAAATTATTTCTCCCTGTTTAGATAGTGTCCACTTCATTTGACCCGAATGATCCAATTATTTATTCTTTAAAGAAAGCTTTTCTGAACTTAGGACTTTAACTGCAAATCCCCTTCCCAATGCATTTCATGGTGCCCATGAATTTTCATTATGTCATCACTAATTGCAATGATATGTTATCTCTCTATTTAATTGATTAATAGTTTTCCTAAATAGACACAAATGTTATAATGACATTGATAATATCTGCCTTGTAATTGTTTTAAGTGTCTAGAGGAGCATCTGTCTCAGATGAGGTACTTCGTATTTGCTGGATTGATAAAGTGAATGAGTAAAATGTGAATAATAACTGCTTCCTGGTCATCTCAGTGGTGCAGGCGCCACTAGTGTGCAATTCATATGTAAGTGGTCACAAGAGGCTCCCCTTCTTTTGCCCTTAAGTGATTAAATCTAGAATGGCAGGTTGCACCCAGCTTGAATAGTATTTCACTGTAGTTTTTCAGTAGAAAAGTTTTGTTGAGGAAGTGGATGGCCTTTGCTGTGGGAGCTTGGTCTGAATCTCCCCCCAAAGTGGCCTTGGGCCAGTAACTTCGCTTCTCTAGGTTTCAGTAATCCTTGTGTTGAAAATGGCTTTCTTAACACCATCTTACATGGGCATAGCAGAGAAATAAAATTAAAAGAAAGGCTTGCATTGATTGGTTAATTGATAAATGTTAACTGTTGTATTTCACTGAACAACCTTTATATTGGCACTTACCTAGGAAAGGGACATACACAGGAAACAAGGCTGATATACCAGTGATTTACTTATCTGTCAAAATTTTGGCTGAAATTATTAAATGTTTGACCTTGGGCAATAGAGATGTAAAAGCATTTAAAAGCTGTGAATGCTATTCACCAATAGATTGCTTCTTTACATTCTAGTGGTAACTGTATGTGTGCTTCTCAGGTCTGCAATGAGGTTGGTGGTGGATTACTTCAGCTCTCATGTGCCTTTCCTACTAGGATCATTCTCATTTACATGTCATACAGCCCTGAATTTCCATTTGATTGTTGATGTGAACATTCTAGATGTTTTTATTTTCCCCAGGATGTATCTTACTATAGATTATTGTGCTGTGGATATCTCTCTATATAAATAAAACACTGATGGCCAGTGACCAGGCAGGAAGTATAGGCGGGACAAAGAGAGAGGAGAATTGGGGAAACAGGAAGAAGGAGGAGAGACACTGCAGCCACCGCCAGGACAAGCAGCATGTAGAGACTCTGGTAAGCCACCAGCCACGTGGCAAGGTGTAGATTTATAGAAATGGGTTAATTTAAGATAAAAGAACAGTTAGCAAGAAGCCTGCCACGGCCATACAGTTTATAAGTGATATAAGCGTCTGAGTGATTATTTTATAAGTGGATTGTGGGACTGCGGAGCTTGGGGAACCTGGAGAGAAGCTCTCCAGCAACAAATGGTGCCCAACGGCTTGAGTTTCCACCTTAAACCTGAGAATATTTAATAACCAATTCTAAACAGAGCCAAAACCAGGTTCCTGCTTCTTGTCTCATACGGACAGCTAGACGCTGCAAAACACAGGTTTGAACACTGGCGGGTTCCTGGTGTGTGCGTTTGACCGGCAGTATGGCAGAAATGAGGCGTCTGCCAGCGGCACATTACGCTCTGTGGTAGATTTAGTCTTTACTAGTATTTAAAGAGAGAGAGAGAGAGAGAGAGAGAGAGAGAGAGAGAGAGAGAGAGAGAGAGAGAGAGAGAGGTTTCTGGACTACATGCTGCTTTGATAAAAGCTTAGACCCACTATTTCTGAGACTTGATGACTCCCAGAGCTGGCGGAAAACGTACCACTGCCATGTTGGGAAGCTGAAGTGGGCGGAGCCAACAGCCGCAGCGCTGTTTCAGGCTTAGAAGGATGCAGTTTAAAGCAATAGGCTCATAAAAAGACTGATTCAGATAACATCGTTTACAATGTGTGTAAAATATATGTAGGCTTGAAAGAGACAAAAAAATTAATGTAAAAAGCCACGTAAAGATGAATATTACACAGACAATCTGGATTGTGTTGTCTTTGGGATTTTTAACTGCAAAAAAAAACATTTGATCAAAAAAGATGTTGAATTAAACCAATATGTGTATTTTAAGGGTAACTTGACTTCAAAATTTGGATTTAAGGATATGTTGCTTTGGAAAAGAGGTTCTGCTTTTGTTTCCACAGAAAGCCAGAGGCTATGGATTTGTTCCATATTAAGATACATCAGGTTTGACCAGCCAAGACCCCCTGAAAGATATCCGATGACATCATGGCCCAGATGATCCAACATCTAGAACGGTTTCAAGGCAACTGGCTCCCACAATACAGCCTCAAGGACTACCCCATAGGCCTAAAATTTTCTTTTGCGTCCCCATAAGATACAGCGCCCCCCTCCAGCAGGAAGTAGTAAGAGATGCTACGCCCAAATTCCCAAATATACCAAGCTGGCTTTAGAGGTGGAATTGGCTCACTCCCCCTCTAAACCCAGACATATTGCTTAAAAAAAAATGGTTAAGAGATTCTTGTGTCCCAAATCAGAAGAGCCCTCTGGTGTGGGACAGAGAAAAACCAATATTTTTATTTAAAACAGGTTGATTATAAATGTGATCTCTTTCTAAAAAAGAAAAAGGGGATATGATTAGATATATAGGAGGATATGGAGATGATAAGATAAAAGGGTAGATTAATGAACCTACTTTTTTTTTTTTTTTGGTTTTTTCGAGACAGGGTTTCTCTGTGTAGCTTTGCGCCTTTCCTGGAGCTCACTTGGTAGCCCAGGCTGGCCTCGAAATCACAAAGATCCGCCTGCCTCTGCCTCCCGAGTGCTGGGATTAAAGGCGTGCGCCACCACGCCCGGCTACCCTTTGAACCTACTTTTAAAGAAAAACTTTTTTAAAATGTTTTACATTGGTGTGGATTTTGGTTTGTTGATACGGGCTTGGGGTTGGTTTTGTTATACTGTATATATATATTTCTATTCTTGTTTGAGGTATTGTGTTTATGTAACTCATTTAAAATTGTAATGGATAATTAAAAATAGATTAATAATTAGTCATCTATGATAATCATATTTGTAGCCATGTTAGTTAAGTCTTCTAGGTATACATAGATATATTTCAGATAGATAGGTAATCTTCAAACACTTCATAGACCTAGAGAATATGGCATTTAAATAACTTAAAATTCTGTTGACGTGAGACACAATTGCTCCTGGCTGCACCAGTTGATCCCGAGAGAATGTTGGGCTTCTAAGACATTTCCATTTGGAAGTTTGTCTTTTTGGCACAAAATGGCCTACTGGGCAAAGAACTGCCCTTGCCTTGATGGCTGACAGTACAAATGCAATGCTGTCCTTTCTGGACAAGCAGGACACAAGGAAAGCGACCACTGTACTCTGCCAAGACAGGGTAAGATGGTCTTTCAGAAATCCTGCTTCTGAAAGTGGTCTGTCACATACTCTAGGCCTGTAGCCAATTTAAATGCACCAACAATGCTGAGAAACATTAGGTGACTGTCCAGGCTGCCAGCTGTCTTGGTCTACTCTTGCAAGATTCTCGAAAGTTGCTTGCATCCATCTACCATTTCTCAGATACCATTATGTTCCTTCTCAGGTCTTTGATGTGGTTAAAGACTAGATAGTTTTAATTTTCTCAATATGATAAAAGATAAGTTAGATATAAAACTTTAAACTCACAAATATAAGATAGATAGGACATCTTTAATATTGTAACTGCAATTCTTGCTCGATAATTGTTTTGTTATATGTAATTTTACCGTGTTAAAGTTAAAACCTTCCTTTTTAAAAAAAGAAGAAAAGGGGAAGTGCTGTGGATATCTCTCTATATAAATAAAACACTGATGGCCAGTGACCAGGCAGGAAGTATAGGTGGGACAAAGAGAGAGGAGAATTGGGGAAACAGGAAGAAGGAGGAGAGACACTGCAGCCACCGCCAGGACAAGCAGCATGTAGAGACTCTGGTAAGCCACCAGCCACGTGGCAAGGTATAGATTTATAGAAATGGGTTAATTTAAGATAAAAGAACAGTTAGCAAGAAGCCTGCCACGGCCATACAGTTTATAAGTGATATAAGCGTCTGAGTGATTATTTTATAAGTGGATTGTGGGACTGCGGGGCTTGGGGAACCTGGAGAGAAGCTCTCCAGCAACATTATTGCAAACTACTTGGGGTCCAAAACAACAACACACTACAGATACTGCTGAAAGAGGATTTTTGGTATTATTCTGCTCCTAGCATCTGGAATACACATCTCACTCACAAAGAAGATGGATAAGAGGAATTGCTACACAGTGTGATTTTCAGTAGATCCTTTAGTCTTAGCTGAAATGTCATATAATGATCATCGTAAGAGAGGGCGAAAGTTCATCATCTTTAGATACTTTCCTGAAATTTGCTTAATTTATTTCTTGGACTTGTGCTGTTTATGAAGGAAACATACACCTTTCTTGAGCTGTGCTTCATGTTTTTTGATATTTAGGGCACATACCAAATCATCATTGAAGGGACTTTGTCGCCTTTATCTAGATGTGTCCTTAGTCCTCCATGAAGTATCATGTACAGCAATTAATGAGGGACAGTGAATGTGGGTTTTAGACAGCTGTGACCCTTATAAAAGACAAAATCCAAAGAATGTTACTTAACCAGGTTAGAAGCTCATAAACTTATTTAGTGAAAAACTATTTGATATTTTGGTTATTTGATATTTGTGTTCTTTAATTTCATAGTCCCGAAATAGAAGTTTAGGTTTTACAACATCACCATCAGATGTACTTACCTTAAATTTTAAAACAAATAAATCTAAGAGACTGATTATATTTTAAGAAAACCTTCTTAACATAAAGGATAAATTGGTGATCATAAAACAAATTCCATGATTTTTGGTAGGCTTTTTTGTTTTGGCATTCTTTGTCTTATTGGTTTTGTTTGTTTAGATTTTCGTGTGTGTGTGTGTGTGTGTGTGTGTGTGTGTGTGTGTGTGTGACTGTGTATGTTAGAGAGAGAAAGCACATGAGAGAGTGCATAAAGTTAGGTAGCTAAAGAGATGGGGAGAATCTGGGAGAAGTTGAGAAAAAGGGAATCAAAATATATTATATAAATATATACAAATATATATCAAAATATATTATATAAAATACTTTAAAATAAAAAGGTAGTATTTTCAATTCAATAAACAGTGGTGATTCTCTTTTTCATATGTGTCTTCATCAGTCATTTCCACTTTAGCTCCTCTTTTAGTCGTTAGTGCAGGTTTCAGGCTCCCGGGAGTTTCATCTTCAGAGAAAAGCTAACACTGTTCAGTAATATTACAGATGCTACTTTAAATAGCTTCTTTTAGAGAAGTACATTAAAAAGCCTAGTATAGACATTATCATATGATAATTTTCTACAACTGAGAAAGAAAACAAAACCCTAGAACGTGTAATGGTTTCTAGGAAGAAGACTTTTTTTTTTAACCCAGATCCATTTCACATTTTTCAGGCTGTACATTATGTTGGGACATCTCATTCTGCCTGTCTAGATTTGTATATGTAGTACATATGTGTGTATAAGATTTGTGTATGTAGTACATATGTGTGGATAAGATTTGTGTATGTAGTACATATGTGTGTATAGTTTGTCTGTGTACACAGTTCTTCACTGCTTTCTTTAGAGCTTTTTCCTTCTAAGTTTTATTTGAGACATGAAAGACAGATATTTCATGATAAAATGATTGAAAATAGAAACATATATATAATAAATTTCTCAAACACTCATATTTTTGTCATGTGAATTTATGTATCTCTTTTATGAGGAATTCACCGACTGTTTAAATCAGTATATTTGGCTTCCTCTCATAGTGTACAAAATAGGTTTTTGTTTTGTTGATTTTTTTGGTTTTCTGAGACAGGGCTTCTCTGTGTAGCTTTGCACCTTTCCTGGAATTCATTCTGTAGCCCAGGCTGGCCTCGAACTCACAGAGATCCACCTGGCTCTGCCTCCTGAGAGCTGGGATTAAAGGCGTGCTCCACCATCGTCCGGCCAAAATAGGTTTTTGAAATTAAGCTTTTATGACATATTTTGGACACGCAATATATTTTTCTCTTTTGAAGTAATATACAAACATATCTAATTGGAAACTCAGAGTGTTAGTCATCCCTCATCTTATTCCATCTAATGCTCATATTTGAATTTATCAACTAACACTAAGGTCTATTGAAAAGCCATATCAAAGCCTATTACTGTAGATGCTTTATAAAATATATACATGTATAAAAAGAGTTTAAATGGAGTTACCATATGATGAGGGAGACAATACCCTCACTAGACATCATATGCTACTAAACAAAAGCTCAATAGTAGGGATGGGTTACATCTTTTTGAGATGTTTGCAAAAAAAAAAAAAAAAAAAAAAAAAAAAAAAAAAAAATGGTCCCAAAGGGACCAACTGCTCCCCCCAAACATTGCAGATTGTTGCCAATGCTTCTGTTTACCTTCCATAACCCAATGTTAAGACCCTATTGCTGAAGACACTACATACTTAAGGCATGGAAAAATCTAGCTGATACTCAACTGGAAGCTTCACTCCTATGGCTAATCTTCATAGTGCTATGCATGTTACCAGAGGTGAAAAGTAATCATCAATTTCATCTAACTATGAATTCTTCTATTTATAATAACCTACTTGCAAGCTGGGTTTACTGATGCAAAAAATGTTAGGGGAGTACCCAACTATTTTTTAAATGGATTTAACTTTCATTCCATGAGATAGGACCTATGCCTAATACCGTTAATAAGAACAAGAACACCAGACTAGATAGACCATAGGCACTGGGGGAAAACTTAATATTATTCCAATAAAAGAACACAACAATAAAAAAACACCTAGTGACATATTGTTATATCCATGTATCCTGTGCATTGGTTAAATCTCATCAGAGAAGTTTGTTCTTGCAGTGAAGGGTAATTGACACAGAAACCCACAACCACACAGTGTGCAAAGTGAGAAACTTTGCACACTCATCACTAAATGAGATGTTTTCATCAAACCACAAGGCTCAGGGATCCATGTGGAAGAAGAGACAGAAAAAGACAGTGGTGGTAGGTGGCTTGAAGGAAACAACATTTTTCAGGCCCAGCAGAGCTGATGTACATATGAACTCACAAGGACTATGGCATCATGTGTAAGACTTTCATAAGTTCAAGCTAGACAAAGTCCCAGCATGGAGAAGGGGAGTTGGTCCAACTCCTAGTCAAGGAACTATTTGCAATTGACAGCTGATGAGAGAGGGAAAAATCACACTATCACACTACAAGGCAGGCCTTGTGTATGTGGGCATGTATGTGTGTGCTTTAAGTATTTTTGAGAGATAAAGAGCACCAAGTTGGGTGAGTATATAGCAAGGATGGATATGACAGGCATTGGGAAAGGGAAAGAATATGATAAAAATATATTGTATGAAAAATTTAAAATAGCAAAAGAATTATAGTCTTAAAAAAGAGAAAACAATGGGTTTTCTGACCATTTGTATTTAAATTTTGAATACGGTTCAGAAGAGTTAAAAATATTTAATCAGAACCAGAGACATTCAATCACAGAAACTAAACATGTCTCTGATTTTTGCCCCGAATCTCAGTCTCCAAATTGAGTTCATTGTAATCTCTTCCACATTTGCTAAAAATTTGTCTGTCATAGTATAATTAGAAGAAATAGCTAATACAGAGAGGTACTGTAGTGAATTAATTTTAGTCACTCTTACAAAATTAGTAAGTCTATATCTAATTATAAATAATTTCATCAAAATCTAACTAAATTCTGGGAATTTTTGCTAATAAATTAAATTCTAATCCCAAATCACTCAAGGCTTCATAGCTTGGATCCTTGAAAGACTTTCTGGGTTCCAGTTCTTTGAGCCACTCATGACTTAATTATTTGGCTCTTCTATCCTTGGGTGAATAGATGCATTTTGTTTCAGAGAGTGGCACCTTCCAATGTATCTCCTTTTTATATGTAGTATGCACTTATGCTAGAGTTTACTTCATAGATAATCCTAGTGTGGAAAATCATCCAGAAATGATAGTTCTCTTTCTGAATGCAATTTTGAGAAGTCATATCTTTATAGAATAAAAAAATTTTATAAAACTATAATTTGTCAGATCAAATTTATATAATTTATTATCTGGATTGCACAACAATAAGCTGTATGCAACATGTGTTCTCACATGCATGTCTTTTAATGTTAACTACACCTCAAAGATTCATGTCAAAGAAGTTTTGGGGAAAATACAATGAGTAATAAATTTACCATTTGAGTGGTAGAAAGGGAAAGGTTGAAAGGGAGGATAAAGAGAAATTATTATTAGGCTAGTGTTATTTTTGAGCATAAAACAAGAAAACGATGAAGCCAAAAGAAGAAGTTTTATGGCAGGCAGTTACCTCCCAAGTACCATTTAAAAAGGTACATTAAATTTCCTACAGTTCCCTATAAATCAAATGCCTGTGTTTACACTTTATTGAAGCTTTTTTATTTTATTAGGGACAAATAAAATTTTTGAATTTCTTTGTAAAGATGGAAACAACCAGGAGTATTTTAACTTTACCATATTTATTCAGAATGCTGAGGGATGCAGTTTTGCTCGGCAGGGTCTCTTAGTGCCTCATTTTGCATGTGGTATTAGATGCCAATAGATCCTTTGCGGACATTCTCTGAAATTTTCTGCAAGGCTTTAGGAAGTTAGAAATGGTAGTAAAGTGGAGAAACCAAGGTTATTTATATAATTTTAGAATATTTATATTCTTCTATCCCAAGCCTCTAGGATGTAGACTGTAATTGCACAGTTGGTCGGAGACTTAGAAAGTTTTGACAGTTTTTACTTCAAAATGAAAGCAAGGTGATCTAACACAGTCTTCTCCATTCCCATTGACACACATACTGATACACTGTCATGGGTTTCCTGAGAAAATCTTTGTTATTTAGAACAGTATTGCATAGCTACTTTTCATTTTACTTGAATTTGCCAATAGTGAATCCAGAAGCAGTTCTTAGCAGCATACTTTTTTTTTTTTTGAGGTGAAGAACATTTCTGGATTGAGAAAAAAGAAAGAAAAAATGATTATCTCTCTTGATAACGTTTGCATTTAGAAGAACTATGGCATCACAATATTTCTACACAACAGAACCATTCACAGAGCAACATGTTTCAATTAAAAATGTTATATATTTTTAATTAGGAAAAATCCAGACTTGTTATTTCTCAGTTTTGGGATTTTCTGCAGTTACCTCGTGGGTGGGTATATTGTTTTTACATTTTCATGGTTATTATAGTTCATCATTATTTAGTGCTCAATGTGAATCTATTTTAACAGCTGTATACTGAAAAGAGCATGTTAGGGTTTGAGTTCTATGATTTGTGCACTGATTTCTTACCAGGTTGACTGTGAGGGCACAAATACTGTAGGGTTAGCTTGAGTCTTATATAACATTGTCAAGTACATAATATTTTACCTTAATTTTCATATATTCTGATATAAAATCTTCCATCCCTCCAAGAAGGCATTTTAATAGGGAAATCTGAGGAACTGTTGAAGCCAATTCAAAGTTCTTTCAACTTTCTCACGTGTCTTTTTTGCAGTTCTTAGGACTTATCCCGTACTGTGTTGTCTTAGGTTTTATTCTCTGCTGTGCATGGAGTCAGACTCTCTTTGAATCTCTGAGAGTAATTACTAAAAACTGATAATAGGTTAAGATGCCTTTTGGTGTTTTAGTTTGTAACTCCAACAAAGCAATTGACCAGATTAAAATAAAATGTTAAAAATGTTGGCTCATCAACTAAAATTGAATAAAAGTCTGCTTTTTTACTACGATTTAGTCCCCAACACGCTCCTCTCCTCTCCTCTCCTCTACCAGTGTTCTTCCAAATCTGCCTCTGGTTCTTTGGCTTCGCTCACGCCATGTGCTCTGCCAGCTCTTCCCACGCTTTGGAGTTGCCATAGATGATCTGGATCCATATTTCTGTTGCGTTCTGGATAGGCGCTTCTTTTTAGATGTCCTACCAGCTCATATATGTCTATAAGATTAAGTATAAACTCATTTGAGGTATGCTGTGAGGAATCCCAGCAGCATAATTACCATTGGAGAAAATCTAATTCTAATAACTGCTTTTATATTCTCTGAAACTATGATATTAAATGTGGAGTAGCAACCCAAGGAAAGGGTATTCTTTTTCCCAATGATCAAACCTCTGCCTCTGTTTTGGATTTGTTTCCTTTTCCTGGGTTTTCTCTGAATAAGCAGGAATCCATGTGTTGACCTTTTGCCCATGGTAGAAAAGGAACCATTGCCTACACAGAGACGGTTTCAATAGCATGGTGGAATGATCCGAGAAAGGACTTTAAAGAAAATTGTTTACATATAGTGCTTCTCAGGGAAATGTCTTCAGGAGATTGAGGCAAAATAGTGCTTGAATATGCCAGAACTTTGCAGTATAGGCTTGTTTGTAGCATGGAGACATAGATGCATCCAGCCATTGCCACTATGTAATTCCTACCTTCCCCTCCTTTTGTTGAAAATAGATTTTTTTCTAATACAATACATTCTGATAAGATTCCCCTCCCTACTCCTCCCAGTTCTTTCCCAGGGTTCCACCTCTCGTTACAAAACAAACAGGAGCCAGAAGGTGGTGGTGCACGCCTTTAATCCCAGTACTCGGGAGGCAGAGGCAGGTGAATCTCTGTGAGTTTGAGCCAGCCTGGTCTACAGAGCGAGATCCAGGATAGGCACCAAAACTACACAGAGAAACCATGTATCGAAAACAAACAAACAAACAAACAAACAAACAAACAAAGAACAAATCAGAAGGAAAAGAACTCAAGAAAAGGCACCTGAAAGAGAATTAGACCCAGAGACATACTTGTTCACACAGTTAGGAATCCCATAAAAACACCAAACCAGAAGCCATAACATAAATGCAAAACATGTAGGATAAACACACAATAAAACAAACATAAATGAAATAAAATTTATAAAAATGTCCTCACAGACATTGTGGGACCCAGAACCTCCAATGATCCCATTGAGTTCTGTTGGCTGTTGGGTCTAATTTCTTCATTGTTATTTCTCTTAGTGCTCAACACAGTGTCCAGTTTGTAATACATATTCAGGACATTGAGTTATGAGTAGAATGAATGGAATATGCCTAATGAATTTCTGTAGAAAATACAGAAGAAGAAATGACTAGGGAAAGGAGGAAGCAACCAGAGTAATTAATGCCTGAAGAGAAAAGAAGGAAATGTAAAGTGAGCAGTAAACAGCAAAACATTAGAAAATGTGGGCTGATTTCATGGGAAAACCTTTGCTTGAAATGTAACTACTACAAACATGCTTTATTATATAATGTATGTTATATCATATATGTTAAATATTAATAGCTTAGAAATAAAACAATGATTTGATAATAAAGGGTATTCTCTTAAATGCAACTAGCTGAGATAGAAATAGTTTAAGTTCTTATTTTTAGTGAAAAATGGTCTGTCTACACAGTTGTATTGAAAAATCTGTGGAGGTTCGTTCACACTGCAATAACTATCCTTACACTGAGTTAACAAAGCAAACACTGCAATAACTCTTCAGGGAAGGAGCATGTCTATCTTATGAGACTCAGAGGACTCGTGTTTGATATCAAGAACTGTTTTTATTCTTTTGAGCAGTGTTGCTGGCAGACATGAGTATAACTCCCCAGAGGCTATTTCCAAGCGATTGTTGTGACTAAAGTGAAGGGAAGAGAGATGCAATGAACCCTTTTAATGCAAGACTGATACCTCAGGAAGTCACAGCCCATCATGGAAAATAATTAACAAGAATATGGATACTGTATACCCCAAGTGATAATATACAGAAAGCGAAAATTAGTCTCTCTACTAAGTAGCTTGTCTCTTTTCCTTCTAAAAATTCATTAAAAATTTAATTTCTCCCTTTTGTCTCCTCCAGGATATTGAAAAGGCTGCCAGTACATGCATATATTTTAAACAGGGATGAGCTCCCTCGTTGTCTAATACAAAGTGGTCATTCCTGAAACTATATACACAAACAATAGAAATGGACTCTGTAGATTGTATTTATATATTTGCCCATATATGAGTGCAACAGTAATCAGAAAGAGGCTATCAATTTGGGGGGAGCATGGGAAAGGTTAGAGAGCCTGGACATGGGAGGGGCTTGAGGGAAGAACGGGAAAGGGTCGTGATGTAATTATATTTTAATTGAAAATGTGAAAATTATAATACATTTTAAGACAAAACTTTATGCCTGTCATCTATGTATCTCATATCTCTCATCTGTCTGTCTATCTATCTATCTATCTATCTATCTATCTATCTATCTATCTATCTATCTATCTATCTATCTATCTATCCGTCTGTCTATCTATCTATCTATCTATCTATCTATCTATCTATCTATCTATCTATCTATCTATCTATCTATCTATCTATTTATCTATCTGTCACCTTCTATCTTTCTATTGGTCATTTATCATCTATGTACACACATAACTAGAGACATATAAATCACCCATTTTCCTACCCTAAACTCCTCTTTGACTAAGAATTGAGCTGAGGTCCGACTAATGCTGGCCCTTCAATGCTTCACTTTGCTTGCTATGAGCAAGAGTGGGAAGTGTGTACGTAGTTTAAAGTCTGGGCTTTCTAAGTTTTTTTTTTTTTCCCCATAAAGTCTCTTCCTGGTGGCCCACTGTCCCACTGTTGAAAAGCTATTGTCTTAACCAGTTTAGATTATGGTGAACTACTGAGGGTTTTTTTTTTTTTTTAAGTCTGTATGAGTGTAGGATTCTCTTAGATTTATTATGAGTGTGAGACATCTTTGGAAAGGAATTACATCTAAGAAAAAAAGGGCCACAGTCAACCATATTGTCCTGTTCAAGCATGCACATGTTTTATTTAAGTATTCTCCAAAATTCTATTTTTCCAGCATAATGCAGATATTATGCTATCCTTTGAAATAAGATATATGAATTTCAAACAAAATTGTCAAAAACAATGACCTTAGCTACTCCGTATGATACACAGAAATAATTACATGTCACTTACAATACAGATGCACTTAACACAGTCATCAATAATCATTCACCACCATCACAGTACAGTTTTAAATCACCTAAAACATCAAAAGTTTTTTTAATTTCTTTTCTATGAAAATCTGAAGAAATTAATAATTTGTGATAAATGACAATTCAAAAGAGGAAGAATAATTATCAACCAAAATCAACTAAGTGTATTTCATTTATTTGTACTACTAAGAACATGAAAATAGAACTTCTTATTGGGAATCAAAAGATGTTAAGTGTTCCTGATTGTATTTTCCTTAGTCTATATTTTAAAAGGTTTGTCAATAAATGCCATCAAAGAAGTTTCACTATATATTTGCTCTAGAAGCATAAAGTGACAAGAGGCTGGTGTTAATAGAATTGTTAATATTCACGCCGGAGGAAGATTAGTAACTTTTAAAAAAATGCACGAGGAATAAAGCCAGGTCTTTCCAAGAGAAAGCTGAGTTCTCCTTCCTGTCACTCAGCTGTTGATGAAGATCTACTGTGTGCCTAGCACAGTTCTAGAAGCTATTCTATAAACGGGAACCGATGACTTCTGGCTTTACCTGAAAATAATTGGATTAATTCCTTTTTATGGTAAATTGTGATAAGCATTTCAAAATCTCTATGACAGAGGAGTAATCATTAACTTTTTCCATGTATAGAAACTAAGCTTTCGTTCTTACAGTGGTGGTTTGGAATGAACAAAACTTTTCATGACATAAAACTTTTTACACTGTCACGTGCAGACATGTCTGCGGATATTTAAGGGTGAAAAGATAGCAAGACTTTTCACTTCAATATACATAGTGGTCAGCTTCACATCATCACACTCCTGTCCTAATTTTGCAGAGAACTTTGTGCCTTGTGATACACAGGGTCTTTTGAGATAAATTGCTGCTTTCTTGGATGGCATCAAAAGCCTGCTCTCATTAAATATTGCTATATGAAGCACTTCAGTTTACCTCTGCATTTCAGGTGTTCTCAAATGTATTCAAGATCTGAAGCAATAGAAATAACACACTGAGACAGATTCTGCGATCATCCATTCTGTGACTGTTAGTCCCACCTAACTCCTCTCATGAAACACATAAGGGTGTTTCCAGGGTCTGCGTTTTCCTCAATAGTGAGAACACTGGAGACGGTTCATGTCAACTCCTTTACTCTAGTTTTTGTCAAGGGGATTGATGACAGTCTACTTATAATAACCAGTTGGGAAATACAAAAGCAGGAAACTTTTTTTTTTTTAACTACAGTAAGTACTAATCCTGTCATTAGTGAGTAAACCGGAGAGAAAGACACTAGAGAGATCTAGGAACAGATGATGCACTGGGTCACTGGAATACAGTGGACCAAAGAATACTACCAAAAACATTCATGACACAATAGTTTTGGATTAAAAAGTCGCCTAAAACCTGGCCACACCAGAATGTTTTCTATGAATGTGGCTCTTACTGTATCTATGAATATATGGAGAGTCCAAAAAAAAATTCCTGATTCCTGATACAACAGATATAGAATGAATTATTGCAGTTATAACAATGACTAGGTGCAAGGTTAAACAATAATTAATACTGAACTATCCAAACACTTTAGATTTACTAGTGTGCATCCCCATGAGAAACACTGCAGTGCTAAAAGGAGTTTATTTGCACAGCCCACCGTGGAACATGGACAATCAGCTCACTGTAAGTGCACAGAAAGTTCCCCTTTCTACAGGTATAGTTTATCATGCCTATTCTGAAGACAACATAAGGAAACTGAGATCACTGCTCCAAAGAATTCTAGCATGCATTAGGATGGTTTCCTTCAGTCCATACAAATGGATCGTATGAGTTTGTTCATCTACGATAATCTTCACCAGAGCCAATGTTCATGGTTTTAACAGGAAAAATTTTTATCAAAATGTTTTCCATATTTTTTTTGTTTTGCATTCAACTGGAACATTATGTTCAAAGATTCATTTTATTTGTTTTATTAAAAAAGAGTTCTGATCATAAGAAGCATCAATAGGTGGCATTTCATTGTGCTCATTCACAAAGTCAAAGGGTCACAGAGACTTCCTCTGTGAGCAGGTTGAACTCTGTCTTGAAATGCCATTTGCTGTTTTGATTCACATCCTCAACTTTGAAAGCTTTATTTTTTTTTCACTTCCAACCTTCACTTTGCTGTCTTAATCTGCAAAAAAAGGGTTATTATTTCTTCTTTCTTCTACTTTAGATTCTTTCCATATTCAGGGCTCCGATTCTCTTAGACCTGTGACAAGGTCTGTGTCTTACAAAGCAGACACCCTGACGATATTTCCTCCTGAGTACTCAGGAGACTCCGGCCTGTCGTCACCTTCTGGTGTGGTTACTGGAGGTGTTGGGATGCTTATTATTGCTGTGGTCACGTAAGGTTGTTCACAGTTTAGTTTAACGCACTCTTCCATTTTGGCATTTAAGCTGGATCGGCTGATGAGGGAGAAAAGTAGGTTTGAACAGGTTAGGCTATTTATTAAAAACTTTTTTCTTGTAACTGAAGAATGTATATTTTACTACTAATAAATAACATTTAAATATATAAGAAATATCACATTTACAACATTTTAATATATATGATCTTAAATGCTAGTTAATTAAAATGAGTTATATTCTTAAAATCATGCTCAACTTAGTTCAATCGTTTCTCAAAGTATGTTCTATACAAATATAAGGAAAAGGGCTCAGATAACAACTATATGTCTGGGATGAGCAAAGTGAAATAGTTTCTTTGGTGAGAACTTTGAAAGGCTTAAAGGTGCCAACATGGAATGTCATTCCATAGAGATTTTATAATATTTCTGGCCATAAAATCTTAGGGGTGGTGTTTTTCTGAAATGTACAGTTCCTTGAAAGTACCCCACTTAATGATGGTCATATGTTAAGAACCTCAAAATAATAGCTCTAAGTATCTAAAACCTGAAGTTTTCTATACGTGATAGTGTTATGGCAAACCTCCCATGAGGACAAGGAGGAGGGAAGAGCAGGGGTTCCATGTTGGGTGTCTTCCTGGTCACTCTCCACCTTATGTATCGAGACATGTATTGAGATCTGCTGACTCACCAATTCCAGCTAGTCTAGCTACCTAACTTGTCCCCAGGATTGCCTGTCTCTGCCTCCCAATTGATAGGATTATATGCACTTGCAATGAATGACCGGCTTTTATGTGGATTCTAGGGGATCTGAACTCAAGTCCTTAGGCCTCCATGGCAATCAATGTATCCAACAAGCCATCTCCTCTGCCTTTTAATGCCACTTTGACCCTTATTGGATATGCTTGTTCTGTTTTTTTTTTTTTTTTTTTTTTTTTTCCCAGTTTTGTCTCCCTGGTTTCCTTGGAACTGGGACTTAGAGGTGACAGCAGATGTGGTCTATGACTCAGGACAGGCATTTACATAGTACAGTTCAATTCCAAGTACCTGTTGGATAGCGGAGTTCTCTCTACACATCTGATCTGAATTGTACTGAGTTCTTGCACACTGCCTCTATGACTTCCCGACACATTGGCGTTAGGAATGCGGAACGTTTTTTTGTGTCGCCGTGAGCAGCAAGTGCTGGTGACCCCTTGTTGTGAAGACATAGAGGGACTGTGGCTTGAAGGACGATTAACTGTGGCAACTTCCATGCAGCTTTCTTCGAAGACTTGCTCATCCACAAACTCATGGTTCTGTGGGAGAGTTGTGAGAGAATGTGAAGAAAGCAGATAAATGATTTTTTAATTTGAAAGAGATTAAGAGATTAAATATCATTATTTTAAAAATTGGTTAGACTTGATCCAATAGGTAAGTAACATGACTGTCCAAAACACTAAAATATCAAAGTGAAAATTCCTTGAGGGGAAATTTTTGTGGAAAAGAATCTTTATAGCTAGATCTAGAGATTGACATGGGCAAGCTAATCCAGTGTTTATTACAAGCCAACATTTTCTTTTTTTTTACAAATATCATTTGTTACCTTAAGCATAAAATCAGGATGTTATGCATAAAAAACACCAAAAATCTTAAATGAATATAAATAATAACCACAAGGAATTTATAAACTCATAGTGACTTTACTAGGCAAACTAAACTTATAAAAAGAGACTACTGCAATAGAATGTCTTAAGTTAGACTGCTTACTATATATTAACAAATACCTTCATGTATTACAGAAACATTTTTAATTAGAAATCAAGAAACCTCAGGCATTTCCATTTCTTTTGATGCTACCCTAAAATTCTCAATATATAGAAAATTATTATTTTTTAATAAATAATGTAATAGATGTACGTATCTCACAAGAGATTAGTTCCAAGCTTTTGTGGTCTCTTTTCTTATCTCTGTTCATTACCTCTATTTTCCTGACCCCCCACTCAGAGACATACAGTAAGGTGCATCATTTCACATACCACACTTTACAGACCACATATAAATTTTAATTTAAAAACAGGAAAAAAATTACCTCCTGCAATGCCTACATAAGAATTTTGCCTCAGAAATGTAAGAGCAAACATTCTTTAGCCTGAATTGCTGGAGAATGACTTCAATTACTATTTTATCTCTCTCTGTGTAGAAATAGCCTTATAATGAATGGCTTTGCACATTTTGGATTTCACTTAGCCATCTCTCATCCTAAAATATTAGTAAAACAACTGAAGCAATTCATGACCTAATGGGAAATAGATTGTTTTAGTTACTCATTTTGTCATTTCTTTGCTGAGAATAGCATTTTGAAGTACGTAGAATTCAACATTCTATTGTTCTGAGTACAGAGGACAACGATTAGGTGACAGAATTTCATGTTAATTCTTGCCGCACAAAGGATTCATAATCTGTGTTTTTCTCTCACAGTGCACATGCAATACACATGATAACAGCCAGAATGCACAGCAGTCGGACTTATCTCATTAGGGACTGGAATAAAAGAAGCTGCTCTGTTTCTGGTTGCTGTGGATTTTTCTAGGTAGCTCAGACTCTATTTCTTGGGGTTAAAGACATTTATTTTATTAGAAATATCTTTCCATGGTAAAACAGTGAAAAAGAAAAGATAGGAGAAGGACAAATAAATCAGTCCTTATCATTAACTTTCAAGGTGTTCTATTACGTTAGAAGTGCATGTGTAACTTTATTTAAAATTTAAATATAATTATGTAACTACCCTAATTAATTCTCTAAATTTTCTACTTATCATAAGATAATCATCACCTATCTATCTCCACAGCACAGAATCTGGCTATTGTCTTTCCCTCGGCATCTTCCTGTACCTCTTGGTGACCTTCAGATTCTTTCTCTGCCTCCTCATCCATTTGTCTGTTCTCTATCTTTACTTATATAATCTTGTTAAGTGTGAGTCTGAGCCTTTTGTGGCGGAGCTATTTCTCAAGCCCTTACATTGTCTTTGCTGTCTCCATGTCCTCCCAATTTCAAGTTCATTTGTATCTCTCAAGCCCTCCAAAGAAATGAGAGGTGGGCAGGGAGGATTTCTTGAGTCTGTCTGCTCATGGCCCCTCATTGCTTCAACTGTGGCCCCTGTCTTGCTTACACATCTTACTACTCTTCCCCAGTACATCCACCTTTCCTGTTTTGCCCTATCAATGGAGGCTTGATGGTGATGGATTTATACTGGTTTCACAAAATCTTGGATCTGCCTCACTAGTGGGTGCAGAACAGGCAAGTGATATATATTTGCTGAATGACTATCTAGATAAACAAGTTGATGGGAGATATGTTAGAATTCAGTCTCCTTATGTATAATGTATAATTTATAATATATGATTTATCATGTATCACTGATGAGTGAGCTGACCCCATTCGTACATGATAAACATTTCATTTGACTCAGTGGTCACAGACTGTGATGTGCATGAACAGCTAGCTTAATAATGAGTGACCGGGCTGTGGGAGAATTCCCACAGTCAGTACACAAGTGAGGAGATGGAGACTTCTTTGTATCTAGGGACACTCTGTTATTATCATTTTATTGTACTAAAAAGATAATTTTAAAATGTCTATCTCTATTCATTATACCTGTGAATAAAAGAAATATGTGCTTTCTCATCCTTTCCTCTTTTGTGATGGCTTTGACAGTTAATTTACACTTGAAATTTTATTATTTTCTTATTTAAATTATTTTACAAACAGAAGAAGCAATATTTCATTCGGTAGTTATTGGAAGATATCTTTCTCTCTTTATTCATCTGGTGTCCTGGATAAGACTTAATGCAGCCACTTAGGGCCAAGCATCTATAAGAACTATAGCAATTTCCAAGTTGAATCATTACTAAGTAATTTCAATTACTGTGGAATTTTCTGTAACCGTTCTTTTAGCATATTTTGTAGAGATGCCGAGACTCAAATCCTGCTTGGAGACATCACGTTTGCACAGAGGTGGACAGAATTGCTGTCAGGGTGCAAGACTGCAGCCCTGCTGGCCTCTTACCGTGGTTTTCTCCAGGCAGTGAAGCAAGTGGTGGTGTTGTGTCTCGAAGCTGGATCCGGATTTGCTAACGAAGGCCGGCTCATCCTCTGAAGACTGTAACACAGAGAAGACACAGAACCTTCTTTTAATTTATAAGCCAGGGGAATCTGGGCTACCCATGTGCACAGAGACTCCTGGCCTGCTTTCTGAGACTCACTAAAAAAAGACATCTGTAATTAAGTCTGGGTGATCAGCGAGTACATTTCCATTTGGTCTTTTAAGACTACACCTTCTTGAAGTGAAAATTCAATTCCCTCCTAGACTAAGTTTATCAAGAGTTTATCAAGTTCTACTTCGACCATGTGGCCTTTGTAACACTGAACACTTCTCTCTCTTCCTCAGAAGTAGAGAAAGATCTCATCCCAGACCCCTATCAAAGTGTACTTTAAGGAACACATGTAATTTTGAGATAAAATGAAGCATTGGAATGATTGACATTTTTTTTTAAGTCATCGATGTCACCGTGGACAGGATGTCAGTGGACAACATGGGGCTGGAATTCATTCCTGGAAACAGAAATCATGACCACTGGTAATATCTCCTAGCACAGTTTCTAAGCTGTTATAGGCAACTACAACGTACAGTGGAAAGTTATAAAAATGACATTCTGTTGTTCCACCAGTCATTTTCATAATTACTGCAATAAAATCATATGGTTAAGTGGAGATGAATGACTATCATGCTGATGAGCCCATGGATACAAAGAAGCGAACGCTTGGCTGTACCTGCAACTGGTTGCTGAGTAGCCCATTCCGCTTGCTCTGCATGTAGGCGTTCGCACTTCCACTTTTGGCTGCCCGGATCCTGGCCAGCCTTGCTTTCTACAGGAGAAGAAAAAACCCAAACACCCTGTGAACACTTACGAATTCTGTTTGTAAGTCAGAGAATGAACATTTTGAAGAGAAATTATTATTTGTTATTATGGTGTCCATGATGTGTGTGGATGTGCATGCCACAGCTCACATGTGTGGCAGTCAGAGGACAGGTCTGAGGGCCAGAGCTCTCATCCTGTTTTTCTGAATGTCAAACCCAGGTCTTGGGATACAAAGCCTTTACCCACTGAGCCGTGGGGCTGGCCTGCAGAAAATGCGTTCTGTGTATTGCTCTGGTCAACAGACGTATTTTGAAAGGAAGCCGCCTTGCCAGATGAAACAACTGAAAACGGTCCTCCAAGCTTTGAGTGTTTTCTTGTTAGCTGTCTCGGAGCTGCCTTATGCATTCAGAATTGGGATGCATCTTTACAGTGAAATCAGATTATCTTGTTATTCTCTCAGTTTTGCCAGGAGCTAAATAACAGTATCTCTTGACTTATGCTTACACTTTCTCTGATCGGAGCAACCTAATGAAGTGGAGACCACAGACCCAGCAGAGCATCTGTCAATTCCCGTTCACGTCGCTTGTTTCTTTTGTTTCCAGGAACCAGTTGAGACTCCCACCCCACTTCTCTACCATGTTCTCATTTCCCTCTCTACTCCCTCCCTCCCTTGCTTTTCCTCTTTCTTCCTCTAGCTTTCCTACTTTCCCATTTCCCTTCTTCCCTCACTCCCCCTCTCCCTTTCTCTTCCTTCTTTCTCTCTTTACCCCTCTCCTTCACTCCCAATCTTTTTCTAAATTCACTATTCACCGGCACCTGTAGATCCTAACTCAATTGTTTTATTTGCAGTTATGCTGTTCAATTGATCAAAGGGGAGCCCATGCTGAGTAACACATAATCTTTAAATCCTTGAACTTAGGTAATTCGATGTCTGCACACGTCTATACATTGATATATTCATTTGATTTCTAGTTCACTTGTGAACCTGTTGAGATGAAGACTGCAGTGAGTCTATCCAAAGGGATTTATAAGACTCCTTACATTTTCAAAGCATTTTCCATAGACTGCTCTTCTGTTTGGAGAATTTCAGGTGGTCATTCAGTTGGTCACAGTTCCAATGGGATCATCAGTGCAGGGTTACCAGCACTACAACTGGTGGCTAGCTCTCTTTTTACGATATCTGCCACATGGTTGCCTTCTTACTGTGGTGGAGGTATCCTGCTCTCCCCCCCTGGACAGCACATTCTGAGGACCACTCTTTACGACTCATGGTTAATAAGCATATGCAACAAAGCAAGAAGTTTCTTGCAAACTCACTCTGAGAAACCCACCGATTCCTTCATGAACAATCCATAACCATACTACCTTCAGTCTCAAGCTCTCGAATGCTGTTTTGTGTAAAAATTCAAAGATTACTTCCATTCTAAAAATAGAAAAGAGATATGTGCCTATGAAAAAATTGCCAATACCACAAAGACACACACCAGGCAAATACTGTGACCTATGGCCATTCTCCCTTATGCTTTGTAGCCAAGGGCTGGTGTATGTCCTGTTAGAAGCTAAGTATGTGCATGTACATATCTTAACACAGCTGGAAGAACACATCTCACAGTCTTCTGGAGTTTATTTAATTTCTACACCTGGAACCTTCATCTCTGAACACACACAAAGATCACTATAAATTTTATGGCTGTATGATATGTCACTGTTCCGATGAAGCATGCTTTATTTAGTCAACTACCGATTAATTTGTTTTTTAAGTACTGAGAATGGAAACCAGGGTTTATGCATGTGGGGCAAGTGCTCTACTGTTGATTTTCCTCCCCAGTCTTTTCTGTTTTTTTTTGTTTTTTGTTTTTTTGACAGGAACTATACAAGGGTGGTGTGTGGAAGAGGGTGGAGCCAGGGCACATGGGAGGAGTTGGAGGGAAATGACATAATTATGTCGAATCCCCTGGAGCTGCAATTACAGATAGTTTTGAACCACTCAGGTGTCCTGGTAGGAACTGAACTCTAGTCTTCTGGAAGAGCAGCAAGCACTCTTAACTGCTGGTCCATCTCTTCAGTCACTGTGTTTTATTTAATACTTTTGAGAAAGGAATTTTCTAAGTGGTGGAGGCTAGTCCTGAACTGATGATTTTGCTTCAGGCTCCAGAGAAGCTGGAATCACGGGCATGTTTTAGCACAATTAACTTTTGTTTGTTGTGGTGGTTTTGAGACAGGCTCTTATGAAACTCAGGTTGGCCCTGAATATATTAAATAGCTGAGGCTGGCTGTTGGAAGGCCTTGCTGGCTGGACAGAGGTTGCAGTCTATCATGGCCTGGCAGCTTTTTCCAAAACCTTGACAACATGGAGACTTCCTCCTTCCCTAGCAAAACTACCTGCTCTTTCCCTGCCCTTATCTGGAGAATGTCCCTGTGCCTGGAGGACTGACCTTATCTAAAAGCTGTCTCTAAGCCAGATAGCTGATTCATCTTTAGCTTGACCCTTGGCACAGATTCCTGCTAGAAGACTTGTACTAAGAGCTCTGCTATAGGACCCTACTGCCACATAGGAAGCCTTGTGATAGGAATGTGCCATTTAATGCAAATTAGGGTTTGTCTCCAGGATCCCCAATCCTGTATATTCCTTATGCTCTGGAATAAAGTTGAGCTGGTTCACCGAGTCTGTCTCCCAGAGGGCTGTCTCTGCCATACCCACAGCCCTGCAAACTCGGTTGCCCATTTCTGCTTCCTCCACCCTCATGGACAAATTCAGTCAATGACCTGGAGGAAGAAGCAGAGCCACAGCTGGCCTCAAGGTTGTCATTGAATTCCTTAGCCTCCTGCCTCCACTTCTCAAATTCTGGAACCACAGGCATGCATCATCAAGTAAAAATTTAAGCAGCCTTTGCACAGCAAGCAAGACAGCTGCTTCGAGCATGGTGGTGACAAGTTTCAGACGGAAGGCTTGTTTTCATATCAGAGGAGTGTGTGTGTGTGTGTGTGTGTGTGTGTGTGTGTGTGTGTGTGTGTGTTGGCAGGTTTTATGGAATTTCATCTATTTTTTTGAGAGCAGTACTGAGCTGTCTCAAACACCATTTATCGTTATGGCTTCAGTTCTACTCCTTCCTCCTTCACCTTTAAGTTCGTGCTTTGTGTATGTCGATTCCATTTTAAAACAGTACACTGTATCAAGATCATTTTTGTATGTGATGGGAAAAATTGTCAAATTTCATTTTTGTTGTCAGTATCATGCTTAGGTCACTGAAAATATTTAGCCAGGCCTGGAGAATTACATTGGGAGGCAGAAAGAAACCCTTTATCTTTTGTGAATCAGGTTTGGGTTTTCAGGCCAAAACTGAACAAAACAATGGCCTTGACAGGCATGCTGGGAAATGACCTAGAATTGCCCCAGTCATTTACAAACAAGCAAAGTACCCACTGGTGTCCAGACAGTGCACTTGTGGTTTCTGTCCTTTCAGCTCCTCAAACATCCACTGCCTTATTTGATCCACCTTCTCCCTTCGGTTTCTCTGCTGCTTCAAACTCCTCCCTTCTCCATCTCCTGCATTTCCGGGCTTCTTTCCTCTCCTCGCTCTTTCTCCCTGTACCCCTCCATCCCTGTATATTGCATTTCCTACATCACAGTTGCTTCTCTCACCTGTGTTAATTCTCTAAGCACTAGGCAGCCATTTGAGTAAGTTGGAATATTTTCCTTTGAGACATGTACCATAAGCAAAACTCCTGTCCATAACAGGAGAATGGCATACCGTTCATCACATAATAAGACTTTATAAATGGTAGCAACCTCTAACACCTATAGAGTCTTAGCCTCCTGTAAAAAAAAAAAAAAAAAAAAAAAAAAAGGTGGGGGGGAGGACAAGGGAGAGTTGGCAGGCTGAACAATCCTGCCACAACCCAGGCCCGGAACCAGAGTTATGGGTTGGCCCACCCCAGGATACACCCCATCTGTGATCTGCTGGAGCACGTGAACAGACTGGTTCTGCAGACCAAAAGCTGCAGGATTTCTGCAACACAGGTCAACAGTAGGATAACCTAGAGGAGCCCCGGTGAGGGCCCAGCCTCGATAGTGTAGCAGAAACCAGAGGCCTCGGACCAGACCAGTGACTCTTGGCAATGAACTTCCAAGAAAAGATGTATGGACAAAAGAGTTTACTGTGTGACTCGCTACGACACACTACAGCTTCCATGATGAGATGTCGGCCCCCTTTTTTTCTTTTTCTCTTAAATTTTAATTTTTTTTGGGGGGGGGAGCTGCAAGGGCAGAGAGTGGATACACGGGGATGGGAAATGAATGGGACCAAGATGCATGATGCGAAAGACACAAAGAATAACTAAAAAGAAAGTTAAAAAAAATTTGTTTTAAAAGACAGAACAGCCATGTTTGTTAAGCCATGTACTGTATTAGTAAAAGAACCACCTGTCCGTCTGTCTTAACTGCACCCACAGCTTTTCTTCCAGTCTGATGTAACACTGTGGGTTAACTGGCTTAATTCATCCTGTGGCGTACCGTACCAAATATGTTGAATTCCAGCCTTTACCATCTGTGATTACAGCTTCGGTTCCAGCAGGTAATTGAAGGAGACTACTTTACAAAGCTGCTTCAGAAACTCTCTTTTCGTGGGACTTACTCAGTGTGACCGTCATGGCCATTCTGGCTGTGTGATGAGAGGCTAGGAGAGAACAGTCTCTTCAACCCCCTACTTGCCCCTGTAGGGAAGAGCAGCATCTTTCCACAGCAAGTGCCAGCAGTGTGAGTGCAAATTAGGATGAGGTTTTAGTAAGTGTTTTGAACCATAGTGGTACTGAATCAAAAAACATTTTCAAGACTTTAGGGAAATGAAGGTATCCCAGGCAACCTAGTGATTGAGATAATGTCTCTCTTCTTACTAATCTGAGACAATTCATTATTCCTTAAATATTAGCCCCCACATTCCCTAAATGTGTTCCAGACATCACACTACAGTTTGTTTCTTTCATTCAACACTCAAATGTTCCACGTGGACGTAGCCTAGGAAGCTTTGTCAGCTCTGAAGGTCTGAGGAGTTTATTGGATTATTTCCATTTGCTAAGGAAAATAGCTGCCCTAGAATTGAAACAAGCCAAATCCATGGACAATGAGAGTGGAGGACAGTGTCTTAGACCATGTGCTAGTCTAAAGTGTGGGTAATCCCAGAGAGGGCAGGGTTGGCAGGCACAGTGCTGGGGTTTACCCCAGTGGAAAGAATGAGTGAGTGAAATGAAGTCAGCAAGAGGCCTCACGGCCAGGAGAGGTAAACATGGAAACATGTAAGAGGGCATCAGAGGCGCTGTCCTCCATATATAGAATATATTTTGATATTCTAATATATAGGGGAAATTAACATATAGATATTTGAATCATGCTAAAGTTTTCTGGTCTTGGGATTAAACCAATAGGTGTGTGATCACATGAAAGGCCTCTGTAAAACTGAAATAATGATACAACCTTTGCAAGTGATTGTAAATATGAGGACACATTAAAATCACCCATGGCATAGTAGAAACCCTGGATGGAGACAGTTGTTTGAGTATTATGAAATTATCATTATTCCATGGAAAATTCAGGATACCTTTGAATAGGCAGATGACTGTGTAATCTCACTCATATTTTAAAACAGGATAGCTTCTTGCTTCAAAACGTCACCCTTATGATCTGGTACTCTACCAATTAAGACTTACTTCTGGCAAATAAACTCTATTTAATAAGTAATTTTTGAATGATGGAATGAAAAATAAATCTAGTAAGATGCAATTGCCAGTAAGTAGAAGAGCTTACCACAGACGATATCCGTCTTCACTCCCAAGTCAGTGTTGAGTAAAGACTACCAAGGGTGGGGAGGAGCGGAGCAAACCATGCATTGGCTTTAAAGGTGGGAATGTGTAGGAGAAACAGAAAGAAGATGTGATATGTGGAGGGCCTAGAAGGAAAATCCCCTGACAGTCCTGACAGGAAATCTCTCACACACATGCAATGTATGTTTCCTGTCTTGTTCAAGGTTGGAGCTGGCCACAGGCCCAAACACAGAAAACAACAACTTTATAATACTATTTTAATTGGTCCATTTGAGTGTTGCTGCTATTGAATTGTTACTGAGGACAGTGCTTGCTTGACTAAATTATTGGTTATTTTTGTGCACCTGTGATACCTATTAAGTCACTGAGGCTTCAGGCACAGATTAATATAAAGCATCTTAGTCTAATGGAAATCTAGTCTGTTTTGTTTTCAGTCTCTCAGGATAGAGAGTAAGAAACAGTCCTTGGTAACTTATTTTATTTAATATACATGTTCTTCCTGAGATTATGCTCAGTTTATTGGGCATAGGCTTTTTTACTGGACATACTATATTAGGTTATTTTATCTGGCTTTATTAAGTCTATTTCTCTAGTCGTTACATGCAAAATTCATTACACTGTGGCAGAAGTTTAGGATATAAACAATAGTTTGAAAATGCCAAAAAAATTCATAAAGTACACTTTTCAATTATTGTGCTTCATAACATCACATTTATTTAGTTTTGGTCTTCAAATTTATTTAGGTACAAATACTTCCAAGCACTTTTCTGGCTTTGGAACTGGTCCCATCACCGAGTTTCGACATGCTTGTCAGCACTGTATGGCATCAGTCAAGTACAACCTCTCACAAGGTAGCCCTTGAATAACTGTCCATGAGCTCATGTAGGTACAGGGCACATTCTGCCCAGATCTTATTTATGTCAGGTATCAGAACATGCTTTCTTTGAACTTGTTTAGCTTTAGAACTGCTTGCTTTAAGGAATTTATAGTATTGTAAAGATATTCTCAGATTTTTTATTATTATACATGATGTTCTTTGCAAAAAAAAAATCCACAGATAATTGTACCTCGGATTGTTTGTAAGTAGTTCTTATACTAACAGAAGGCTTACAATGGCGACAGGTAAATGGTCGGAGTTAAGCTCTTTGGAGGATGACTGATATTTCAGATAGTGTCTGTGAGTGCCTTGTGGAGGGATTTTACTGTGTGGCTACAGCCACATAAAAGGTTCCTTGTAGAGGAGCCTGAAACCGATCCTTAGAGCTCTGCTTTCCAAATGTGTCCTGCAAGAGACGGGAGCAGCCAGAGTGCCTGCCTGTCTTCCTCCTCCTTTCCTCCTTGCTTTCTCTTTCTTAACATTTCTAGCCCAGTGCATTATTAGAAATCCACATAAGTGTTGTCTGAATTATTTATTACTGCTCTGGATAATAATTTAAAGCTAGCTATTTGTTCACCAAGGGAGGAATTCCTTAAAGGTTGACCACAATGAAGGGAAAATGCTCTCTGACGTTGTACACAAATGAGGTCTCTGTTGAACGTGCCTATCCCTTCAAGGAATCACTGAAATTATCCAAGGATTACCTTTTGAGGGTTTATAATTTATTGGTGCCACACATTGCTGACCACCATGTTTAAACTCCATTATGGGACCATTCACAAAGCCAGTAGAGAACTGCATTAAATTGCTGATGATGTCTTGCAGGTGCACTAGATTATCTAGGTTGTGCACAAAATGAAACATAGTTGTGAATGGAGTTTGGTTATTTAAAAAATGATGCTTTCTGGAAAGGAGAAAAATGCAATGGCCATGAAGAATACTGGAAATTATTCTGTTCTTAGAATGCTACACATTGTAAGAACAGAAAAAGAAACAAGAAAGATTTTCAAAGTGATTTCTGAGCAAAAGAGGCTCTTCATCATGGTGACTAATTTGATGAAGAACGAGGAAGGCACATGCACTAACTAACACGCATCCAGTTTTTCTGACAAGCAGGCAATGCCAGGGTTAAGTGTTTTATTCAAATTAGATTTTTAAATCGAATTTACATGGTGTCTTACCAATTAGTCTCAAGATGGTTCCAATAGAAGGGGACTATCAAAGGGCACCAAGCTATGTCTCAGATGTTCTTCCCAGTTGGCACAGGATGTAGGAAATAGCTGAGCTCTGCCCTCCCCCTGCTCAGACTGGCTTACACTGAACGGCTGCTCTTCAACTGTTTAGTTACACTATCTTAGGATGGCTTGGTTCCTAGAAACTTAAGGATTCCCACTCCTTAAACTGGCAGAATGATGGCAACCAAATCTTAGAGTTTGGTGAAGACTATATAAATGATGTTTTGAACATTATACCATAGAAAATCATCAGTAAACATTAATGTTGCTAATTATAAGTTATTACAAGTTAACTTTAAGTTTACATGGATTTATATACTTTTATATATCATAATAATATTCTTGTTTCCCCATGTTAAACACAAATATATACTGGGATTATTTTTAGAGGAATTAAATAATTGGCACAAAGTTCAGCGACACAGGGAACTCCTGGGTCAGGAGAACAACAAAAACAAACCAAAAAACAACAACTTAGATCCAAATGCTCAGAATTTTCCTACTTCCTGTCTCAAGTGAGCAAAACAGATGAGATACACATCTTGGTTCTCATTCACAGCCCTCTCGTATTGGAACCTACCTGGTCTCTGACGGATAAGGTCTAAATGAATCAGATCTAGAAATCGGATCTTAATACTCATTCTTAAGCATATGTATCTGAATTAATGGTTATTAGCTCTGTTCACAATTACTCCTGACTTTCTACCTTCTGCCCCGTGGCAGCCATTCTCTGCCTACTGTTAATCTGAAAGGGACTGTGTGACCAGCTTCGGCTAAAGCAGCAGAGGTGCCAGGGTCTGGGGCCGGCAACTTCAAGAACGATCTTAGGAGGCAGAGTGCACTTCATCACGCCCATGACTGTAGAGGTGCAGAGCATTGGGAGTTTCCATCTCGAGACAGATAATGGACCAGTAGCGTGATCATGATCTATATCCATTCACATTAGTGAAAACACAATACCTTGTTTAGGCTGCTGAGATGCTAGGGTTTTTTCATCATTAACCTAGTACTGAATGAATGGTGAGGATTTTGAAGACCACCAGACAGTGGAGGTCAACAATGCTTGCTTTCGCAGCGCCGAATGCCTACCTTCTGTGCTCTTCGTTTGTCTGCTCGTTGGTTTTGGTGGTAGATCCGACTGAAGTTGGACACAATCACAGGCACAGGTAGTGCAATGACCAGCACTCCACTCAGTGAGCAGATGGAACCAAAAATCTTCCCTGCTATGGTTTTTGGTACCATGTCTCCATACCTGGGTCAGAGGAAAAACAACTGTCATGAGCCAGGGGCTACACTTCTGCCTGTTGCAAAAAATTAGCTTTAGATCAAATAGTTCTTGGGAAGTATTTCTATTTCTACTTCACGACTACAATATGCAAGGTGTCAAATTAATAAGTGAAAAATTATGACTATAGACTTACAAGAATTATCTTTCAACCTTGTAGAAAATGATGATAACATTTAGAAACCTCTCAGACTAGAAAGTATTTAAAGCCTGATGATGTCATGATAGCTCTTCCATTTGCCTTTTATATAATGTGGTATAGTTTTTTTTACATTTATTAATAGTCAATATTTCTATGCTGGAATTTATAGTCTAGATGACACACTTTTCCACTTAATTTTCTCAGTGCTGGATGGGTGATGAAATTTAAGCAGAAAAAGTAGGACATCACATCATATAGCTTTCATCTGTTCCAATCAGTTTAAAAACAAACTCTGCAAGATTCCCATTAACCTTCACTTGTGATATCTGGTGGCCATTTCTCGTGATAGCCTTCCCCAGTCTTGTGCTTGTGTGTGACAGTTGACTGTTCTCCGGAACACTTCGTTCTTTGCTTCAGGATTAGTTGCCCTCTTACCTCACTGGGTGCCACTTTCTCCTCTTTCCTGGCTTCTTTCCCTTTATCTAATTTCTAGAGCTTTGTATAATTTATATCCCAGTTTTGAATCCTCTTACCTTCTTAATATAGACTGTTTTCTTGTATGATTTCAATTAATGCCATAGTTTAAGGCTGGTTTTCAGTAGAAGACGCCCTACTTTGCACTGACAGCCTTGATGGATGGCTCTTCCAAATGAGAGACTACTGCTTTCAATGGTTTGGTCTGATTATTTCTAAACCTGGATGCCTGAAAGCCAATGATACCTTAAACCAGACAAAACAGAACTCTTCTGTTCCTAGCTTCCTCTGCCAATTCTCAAATCAGTTTTCACAGTTTGCCATCTATAGTTAACAAAACTTTCCCACCTTGGCCCTGCCAGATTCTTAAACCAATACCTCCTGAGCTTCTCTGCCCCTATTATAGTCACACTTTATCTCTCAGTTACTTTTTCATCTCTAAAACATTAAAAAAAAAAACCATATAGGTCTCTTAACTTCTACTTGACCAATAACCAATCAGCAAAGCAACTTATCTACACTTTTCACATTTGCCACACTACAATTCATGAACTAGTTATGCTTTTAAAATGGAAATTGGCCAGTTGATACTTTATTTCAGCTTTCCAATGGTGTTGAAATTAAACAAATTGAAACTCACCCACTTTGTCTCCAGATTATGAAAACACAATGACTACTTAGTTCCTGGCTATTTCATACCAGCCTCTGCCACATTCCCAGTCCTGTGGACACACTGGCCATTTGGCCTCTTACTATGTAGGTAGTCCCAGGTCACTCATTAGGTGGCACTTAAATGTCTTCATTCCAAAAGCTATTTCCCATTCGCCTTGTCCACAGAATCTCTATTCCCTTCTTTAATCCTGTTCCACAACAACTTGCCATTTGGTTGCTTTCATAGTCCTTATCCACACATGATACAATATTTATTTTTTATTCTTGTTTGCGGTACTGGGGATTGAATTTAGGCCATTGTACATGCTAGTCAAGGGGTATATCACTGAGCTGTGTCTCCAGTCTGATATTTTCTCTTTACTATTCATTCTTCATAAAATAAAGTTGACAGAGTGGGAGCTGTTTGACTTTATGTCTTCCTAGCATGAGCAGGCTCTTGCCGTATATCAGCTAAATGCATACATTTTTTTCTTCTTTAATAATAGAGGCTGTCTATGGGTTGGTTTCTGGGAAAGAATCCCTCATTTTCATGTATTTATTAGGAAATAATCACCCTTATTGACATGGTTCTTGTGAGAGAACATTTTTATGTTAACCTGTAGTTGGGAGTTGCAGAGGAATTGGCCAAGGATAGGCCAGTGACAGTGACAGATGGGATGCTGACCAGCACTGCATTTCAGGACCCTACTGCGGCATTGTCCCACGTTTTGAGTCTCCAGTTACTTATATTTAGTGTTTGTGGATGGTCAGCTGTCAAGCTAATTCACCATGATTCAAATTCTGCTACAGAATGTCTCTACTGCGCTAATTATCACCCAGCTTCTGTGACTGCATGTGGGGTTAGATAATAGGTTGTGGGGGTCATAAAAATGTATGACTACAAGTGGTTGCATAACTGGATGTGGAGCTCAGTAGAAGATTTCTGAACACTGCAGTAGATCAAAAATTGAATCAAAATCAAACTGGTAACAAATTAGAAATGTTTCTATCAGCATTTGCTCATGTCGCATCAAACAACTTCACTGTAACTTTGGCTCTGCATACACACGAGGAGCACTTTGCCCAGCACATACAGACACACATGCCACAATCAGAACATTGAAATTCTGGTTACTAAGGACTTCAGTTTCAGCGACTGTTTGAAGTTTCATGCAAAGTCCTTGAACTCATGCATCTCCTCTATTTATCCAGTGTCCCAAAAGGTACAATGTGATTAGTCAGAAAAAGAACTTCGGTGAATCTGCGTATATTTATTTTCTAGTTACCTATTGTGCATGTGTGTCTGTATATACATATGCATGTATCAATCATCCATTTGTCTGTCTATTAATCTTCCTATTTTCTGAGTTATATAGGGTTTAAAATATTGCTTGTTCTTAGGAAAAACACATTGTAAATCAAATTTTATTAATATTCATTCAATTTTATCATTTGACCATCCTACAAAAATTGTATGGGATAGAGATCTTAAAAAATGAAATATTTTTATGTAGTTTTGAACTCTACAAGTAGATTCCTTGTTTTGTTCATATGGTTTCTATCTGATCTGTAGACTATATGTGTATGTTCACATAAAAAATGGAAAACATTATAGTGGGCTAAGCTCCCTAGAAAAGTAATGGCTTCCCATTTACAAATCTATTTTCCATGAATACTAAGAGGGAAGACAGAAATTGTGTTTCAAAATCCATCATGCATATAGAAGGAATCTCCAGTCAAAAGGAAGAAAGTGTTGATGTTAAAATTATCATCACAATGCTCAATCTCTTGCTCTTTTTTTTTTTTATGATGAAAAGGCACAAGTTGCCAGGTCTGTGGATCAGGATGTCTGGAGCCCATGCAGGTGTAGTGAAACCCAGGAGAATCATGTCTGCTGATGGATTCAGTCATGAAAAGTGTTGTGTTGTGGGAATGCTGGGGTCACCATTCTGTGTATATCAACTACTAAAATAGTTACCCTAAAAACAACTTCACCTGGGTACCAATCAATTCTTAGAGGTATGCTTGAAAGATTAATTCTCTCTCTCTCTCTCTCTCTCTCTCTCTCTCTCTCTCTCTCTCTCTCTCTCTCTCTCTCCCTCGTGTGTGTGTGTGTGTGTGTGTGTGTGTGTGTGTGTGAGTGTGTGTGATTGTGTTTGAGGTTTTTGTGTATTTTTATTTTTTTTGGCTTGAGTGCTAATCCAAGAGGTATAAGAAATAATTTCTTCTGATCTGGAAACTGATTACTGATTAACTAATATTTCTATCCCTTAGGGTCTCAGTGGCTCTGTTATTCATGGATTTTCTGCCATCAGCTTGCAATCTAGAAGGATCACAGTTTGATGGATAGTTTTTTTAGTAGCAGCAATGTTTGCAAATAGCAAATGACTTTTTAAAGTGTTACCATATAACACCTGCTTGTGGTACAGAACTTGTTTGCCAGAGGGGCCCTGGTATTAATTTCACAGTGCTAAGATTGCTCTTTGACATTTTGAAATCAACGTTTGCCTAAAAGCTGCAATGATTTTGTTCTTGCCTATTTTGCCTGAAGAGTCAATCATTCTCTCTTTCATAGCTTGAGAACTTCACATACATTATTTCAAGTATTATGTGGTATCTTTTGTTTCAGCCAAACTATGAGCTATTATTCTTTAAAAAGTATATTTAAAAAATTTTTAAAGAAAACTAACATATTCAGATTCTATTAAACAAAAGCTGGAACTCAAAGATTATCTTTCATAAGAGGTCTTGACTGGAATTAAACAAACAGACTTTCAGGAATTCATGAGGAGTTCAGAAGGGTTGTAGGGACCGACAACAGTGAATTGTCTAGAAGAGATTTTTGCCCTTTCACATTATTCTCCCTTCCCTAGACGTTTTTGTTTGTTTTTCTGGAGAGAGAATCCTCATTCATGCTGGCCAATCACTCTATGACTGAGTCCTTTGGAGTTGAAAAACAAAACAAAGCAAAAACAATTAAACTAGATTCTCTTCCATAACTAGAAGTCTTTTGATTAAATTATTATTATGGATCAATAACATTTAAAACATTATTGTAACAGTTAAGGGGATCTCAATGTTATATGTTGTTGATACAGTGTCTGAATTCAATTGAATAAAAGAAAGACTGTCAAATTACCTGCAAGATTTTACAACCGCATAAATACTAACTGCCCACTAGGGGGCATAAAAACCTAAACGAAAGTTTGGAAACCAACCAGGTCTTTTCTGGTCTTCACAAGCTGAGATCCGGAAAAAGTATTTCCAGTAAATTGCCTGCACAGATCCCTTATCTTTGCCTACATAAGCTCAACATTTAGAATGTATTTTAGGCATCTTATTACTCTGGAAATAGTTGAACAGTACAAAAATCTTACCAATTTCATAGATTACCCAATTTCAAGGAGCTGCCAACAGGATGCAAAACAGTACTGACAATATTTTGGTTCTTCTAAAAAGTAAGTCATCTTCTACAGTGTGTGCTATCACTAAAGCATAATTTTAAACAAGAAGCTCTTTACGAGGACCCTTAGAGTGAAGATGAGGGGCATTTAAGGACAGGGTGTGTATAGAAAGGGGGAATGAGGAAAGAGCTTAGGTGTCTTCAGCCCATGGACTGAACAGTTCTCACCAAGAACATGCAGTTCCCATTCAGGTTTACTGATGGGGTTTCACTGGCCTGTGGCTTTTTAACCAACAAATTCTCATCCCTTATTTTTCTACTTGCTTTCCACATTTCATAGCATGAAAGGAAGTCTTCAAATTTCATAATCAGAACAGATGATTGCAACATTGTGTCCTAATAAAGTATTTATTGCCTAAACGAATGGCATCAGTAAAAGACTTTATAGTCCTGTGTGAAGAATGCTTTCTTATTTTCAAAGCAGCTTCTCATTCTTTTTTTTTTTAAGTTAAGACAGCATATGTATAATTGATTATTGTGGGGTACACACTGAAGGCAAACAAAATTACAATCAAACTCCAATAGAGATAGTTTTCCCAGCTGCAGGACAACACAGGATATTTCTCTCTGCTTTGACCCCTTGTCTTTCTTGTCAGGAGTCTGCTTTCCGCTGTATTTAAGTCTGATCATGTCATTCTTGGGCAGAAAAGCCTCAGCTTCTGTAACTTGAACAAAAGAGTCATGATCCCCACAGTGTGTCACCACTGGACCACAGGTTCTCTCTCCACCACTTACCCGCGTGTTCCAATATTGTTACAGAAATAGCTACCTTTTTGTTACCCGGACATGACATGCTCTGCCGTCATTCTAACACCAGGTGCGTCTAACCTTTTGACACTATCTGTGCACAACATTATCATCTGCACTGTTCATGGTCAAGAACTGTGAAATACAGTTACAAAAAGCCCCTCAGTGTTTTGAATAACTTTATAATTTTATGTTGCTCAGCACTCATAGCTGTCCTGAGGCAAATGGAGACTCTGGGCTACAAACTGGACCTGCTCACATGAATACAACTCTGTAATGATGTTCTTTTTAGAACAAGCTTATTTGCATCCCCCACTGCATGAATCTTTTGGAAAAACTGCAATTTATATTTGATAAAGCACAAATATCAGTTCTCACTTGAAGCGCATCTTGACCATTTATCTGGGGTCCGGTAAAACTACCCATTCTCTCCTTTTTATACTTTTCAACTAATAAAACACAACTAGGTTTTCTTTTTACAGGCCTGTCCTCTCTTGCTAAACCATGAGGCCCAAAAAGTCAAGGATCATGCCATCATTATAAACCCAACTTTAGTACAGACTTTGTCTATTGCTGAGCAAATAGTTGGAGCTCAATAAATGTTTATTGCTTAAATAAATCGGTCAAGGTGATTTCTGATGGCAAATAAGAAATATGGGAGAGACTGAGGAGAGATACTTGTCTCCTGTTCTCTTTCACAAGCCCAGGAACAGATCAGCTCATTAATTTTTCGGTTCCTTTCTGGCACTGTATGAAATGCCCACATAACCTGGTTCAATACCTCACCAATGCACCTTGCTTTTTATACCTACAGGACATGCTTGCAACCTAGTCGACTTTAAACAAGCCAAAGGTATAGAGACTCAACATTTTCCCACCTCCTGCAAGCCTTTATTATCACATGCTTAAGACAGGTGACTTAGGACAGCATTTTGAAATGCCTTGAAATTGTTTGATAGATTTTGTGACCTCAGATGCTTAGCAGTTGGCATGAAAAATGACTCCTTGTTATCTTAATCTCACACATCAACCTGGGAAATGTCTGGCATCCCCTATTTTCCATGCCCTGCTAGTCTTAGACTGGAAGCACTAGCAGTCTTCTGGAAAGACCACTGTTTGGTACTTATTTTGCCAAGCTGGGTCTACTTGGGGAGTGCATCAGAGGAAACATTTGTCTTTCACCAAAATAAAGTTAACCCAGCAAGCAGGTCAAGAGTCCCACAATATGACCACTTGGCTTTGGGCTGATTGCAACAGCTTTCTGAAAAGGCATATTTGGGGTCTTCGATTCCAGGAAGTTTCTATGTAGTTGTATGAGGCTGCTCTTGTAGAATGGTTTCCTTCAGTTTCCTGCCGCTGTTATTTCAGTCTCTCTTCCTCTTTTGGATAAAGTACCACCTCTGTGCAGGGGCCCATTCTCTCCTCCTCCCTGAGTGCTCTTTCTGCAACAACAAATCCTGGTGGCTTCTTATAGTGTTGCTCAGCTGGCTAGCTGTCTCCATCACTTGCAGACACCATGGAGACGGCTCATTGAGAATAGTCCATCCAAAGGCCCCTTGGCACCTTCGCCATGGACGGAGGAGGAACTAGCCCCTAGGTTTAGGCCTTTATCACATGCATTTCAGTTGCCAGTCAGCTAACTTAAAAACCAGTAACAGAGCTATTTGTCGTGAATGATTTTTATTTGATCTCACTTGAATTTGAATAGTCTAAAACCTAATAGCTGCTACAGGGCCCATGACACCTTCAATTTGCGACTAAGTATTTACCTATTTTATTTTCAACTATGCTTTTCAAATTACTTATGGATTATCCAGTAATGACCTAACACATCTCTAATTTCTAATTATTCCCAGACAGTCCTGGTAATTTTGCAAATTGTCTGTTTTGCAGGTCTTACAGAAAAGAATGCACAAAATTGTAGCTGCCTGAGAGACAGTGGGGCAGAGAATGAACCCTTTTTGGATTCTGCAGTCTCTGAGATGATAGTCCAGTTCCAAGCCCTGTGCCTTCTGACAGCTCTGGCAATAGAATCCTGTTCTATCATTTCTCTATCCCCCCTCCTCTGGCCTGAGTTCCTCCTGGTCAGAAGTCAGGGTTGGGGCTGACCACTGCAGATCTCATTCTTAGGAGCCATGGATCCAAGTGGAAGACCCACCTTGGTCCCTAATTTGTACATCTTTTGGCCTAGTTACTAACTAGAAACCTCCTGCTAAAAAACGTATTTAGTTTGTGTGTATGTGGAAGTCCAAGGACAATTTGTGGTAGCTGATTCTCTCCTCTAGTCATGTGAGACCTGGGGTTATTGAACTCAGGTTGTAAAACTTAGGACAACTATTTTTACTCACTGAGTCCTCTTGCTGGCACTTCAAAAAAATTTTAAAGATGAATTATGTGCAGCTTTATGTACATAGTTATTGTTGTGTAAATAATAAAGAAAGGGAGCCCAGAGGAACCGTGCTTTTGTTTGTGTTGTATTGTGTGTGTGTATGTGCATGTGTGTGAGTGCACACTGTGCATCTGTAAGCTGGAAACTGGCATCAGTATCTTCCTCAATCATTCAGTACCTTATATTTTGAGGTATTTTCTATTTGAATCCAAAGCCCACCGACTCTGTTAGTCTAGGTAGGTAGCCTCTGCCTCTCTCTGTGTGTCTTATGCAGATATCTATATAGATTCTGGGAATTCAAACTCAGGTCTTTGTGCTTGCCTGGAGAGTGTCTTACCAATGAACCATTTCCCCAGACACAAACTATGATGTAGGTTCCCAAAGACAAGTGAGATTTACGCTAAAATTCTATTCTTCAATCTAGCCTGGGGATTCTCTATATCCTTAAAGAAACTTTACTTTTGATGAGATACTAAAGGCTCATGTTTACATGAGAGGACATAGGAGAGCCTTTTTTGATCAATGTGAGGCAAAGTTGTCTCCTAAGATTAAATAAAGATACTATATACGTTCAAGCTTTAGATTGCTTTGTCTTTTCTGAAGAGATTAAAGAATTGATTGGGCATTCTATTAACTATGAAAGATATACATGAGGAGGGTATTAAATAACTTCAAGTCTCTACTTGTGTATTTCTGTTTGTGTCATAATTATTTATAAAAATGCCCTAATAGTTGTCTTCACATTGTATCTGGTTTAAAAATCACTAGCAAAAAACTCTAAACTAAAATCAAACAGCAAAGTACCCAACCTTAAATATAAACCAACTTAAAAAAAACTCTATAGCATAACATTTGCCTCCAGATTCATTTACAGAAGAAAAAAAAGAGCTCTATTGCATGAAAATAAAACTGGGAATTAATCTTTTTTAAAAACTCCAAACAAAATCCTGTATTACAAGCACAATCAATATACAAATTCTTATACCCCTTTCCATGTTCCTATCTACATGTAGTTTTCCAGACATGAAATTTCTATAAGCATAACACCTTTAAAAAAATAGCTTGTGTTCAGATTCTAAGCAAAACATCACTTCCTGTCTTTGCAAGAGAATGGGTTTTATGGTGCAATTTTCATCACATGGCTGTAATATTACCGAGCAATGAGCAGATTGGTGGCATACCAGCAATTATCAGTACAAGAAGTCACCATGAGTAGGGGTCCGGGGAGAGTGAGGAGAGGTTTGGGGCTAATGGCTCTTTAGCTGAAGCTGACTGCATGTTAAGGGGAAGCACTTGAGCTACAGGGGCGGGCCGCTTAGTGCCACCTCACAAGATGCAAAGCAGGAGCAGAAAAACACTGCCCCTCTTCCACAGCCTCCTGCAGCCCCCACTGAGTACCTTTCCCAGGTAGAACAGCAGAAGGCCCAGCCTGGGGGACAGCAGCCTTCCACTATCTGCACAATAGGGGGCCAGGAAGCCAGAGCTCAGGGTGTTTTCTCCAAGTCCTGTGCTGTCCCTATCACCACAGCTTACACCTCTGGTCCATTTGGGTTACAAGGTATTTGGGCCCAGACTCAAAGGTATTGGATTTTTTTGGGGGGGTGTCATACATCATCTTATTATATAATGGATTTTTATATTTCTTTAATTTTTTAAAAACTTTTGAGAATGTACAAATAGTTCTTAGCTTGTAGTCCATACAAACAAAACTGAGAGGCTAGATTAGCCTGAGTAGCTTGCTCATTTCTACTATAGACATTAAGTCAATATTACATTTATTTTATTTAAAAATATCATGAATTCGTTGAGAATTTCACAGAATGCATTTTGATCATATTCATGTGCATCCCTAACTCCATCTCATAACTCCTTCACGTTCTGCCCCAATTCCCTACTCACCCCCAACCTCACATCCCTTTAAATTCAGTCAATCCATAAACTCCAGTTGGCACTCTTTATGTTGAGGTGCGAAGCCATCCCCTGCCAGAAGCGGCACCGCAAAGAAAACTGACTCACTATGCCCACGAAGCCATCGGTTCTTCTTTGTTCCTTATTTAGGCGGGGGTTGAACCCCTTCCACAGCCTGTGTTAGGATACTGACAGGCTTGATCTTACTTAGGCAACCACAGCTGCTGTGAGTCACAAGTGCAGAGGTAGTTGTTTTGTTGATTCTCCCAGCCCGTCCTTTAAACGGAGGAATACTCGTCAGAATTTGAAGTCCAGCAGTGAGACTGACAGAACTTCACTGAGTAGCAGCAATGCATGTCGCCGTCGTGTCTTCCTGTGTTTTTGATCAACTACGAGCCATCCAGCTTTCCCACCTTAAAACTCAAGAAGGTTTTTCCAGGGCTGGCTGGAGTGTCTCACTTTTGGGTAGGGGAGGAGAGGGCATGCCAGTTCACCCTGAGTGGAGAACAAGATAAGGAATCAAGATATCTGTTTGGTAGAATGCAGAGGGGGAGAAAAAAACACCCAGATGGGAAGCAATAGTATAAAGATGTAAATTGGATTCGATGATTGTAAAAATGTTCTACTTGTGTGAAACGGGCACAATGTGTATTGAAAGCCGGTCTCGGGGGCTTCCAAGCTTCGTGATGACTCAGTGCTGGCAAGGGGCTCTTAATTAGAACAAATTGTTTCAGAACAGAAGCACCGAGAATGCCATCAGTAATAAATTAAAGTCATATTTTAAAAGCAGGTGAATACATGTGCACCAGGTTGCCTTTAAAAATGCATACAGTTTCACAATTGGCTCATTTGGCCATGCATCTTTTGGTTGCAGAAGTTCTTCATTTTTGTTCTTCTTATGTTTGTTGTTAGTTTTTATTACAGTAATGAAAGTCTATAGCCAAACATACCAGAGACTGGCTGTTACTTATAAGTTTACATAAAAAACTCATGTTTAAAGGAGACTATAAGATTGTCAATGAGGGTTCTGGCAATAAAGTAGAAATATATGATGTGATGTTTGCATTCAATTAAGAACAAGAAAGAACATACTGATGTCATTATGAGTGTCATTAGTGTGGCTAGCAAAGATACTCTCATAATCTGTTTGACAACTGGATGCTCCTTCCACCAATGAGGGCTTATGATAATGTCTATTTGCAGTTATAGGGTAAAGCCTGTGGGGTTGTCAATACTCTGAACCCGAGAACAGTGCTATGAGATCAATGGTGGTTGAATTTCATTATGAGAAGAGGATGCTGAAGTTTGAAACAACAGTGCAGCCCTTGAGACAATTGCAAGTGGCCTTATAAGTAGAAATAAAATTGGATGAAAACAATCACACAAACTAATGAACTGCCATGCACAAGAAGAAAACTATATTAACTGATAAAAACTAAAACCAAACAAGGCTCTTAAATATGTTGCCCCCTTTGCCTTTTTAAAAAATTGTTTCTCTAATAATTTATCTGGTTCTAATAATGAACTGAGTATTTCGATGCTGATAGTAGATTGAACACTTGGCTCTTCAGCTTTTCCCTAAAGCTTCCCATTCCAAAACAGAAGTTAGAACAAGAAACAAATAATTGAACGACCATTACTGCAGGTCTCTGAATATTGGTATCAGTCTTTCTTAACGTCTACCTTCAGGATGCCCGAGGCTATTGCTTGCCAGCCTTGCTTTGTCTGCGTCCACTTCTACAGAAGACAATTATCCCATTTACACCTCTGACATTTACCCTTAAGGCAGATGCTCCATGGTTGGCTTGTTTTTTTTTTTTCAGGCTTTACTACACTATTCCCCCCCCCCCCCCCCACACACACACCACAAACATCCTCAATTGTTTCTCTCTTATTTTTTTTTTAAAGACATGTCCTAGTTTGCTTTCTATTTTTGGGATAAACACTTATTGAAAGTAACTGGAGGAAGAAAAGGGCTTATTTTGTCTTGTACTTCCGAGTCCCAGTCCATCAATAAGGGAAGTCAGGGTAAGAACGCAGGCAGGGACCTGGAGGCAGGAACACAGCCAATGAGGGAAAGCTGCTTACTAGCTAGCTCTCCATAGCTTGCTCAGCCATGAGTTTGACTCTCCACAGTGGGCTGCAGCCTCCCTTATCAATCACCTACCACGAAAACACCCCCAAAGACTTAACTACAGGCCAATTGGAAGGAGGGATTTCTCAGTTGAGTCTCTGTCTTCCCAGAGGGATGCCAGTTTGTGTCAAGTAGACAAAAAACAACTAAGCAGTGCAGGCTGTAAACAGCAGTCACCAGGCCTGCGCTGTTCCCAGCATACTCAGAACTCCAAAGAAGGCAGGAGGGCACACTGGTTAGGCTTCCCAAGACACTTTATTTCACAAGCATTCAACTTTATTGTTTTAGTACTAACTCCTCTCTGAGTCATATATGATCCTGTATGAATGTTATGGAGACTTTAAATTACATTTCAAATTAATTTTATAACTGAAAAACCAGTATCCTTTAAATTTTTCTAACCATTTAAATATGTAAAAAAATTACATCTACCCATGGTTTATACTGTTGCTGTACTTATTTTTTTATGAATAGGAGATGGGTAGAATTTGACCCATGGGCCATGGTCTGCCAAATCCTGACTTAGAAGGCTCATTCTTCATGCAGTCAAGCCACAATGGAAAGGCTAATTGCTGTTTCTTCGAGGAGGAGTTGACATTATTCATTAAAACCTCACCTCAACCCTAACAAACATTATTTTTCAAACCCTTTCTGCTTCTTGACTTCTGGCAATGCACTCCTGGGGCAAGAGGAAAGATTATTTGGTGCGCTGGTCTCTTCCCTCTTTCTTCTGCTGTCCCTGGATACCCCTGTCTTCAGGCTACAGGAGACAGCAGTCACATGCTCACTAGCTTGTCTGCAGTTTGCCATTTAGCATTGGTGCAGGAGGTGGGCAGCAGTGGTACTGTGCTCCTAACTCCTTCTTAAGCGAGGGAAGGCAGAGATTCAGAACAGGTTCCTTGCTCTTAGCGACCCCTACTAGACAAACACGAACCAGGAGGAATGGTTGAGGAAAGGCAGTGATTGCAACAACATCAATTTCCGTGGGAGTCCCTAGGAGTCCATCGTTATTGGGAAATGCCTCTACACGGTGGCAAGATTTGAACTGAAGTTAGAAAAATAAAGATGAGGATGTCAAGCAATAAACAGAGGGCTGTGTTGCGGAGAGACTTCCTGGTAACTTCTAGCTCCTAGCAACAGCAGGGTCTTATGAGTAAGTAGACTATGTGATGATTCTGGGATGTCTTCCATTCAGTGACATGTCTCAAACACCTTCTTACATTACTAAAAGTCTGCCGTTAGAGACTCATTCTGCCGGGGAACACTTGTCTTTTATAAAATACAATTGTTCCCCAGAGTGGCAGCACATGAAGCCTTTGAACTCACTTGTGTATATCTGGGGGATGAAGGCAGTTTGGAATGTGATATTGGAGAGAACAGTTGTATACAAAGGCAGGAAAGGGGTCTAGAGATGAAGGCGGGGACCTGAAACCCAGATTTATGCTTCTCAAAAGTTTCAGCTGGGACTGGCTGTGCCCAGAGAAAGCTTTTTTGTCCCACTCTCGTGGGCTGACTTTTAAAAAGGCATTTGTTTGTCTAGCAAGAGTGAAGGGAGCCAGCCATTGTGCCTTGGAGACCCTGTATTGATCCTCGCTGAAGAACTGCTAAATAGAACTCGACTACAACACAATACAGGATTAATTTCCTTCCACATCAGCCTATGATGGGCATGTCAATATGCGTTTATGAAGCTTCTCTCTGTGTAGGGATTGGGGACCTCATGAACAAATTAATGTGATGAAGTCAAAAGGAAAATGGTCATTTTTAGTTTTGCTTTTCTTAGATTCTGTAAAATGGAGTTCAATAAAAGCATTTTTATCTAACTCCCTAACATTGTTCATAGCTACTTATATTATTATGGCAAATAACTAGTTACTTTATGTTTTAAAACTTTATGTTTTAAAGGCAATAATGTTTTTATTATTTAAGAAAAACTGTTTGTTTTTCTTCCTCTTTGTAAATCTTTGTTATGAAAATGTTCCACAGATTTTAGAAGGTTTGAAATGAGTGTGAAGTATAATAACAAACACTTGCTAGCCTAGAAATGAGATCATCCCAGGCAAAATTGTGCTTAATCTTGCTTCTAAGGGATGGAAAATTCATGACAGTTTTCTTAGTTCATCATTTACCTTATTGATCTGAAACAAATTTCACATAAAAATTAAAGGGATTTTGTTTTCTTTTTCTCTTTTCTTTTTGTTTTTTCAAAACAGGGTTTCTCTGTGTAGCTTTGGAGCCTATCTTGGAACTCAATTTGTAGACCAGGCTGGCCTTGAACTCACAGAGATGTGCCTACCTCTGTCTCCCGAATCTGTGATTAAAGGCATGTGCCACCACCACCTGTGTGATTATTTTCCTAATTTGATTGATTAGGGGTGGATACAAATCTTAATTCCTTCCTTTCTAATTAATGATATGGGTTGAAGAAGTGTTTGGATGTTGTTCAGGAGAATGGCAGGGTAGAAGACACACAGAACACTATATGCTGGCTTTAATTGTGAAGTAGGAGAATTAATCTGCAACTCATCAGATGAGATGCATTAGTGGCAGGATTCAGACCTGTTATGGTGCATGTTCAGTTTAAGAGCTATGATTCTTCCCATGATATGTGTGACATACTGTTTTAGGGTTCCTTTAATTTTCTACTTAAAAACAAATCCACAACCCAAACAAGGAAAAGTAAGCTTGTTGGCTGTAGTTTTCAGGTCCTCAAATAGGCCTTTGGGGATAAATGTTCTTGTCTTTGTGTAGAGCTTCCACATTACTTGAGGTAAAGTCTCTGAGAGAAAGAACATCCCCTTCCTCTGGAGTAAGAGATTCAGATTAGAGTCCTGTCAATCAAGGATCATTATCTGGAAGCAAAAACAGTGTGTGTATAGTTTTATTATTTCCTAAGTTAGATATTAGAAGACTAAGATGCTTTAGATTTACAGGACCACACTCACATAATTTTTCTTACCTGACCATGCAACTAACTAAAAAAATCACCTTACTATACCTAAAAAACACATATTGGCTGTATTAGAGATGTTCTTATTCCAAATACTACACCAAATCACTGCCATGTGCAAGCAGAGTGAGAGTCCTCTGAAGTTTCTGCCTTTACTAGCTAGGAATCCAACTTAATCTCTCATTATTACCCCACATTCTGTCTTTCTCTCTTATTTAAAAAATGTCACTTTTTAAAATTTAGGTGTATGTATGCACACGTATGTGCCATGGTGTGTTGAGGTCAGAGAACAACTTCGAGCTGTCTGTTGCCTCCTTTCCCCATGTGGGTCCTGGAGTTTAACCCCAAGTGATCAAGACTGGGGACAAGTGCCCTTATTTCTTCGATCAGTAATGCTTGTGCTCTCATGTGAATGCCAAGGAGAGTTAGAAACAAGAGAGAGGCTTATCTCCTTGGCACCACCATTAGATTACGTATTACTGGTTTCCATCGTTGATTTGGATGCCTTAATATGTCTTTAGTTGTCTCAAGGTTGCTTGGCATTTCCAACAAATTTGTGAGCTTTCATTTAATTCATTGGAAAAGTCCCTTTTCCAATTAAAACGGGCATGTGATATAACCTGAAAACAGGAGGGGAAGAGTGTCTCAACCCTGAAAGCCAGTGGTGGCTGCTGCTGGCAGACGTCTCCTTTCCTTCTTCGGCTTCATTATGCCCTTGCTCTTCCAAGGAGAGATGCAGTGTACCGAATGTGAGGAAACAGGAGAACAGACATAGAGGGATGGTGCCTGGGCGTTGCTAAATTCGTAGGGTCCCATTATACATAACGCTGGGAACAAGAGTGCACAGAACACAGTCTCTGAGGTATTTTTAAGCCTGTGTTGTTTGAATTGTAGTTGGTCCCACTGTAGGTATTAAGTGCAATGTGTTCTATAATCAATTTTTTTTCACTCACATAATCAGATAAAAACAGTAATTTGCTTTCTTTGTCAAAACTTTCTTATCATCTAAAGGAGGCTTTATCTAATCAACTTTAGCTGGTAAATTAAAATTCTCTATGATAAGTGCCCTTTCCAAGAGAAGCATGCAGGAAAAAAAAAAGCACTATTTAGGAAGAAAATAAGTTGTATTTATTTAGGGAGACTGAAGGACCCAGAATTATTTAGCAAGTGTTTCATTTTCTTGTATTAGTTGTGTGTTCATTATCATCAGAAATGGACTAATAACTAAATATTACGGAAGATAGACCCAATGAATAAGAGCAAATCCTTCTTTTACTCATTACTTCTTAACTACATTGTTTCAAAGAGAAAAAAAAATGCTGTTCAGAAAGCTACTAGTATCACTGAGTTTGTTTATATTGCTATGTCTGAACTATTTTTTTAATATTCCTGAAATAACTAAACCAAACCACGACAAGAGCATTCTGACACCACAATCCCCACCTTCTGAGGCCCTCACTTTCACATGACAGACTGGGCATGCCACACAGTTAGGAGAATACAGCAAAACTTAAAAAACCGGGCTGCCACTGCCTACTGGCCACGTCACTTTGTCTCAAGAAAACTCGGTGCAACTGAATTTCAGAATAACAGAAAAAAAAAAAAAAGAAACCAACATGGTATTTAGTATGGACTGTACATGGCTGCATGTGGCCCTGTTCATTTCTATCTCTCATGGTTCATTTGCCTATAATTTTCATCGGCATGGAGCATGCTCAGAACAAATTCCGCTGTTATGGATTGCTCAATGATAAGCTGTTGTGCCCCTGGTTACCATTTCAAAGCTGATGACTTTTAATTGAAGCCACTTTTGTTTGGCCAGATGTGAAGGCAGAGGACCAACAGTCCTGTTCAGCCCTCTCTCCCTCTACTACGTGACACTGTACCCAAGACCATGACCTTTCCTAGACTGCTCTCTCTTCTTTAAAATGTGAGGATGAGAACATGTCCTTTTACCTCCTCATTAGTGATGGAGATAATTACTTCCAACTGTCTTACTTAGGAACATGAGGCTATTGGAGATCCCTTGCAACAGGCTGAATTTCACTCCAATTTTTCAAAACAATAAACAACATTGTTGGGCAATATGATAAAAACCTTTTATGTAGAAAACATTCTTAGAAAGTTCACAGCCCTATACTGAGGTCAATGTTATTGTCCCTATTTTACAGACAGTGGGAAAGAATTCTAGAGAAGCTAAGTTGTTGCAGGGACAATAACAGGAGAGGTGGGAAGGGCTAAGTGGGCATGATCTCACATTCTTGAAAGGGTTCCTCCTTATGTTATGATCCTGTTTATAAATGGGCCCATGCATACAGATACTGTATATGCTTATGATTTGTTGAGTAAAAGTCTTGAACTTTGTATCTTGCATTTACACCCAGTCTCTCAGGAAGGTGATGTGCAGAATCTTAATCTGTTCAGGAAATTTAGGCTGACTTTCATTTAAGAGATGTGTAGCTGGTTTTTGAACATCCAACTTAAGATTAATATATTTCTTTTAGTTCCCTTCTATTATAAAATCAAATATAATTTATTTTCTTAGGTGGAAATGTTTTGCACCTTTCATTATAGACTTTTGTTTGCTTGCTTTATCTAATGTTATTTTACATATTTGTATTCTTCTCAGGTTACAAAAAGTTATACAAGTATTTCAGAAGTCTAACATTCAAAGAATTCCCACAAATATGCAAAGAATTAAGTAGTTTCTTTGGATAGAAGCAAAAACTAAACCTCAAATTGCAGAAGAAATAGATTCCTATATTGATGACTTTAATTTCTTTTGAGATTTTAAATATTTATTTTTTATTTTATGTGTATGATGTTTGCCCAAATTTATGTATGTGCAATATGGGTAGTGACCAAGAATGCCAGGAGAGGGCAGCGCACCCTGCCCAGGGACTGGAATTACAGACAGCTGTGAGCCACCATGTGGGTGGTGGGAATTGAACCCCTGTCCTCTGAAAGATCAGCCAGTCTTCTTAACAGCTGAGCCATCTCTCCAGCCCTACTTAGTCCTCATAAGGTACATGTTGACAAAATTAGAATAAGACACTTGGGATGAGTCTGGACACATCTTTTCACCTTTTAAATTGAGAGAAAGGACTTGAGTCAGGAGCCATCTGGTGTGGCATGAATATTCAGTTTCGTTAGCTTTTCAAGGATTGTGCTTTGTTAAGCTCTTTTACCATCCCCTTAGCTTGAGTACCTTGGTGCATTTTTCTGTTAACTTGCCTGATTATCATCTGGCATCTAATCAAACCTCATTATGATTCTAGCTATAAATATGAAGGGGTACCTTCATAATAAAATGAACCCCAAATTCCCTTACTTCCAAAATTTAGGTATGAACTACTTTGCTCAGATAATGAATTCTAAAAAAATAAAAAGTAACTCTAACCAGAATATTCTCTGAGCTGGATCTAAACAGAACAGCTATGCTATGATACATAAAAACAAAATAGAGTTATTTTCCTAAAGAAATAAAAAGGCTGCACACATAGAATCCCCAATGTCAGGAACAGCTATTTTTACATTTGATCTTAACACAGGGAGCCTTTAGGCCCTTGGCTTAACACTTTCTATGGTCTATTTCACTCTGCTTATTTTCAGAAGAGAACATGATTTCTTGTAATGTGGATTTCTTAATTGTGGAGAATGACATCTTCACAGCTTTCAGAATCTTAGCAAAGAGAGTACAAGCCATTAAAAAATAAAATGTTACATCCCATTCTTTGCATATACTAGCCTTCATCAAATAAATAGCATCAATGAGGAGGACCATAAACTAAGAGATCTGAATGTGCACTGTCACTGTACAGATGAATGTGTAGTGTTCTTGAGGCTTTGATCAAATCCATGTCTTTGATGTAAGGGTGTGACACAGTTCAGACAATTCACAGATTTATCTTTTCACTTTTAATATAACCACTTTCATATGTAGCAGATGATTAGGAAAATAGCAGAGCATCCATAAAATATGCTTATACATACATGCTTAGATAGTATACATTAGATAATTCTCATTGTGGCACAGCTTAGGGGAATACAGTTTTGTATTTTACATCTTCAAATAAATCAAGGTAGAAATGTGGAAAATATGTGTAAATCTGTGTAGAAAAAATAAATGTGTGCATAAAATATAATAAATCTGACTATTGTAAATTAAAGACAGTAAGATAGAGGGCAAAGAGCTTAACAATTCTAGTTTAGTAAAAATCTATGATACTGTTGTTGCTGTATCTTTGGCTTTAATGAGCTAATTAGGATAGATTCATAGAAAAATTCAGGATTCTGCCAACCCTGGGTGAGTGTAAATCTAGTGCCATTTTCTAGCTGTGTGAGTTACTCAACCTTAATGAGGCTAAGCCCTATAATCTATCAAACAGACCAAAAGCATGTTTAATTTTCTTTGGAATCTAAGTACCAATCTTAGAAATGGCTTCTTAGGCAAAGACAATCTTGAGCTGTGATGGGTAAAAAGACATTTCCTTTGGTGTGGTTACTAGAATGCAAGCCCTTGGAACTGGAAATGTCTCAGGAAAAAGAAAAGTCAACACACAGACAAAGGAGAGTGAAGATCTCTGACTTTGTTTACGATTTTTTCTTTCTTTAAAAGAGACCAAGAAGACATCTTCTTGGCTAACACATTTGCTATAGCATTATTACAGAATTCAACCTTCAAACGATTTCAATAATGAAATGAGGGAGAAAATATAGCTGCTCTAAATTACCTGCTCCCTGCTCAGATTTGAATATTTAATAGCTCAGTCAATGGAAAAGCAATTAAAAGATGTCTGCAAATAAAAATAATTCCTCATTCCTGGTGTGCCAACATGCGTACTTGTCTCATTTACCACTTACAACAGGAATCTGAAAAGACTTGGGGGCTATTTGTCATCCTTTGTTGTCTTCACAGTATGCTGAAGCCAGGAATCTTTATCTTAATACACTATGATTCTTTACTGTGGGAGTTTGGCAATGGCATCCCTAGGTTCAAAGCAGTAACCTGCAGAAGATGACTACAGTAAATGTGTCTGGCTTAGTGGGTATGATCTGTATTGCACAGGCCACAGAATCATGGAAGCTCACTGCTTATTCTGATGCTGTCTTGGAATGCTTAGTAAGTTTTACCTTTCAGCTTGTGCTTTGCAAATCCTGTGAGACAGAAGAACAGGAGCAAGAATCAAACAATTTTCTGCTACTCCTTTGCACTCACATTATACTATTTGCCAAGACATTTTTGCAACTCAGTATATGGACCAGTTTAGCACGTCGCTGGTTACATGCAATGTATGTTTGCTTCATCTCCCCTGGGTCAGTAGAGACAATAGCCCTGAAAAGTCAAACCCTCTTTGCTTTAAATTGAAAATATTTTTTTTTCACACAGTATATTCTGATCATGGTTTCCCATCCCCCAACTTCTCCAGATCCTCCCTGCCTATCCAGCTTCATGTCTTCTTTCTCTCTCATTAGTAAACAGACCCTTGAAGTGATTTGAACTAAACAGAAATGTGAGAGGCCAGCTCACACCTTTTACAGGGTTCCTATGAGGAGGAGAGAGGGATAAGAAATTTTTAGATGAAAGATAGCGAAGAGGAGACAGACAGAAACACAGGAAGCTTTGGGAGGGTCTGGATCAAAATCCACTGGCCCCTTCTGGTTCTTCAAAAGGGTTTTTTTATAATAATGCCAATGGGTGGGGCAAAAGACCCCCCTTGTTAGATCAAAGCATACTGCACACCCAAGTGTTGACCCTTCCAAACACCCGGTCACCACACCTGTGGTCAAATCATCCCCTTATGCAGCCCTGCTGGGTAAAGCAAGCTCAGATTCTCAGACCCTGAGTAAGTTCTCAGTAGGAAACCTCTATGGGTCTCTACACAGAAAGAATGAATGACATTCATTGCACAAACCAAAACAATGAAAGAACCTGCCCTACATCCTTCTTCACTCCCATTGCTTCTTGTATCAGCCATCCACACAGAAAGAGAGATGAGAGAGGACCAGGCAACTCTCAGTTGTTTGTTGTTTCAACTTCCCTTTGTTTATCTGCTCATGTAAAAGATAGAGAATGCTCCTATGATATGTGCATAGTGAAGAAGTGACCTAGCAGCATTTGAGTGTGTTGGCTTTGTGAAGGGATACCATGGTTCTGGCAAGGGCAAAATATTACATACCAGTTATAAAGTGTGAGCTGTTTGAGTCTGCAGAGAATATTCTCACTCATATTTGTATTTAAGCTGGCAAAGATGAATGAGAAGAATTGCGAAATTTATTGTAATAATGTGAAGTTTAGTTCATTTTGAAATATAGTAAGCAACAAATAAACATGACTAGTCAAAGGAAAATGGAAGAAAGGTGAACACATTGTGTTAATAACTTTAATGGTACTTTTCATGCTTTTGAATGGGGCCTCATATTTTAAATTGTTAAGGGGTCCTGAAAATTATGTGTGGCAGCTATCATGGAGTAGGTAACACAGCGGGTAATTCCACGAACACTGACTACATGGATAAGTGGATTTGAATGGTAATTTGCCACTTGATCACACACTTAGTTAAATATCTCAGAACCTTAATCTTTCATTATTTCTTTACTTAATCGATCTGTTGTTTATTGAAGAGGACAGGGTATAGTGAGAAACAAAATGAAACTTTGTACATCTTACCTATTTGAGGAGAAGGCAGAAATTAAGTTGATAAACAAAAACATATAGATACAAAACCAAACAAAAATACACCAGGCTATGTGCTACCAAGAAAGACCAAGTAAGGTGTGTTGAGAAAGAAATTTGGGGGTAGTTCTACGTCCTGATTCACTTTCGTGGTGCAATACTTAAACCAAGTCACAGAGAACGGGTAGGCGATAACTGGAAAATAAGCTTCAAAGGGAAGAAATAGAAAAAATATCATTTGACATAGCATCTATGAGGTTATCATTATACAGAACACATTTGCTCAGGCCCAGCTACAGTGAATGGTCAGTACAAGATTGACCTGACAGCATGATTAGTCAGCATGAATTTTAGTCTAATCTTCACCACCCTTTCCTATTAATCAATTTGTAAAATCTTTATTTTCTAGAAAGTCCTGTATTATCAATACAGTCATTTACTTAGTGGTATTTAGTTGACCTATCAGCCCCAGTGCAATTCTATTGTATGAATTCTCTGACCTTGAATAGCTCTTTCTCATGTATACATATCAGTTTCTAATGACTTTCCCCAGGAGGTCTGCAATTCATGGTCATTTGGCTCAGTTCTGTTCATGCCTACCCTTGGGCACAACAGCATTTCAATTAGAGAAAACTAGTGAAAGTGTTTCCCTCCTATCTTTCATTAAATTTGTCACTGGTTTTAGAGCCTCCATTTTATTAGGTTAGGGTGGCAACCTTCAGCTAAAGCAGACAGAGGCATCCAAGAGCTACTAGCAAATATAAATACTGTAGGACAACTCATGGAATAGGAACAGGTGAAGCTGGTCATTGATATCTTCTTTCCTACCTAGTCAGTAACTCTCATACAGCTTCATTTCTTCAGCACTTAGGGATCTCAAGCCACTCCTCAGGAACAATGTCCCTCTACTTTAGCCTGGAGTCTCATCTCTCAGTAGCATCCCGGGTAGTAGATCTGCCACAACCTCTCAGTTACCCCAACAATAATAGGACCTAAAACAATTTCATTGGGATCACACACACACACACACACACACACACACACACACACACACACACACTTCCCTTTCTTAATTTCTTTTATTGTTATTATGGTGAAATAGGCAGACAGAAAGACTCAAGTGAAAGAATTTGTTCTAGCTCCGAGTTCAAGACCTAATCTATCATGGTAGTGGGGGTGGGAAGTTAAGGCTACCAGAGCTGAAAATAGCTGGTTACATCTCATTCTCAATCAAGACGAAAAGAGATCACAGAAAACTACAGCTCAGTTCCCTTTCTCCACTTATGCAGTCTAGGATCCCCTGTCCATGGAATGGTCCCACCCACAAATAAGATGGGTCTTCCCACATCGATTTACATAAGTAACTACCCATACATGCATAGAGGCCCACCACTAAGGGGATTTCTAGATTCTCTCAAGATGACATCTATCATATTACTAAAGTAAAATATTGCAGTAACAGTAGGTTTTTCTTGATTTCTCTTTCAAATTCAACTTTCCTTCTTTCTGTTATTGTTATGGGTAGAAATTAGGAGCATTTTGAGACTGGATTTAAAGAGCCGAGCTAGGCTTATATTTGGGTTACAGGCTACATTTAAACTCTCAAGGTTGTGTGTGCCTTGGAGTAGGAATTATTTCCAGGATTACACATATTATCTGCTCTGCTCTTCCAGTTTCACTGTTCCTTAAACAAAGGTACAAGGACTATGATGTCCACACACACACACACACACACACACACACACACACACACACACACACTCCTTAAATCATCAAAAAGTATGTAGATTTTCATGACTAGGCTGAGCTAAACCATCAAAAGTGTTTCTGGGTATCTATTATGTGAACTAGTAAGAAAAAGATTCAGTTGTAATTGATGTCAAATTTAAAGAGAAGTTCACTCTTGCCAGAGGTAGACTGATAAAGCAGGCTACAGTGTAGGTTATATATTTTTTAGAAGTCATAAAGTAGAATTGATCAAAATTCTTGTCCTTTTAGAATATAAGCTGTAGCAGTACTACAGTAATAAAAAATCTCTGCTCTATACATTCTATTAGTTAAATGCAAATAAAATTCTGTCAAATGTGCTAGAGAAAACTCAAATTTATCTTTCAGTTCTTGCTGTAAAAAACATTGTGAATATTATTGTTATATGCAAAGAATCAACTTTATAGCATAAAATATAGGAACATATTATAGGTGTATATCAATCAATTCATGGAAATACTATTACAGATATTTTGATATTATATCATTTTTCAACATTTCTGTTTTTGCCTTTTTGAAACAGGTTTTGCTGTGCAGCCCATCACTAGCCTGGAACTAATGATGCCAAACAGGTTACCTTAATCTTACAGAGATTCTCTTTTTCATAAAATGTGTGCTGAAATTTTATGTTTATGACTGTTGTGGATGTGTTTTAGGTAATGTTCGATGCAGAAACTAAATGTCCAGTCAGCGTGACTGTGTGAGAGGTGACATCTTAACAGTGTGACGAGGTTATGAGATCTCCTCTATTGTAAGGCCCCAACATGAGAAGCACGAAGCAGAATTCAGCTGGCGTGTACC